>NW_027478161.1:9393939-9696969 GCF_051020975.1 Osmia lignaria lignaria
AAATATTTCTTCTTCTTGTTGTTCTTCTTCTCCACAGCTCAGCTGGAAGTGGCATTTGCAGCTCGCAATAGTGCAGAGTTATCTCAAAGAAAGGGGCCACGGTGTTTCTGTACCTCTATTATGTTGGTGCAGCTTCGGAACTTTTAAATATCTTGATATATCTCGAGAACTACGCATCTGATTAAAAAATATCATAGAACATAAAAAGTAGGAAACTTAATTCTCTACAAATAAGGTCTCTTAACATTTTGCCATAGCTCGCTTCGTTTCCGAGATATTTGCAGATTTATCTCAAGGGAAGGGGCCTGACGGATATATTTCGAGATATTTCTTCTTCTTGTTGTTCTTCTTCTGCACAGCTAAGCTGGAAGTGGCATTTGCAGCTCGCAATAGTGCACAGTTATCTCAAAGAAAGGGGCCACGGTGTTTCTGTATCTCTATTATGTTGGTGCGGCTTCGGAACTTTTAAATATCTCGATATATCTCGAAAACTACGCTTCTGATCAAAAAATATCATAGAACATAAATTGTAGGAAACATAATTCTCTACAAAAAAGGTCTCTTAACATTTTGCCATAGCTCGCTTCGTTTCCGAGATATTTGCAGATTTATCTCAAGGGAAGGGGCCTGGCGGACATATTTCGAGATATTTCTTCTTCTTGTTCTTCTTCTTCTGCACAGCTAAGCTGGAAGTGGCATTTGCAGCTCGCAATAGTGCAGAGTTATCTCAAAGAAAGGGGCCACGGTGTTTCTGTATCTCTATTATGTTGGTGCGGCTTCGGAACTTTTAAATATCTCGATATATCTCGAAAACTACGCTTCTGATCAAAAAATATCATAGAACATAAATTGTAGGAAACATAATTCTCTACGAAAATGGTCTCTTAACGTTTTGCCATAGCTCGCTTCGTTTCCGAGATATTTGCAGATTTATCTCAAGGGAAGGGGCCTGACGGACATATTTCGAAATATTTCTTCTTCTTGTTGTTCTTCTTCTGCACAGCTAAACTGGAAGTGGCATTTCCAGCTCGCAATACTGCAGAGTTATCCCGAAGAAAGGGGCCACGGTGTTTCTGTATCTCTATTACGTTGGTGCGGCTTCGGAACTTTTAAATATCTCGATATATCTCGAAAACTATGCTTCTGATCAAAAAATATCATAGAACATAAATTGTAGGAAACATAATTCTCTACAAAAAAGGTCTCTTAACATTTTGCCATAGCTCGCTTCGTTTCCGAGATATTTGCAGATTTATCTCAAGGGAAGGGGCCTGGCGGACATATTTCGAGATATTTCTTCTTCTTGTTCTTCTTCTTCTGCACAGCTAAGCTGGAAGTGGCATTTGCAGCTCGCAATAGTGCAGAGTTATCTCAAAGAAAGGGGCCACGGTGTTTCTGTATCTCTATTATGTTGGTGCGGCTTCGGAACTTTTAAATATCTCGATATATCTCGAAAACTACGCTTCTGATCAAAAAATATCATAGAACATAAATTGTAGGAAACATAATTCTCTACGAAAATGGTCTCTTAACGTTTTGCCATAGCTCGCTTCGTTTCCGAGATATTTGCAGATTTATCTCAAGGGAAGGGGCCTGACGGACATATTTCGAAATATTTCTTCTTCTTGTTGTTCTTCTTCTGCACAGCTAAACTGGAAGTGGCATTTCCAGCTCGCAATACTGCAGAGTTATCCCGAAGAAAGGGGCCACGGTGTTTCTGTATCTCTATTACGTTGGTGCGGCTTCGGAACTTTTAAATATCTCGATATATCTCGAAAACTACGCTTCTGATCAAAAAATATCATAGAACATAAATTGTAGGAAACATAATTCTCTACAAAAAAGGTCTCTTAACATTTTGCCATAGCTCGCTTCGTTTCCGAGATATTTGCAGATTTATCTCAAGGGAAGGGGCCTGACGGACATATTTCGAGATATTTCTTCTTCTTGTTCTTCTTCTTCTGCACAGCTAAGCTGGAAGTGGCATTTGCAGCTCGCAATAGTGCAGAGTTATCTCAAAGAAAGGGGCCACGGTGTTTCTGTATCGCTATTATGTTGGTGCGGCTTCGGAACTTTTAAATATCTCGATATATCTCGAAAACTACGCTTCTGATCAAAAAATATCATAGAACATAAATTGTAGCAAACATAATTCTCTACAAAAAAGGTCTCTTAACATTTTGCCATAGCTCGCTTCGTTTCCGAGATATTTGCAGATTTATCTCAAGGGAAGGGGTCTGACGGACATATTTCGAGATATTTCTTCTTCTTGTTCTTCTTCTTCTGCACAGCTAAGCTGGAAGTGGCATTTGCAGCTCGCAATAGTGCAGAGTTATCTCAAAGAAAGGGGCCACGGTGTTTCTGTATCTCTATTATGTTGGTGCGGCTTCGGAACTTTTAAATATCTCGATATATCTCGAAAACTACGCTTCTGATCAAAAAATATCATAGAACATAAATTGTAGGAAACATAATTCTCTACGAAAATGGTCTCTTAACGTTTTGCCATAGCTCGCTTCGTTTCCGAGATATTTGCAGATTTATCTCAAGGGAAGGGGCCTGACGGACATATTTCGAAATATTTCTTCTTCTTGTTGTTCTTCTTCTGCACAGCTAAACTGGAAGTGGCATTTCCAGCTCGCAATACTGCAGAGTTATCCCGAAGAAAGGGGCCACGGTGTTTCTGTATCTCTATTACGTTGGTGCGGCTTCGGAACTTTTAAATATCTCGATATATCTCGAAAACTACGCTTCTGATCAAAAAATATCATAGAACATAAATTGTAGGAAACATAATTCTCTACAAAAAAGGTCTCTTAACATTTTGCCATAGCTCGCTTCGTTTCCGAGATATTTGCAGATTTATCTCAAGGGAAGGGGCCTGGCGGACATATTTCGAGATATTTCTTCTTCTTGTTCTTCTTCTTCTGCACAGCTAAGCTGGAAGTGGCATTTGCAGCTCGCAATAGTGCAGAGTTATCTCAAAGAAAGGGGCCACGGTGTTTCTGTATCTCTATTATGTTGGTGCGGCTTCGGAACTTTTAAATATCTCGATATATCTCGAAAACTACGCTTCTGATCAAAAAATATCATAGAACATAAATTGTAGGAAACATAATTCTCTACGAAAATGGTCTCTTAACGTTTTGCCATAGCTCGCTTCGTTTCCGAGATATTTGCAGATTTATCTCAAGGGAAGGGGCCTGACGGACATATTTCGAAATATTTCTTCTTCTTGTTGTTCTTCTTCTGCACAGCTAAACTGGAAGTGGCATTTCCAGCTCGCAATACTGCAGAGTTATCCCGAAGAAAGGGGCCACGGTGTTTCTGTATCTCTATTACGTTGGTGCGGCTTCGGAACTTTTAAATATCTCGATATATCTCGAAAACTACGCTTCTGATCAAAAAATATCATAGAACATAAATTGTAGGAAACATAATTCTCTACAAAAAAGGTCTCTTAACATTTTGCCATAGCTCGCTTCGTTTCCGAGATATTTGCAGATTTATCTCAAGGGAAGGGGTCTGACGGACATATTTCGAGATATTTCTTCTTCTTGTTCTTCTTCTTCTGCACAGCTAAGCTGGAAGTGGCATTTGCAGCTCGCAATAGTGGAGAGTTATCTCAAAGAAAGGGGCCACGGTGTTTCTGTATCTCTATTATGTTGGTGCGGCTTCGGAACTTTTAAATATCTTGATATATCTCGAGAACTACGCATCTGATCAAAAAATATCATAGAACGTAAAAAGTAGGAAACTTAATTCTCTACAAAAAAGGTCTCTCAACATTTTGCCATAGCTCGCTTCGTTTACGAGATATTTGCGGATTTATCTCAAGGGAAGGGGCCTGACGGACATATTTCGAGATATTTCTTCTTCTTGTTGTTCTTCTTCTGCACAGCTAAGCTGGAAGTGGCATTTGCAGCTCGCAATAGTGCAGAGTTACCTCAAAGAAAGAGGCCACGGTGTTTCTGTATCTCTATTATGTTGGTGCCGCTTCGGAACTTTTAAATATCTGGATATATCTCGAGAACTACGCATCTGATCAAAAAATATCATTGAACATAAAAAGTAGGAAACTTAATTCTCTACAAAAAAGGTCTCTTAACATTTTGCCATAGCTCGCTTCGTTTCCGAGATATTTGCAGATTTATCTCAAGGGAAGGGTCCTGACGGACATATTTCTAGATATTTCTTCTTCTTGTTGTTCTTCTTCTGCACAGCTAAACTGGAAGTGGCATTTCCAGCTCGCAATACTGCAGAGTTATCCCGAAGAAAGGGGCCACGGTGTTTCTGTATCTCTATTATGTTGGTGCGACTTCGGAACTTTTAAATATCTCGATATATCTCGAAAACTACGCTTCTGATCAAAAAATATCATAGAACATAAATTGTAGGAAACTTAATTCTCTACAAAAAAGGTCTCTTAACGTTTTGCCATAGCTCGCTTCGTTTCCGAGATATTTGCAGATTTATCTCAAGGGAAGGGGCCTGACGGACATATTTCGAGATATTTCTTCTTCTTGTTGTTCTTCTTCTGCACAGCTAAGCTGGAAGTGGCATTTGCAGCGCGCAATAGTGCAGAGTTATCTCAAAGAAAGGGGCCACGGTGTTTCTGTATCTCTATTATGTTGGTGCGGCTTCGGAACTTTTAAATATCTTGATATATCACGAGAACTACGCATCTGATCAAAAAATATCATAGAACATAAAAAGTAGGAAACCTAATTTTCTACAAAAAAGGTCTCTTAACATTTTGCCGTAGCTCGCTTCGTTTCCGAGATATTTGCAGATTTATCTCAAGGGAAGGGTCCTGACGGACATATTTCGGGATATTTCTTCTTCTTGTTGTTCTTCTTCTGCACAGCTTATCTGGAAGTGGCATTTGCAGCTCGCAATAGTGCAGAGTTATCTCAAAGAAAGGGGCCACGGTGTTTCTGTATCTCTATTATGTTGGTGCGGCTTCGGAACTTTTAAATATCTCGATATATCTCGAAAACTACGCTTCTGATCAAAAAATATCATAGAACATAAATTGTAGGAAACATAATTCTCTACGAAAATGGTCTCTTAACGTTTTGCCATAGCTTGCTTCGTTTCCGAGATATTTGCAGATTTATCTCAAGGGAAGGGTCCTGACGGACATATTTCGAGATATTTCTTCTTCTTGTTGTTCTTCTTCTGCACAGCTAAACTGGAAGTGGCATTTCCAGCTCGGAATAGTGCAGAGTTATCCCGAAGAAAGGGGCCACGGTGTTTCTGTATCTCTATTATGTTGGTGCGACTTCGGAACTTTTAAATATCTCGATATATCTCGAAAACTACGCTTCTGATCAAAAAATATCATAGAACGTAAATTATAGGGAACATAATTCTCTACAAAAAAGGTCTCTTAAGATTTTGCCATAGCTCGCTTCGTTTCCGAGATATTTGCAGATTTATCTCAAGGGAAGGGGCCTGACGGACATATTTCGAGATATTTCTTCTTCTTGTTGTTCTTCTTCTGCACAGCTAAGCTGCAAGTGGCATTTGCAGCGCGCAATAGTGCAGAGTTATCTCAAAGAAAGGGGCCACGGTGTTTCTGTATCTCTATTATGTTGGTGCGGCTTCGGAACTTTTAAATATCTTGATATATCACGAGAACTACGCATCTGATCAAAAAATATCATAGAACATAAAAAGTAGGAAACCTAATTTTCTACAAAAAAGGTCTCTTAACATTTTGCCGTAGCTCGCTTCGTTTCCGAGATACTTGCAGATTTATCTCAAGGGAAGGGGCCTGACGGACATATTTCGAGATATTTCTTCTTCTTGTTGTTCTTCTTCTGCACAGCTAAGCTGGAAGTGGCATTTGCAGCTCGCAATAGTGCAGAGTTACCTCAAAGAAAGGGGCCTCGGTGTTTCTGTATCTCTATTATGTTGGTGCCGCTTCGGGACTTTTAAATATCTGGATATATCTCGAGAACTACGCATCTGATCTAAAAATATCATAGAACATAAAAAGTAGGAAACTTAATTCTCTACAGAAAAGGTATCTTAACATTTTGCCATAGCTCGCTTCGTTTCCGAGATATTTGCAGATTTATCTCAAGGGAAGGGGCTTGACGGACATATTTCGAGATATTTCTTCTTCTTGTTGTTCTTCTTCTGCACACCTAAGCTGGAAGTGGCATTTGCAGGTCGCAATAGTGCAGAGTTATCTCAAAGAAAGGGGCCACGGTGTTTCTGTATCTCTATTATGTTGGTGCGGCGTCGGATCTTTTAAATATCTCGATATATCTCGAAAACTACGCATCTGATCAAAAAATATCATAGAACGTAAATTGTAGGCAACATAATTCTCTACAAAAAAGGTCTCTTAACATTTTGCCATAGCTCGCTTCGTTTCCGAGATATTTGCAGATTTATCTCAAGGGAAGGGGTCTGACGGATATATTTCGATATTTCTTCTTCTTGTTGTTCTTCTTCTGCACAGCTAAGCTGGAAGTGGCATTTGCAGCTCGCAGTAGTGCAGAGTTATCTCAAAGAAAGGGGCCACGGTGTTTCTGTATCTCTATTATGTTGGTGCGGCTTCGGAACTTTTAAATATCTTGATATATCTCGAGAACTACGCATCTGATCAAATAATATCATAGAACATAAAAAGTAGGAAACTTAATTCTCTACAAATAAGGTCTCTTAACATTTTGCCATAGCTCGCTTCGTTTCCGAGATATTTGCAGATTTATCTCAAGGGAAGGGGCCTGACGGACATATTTCGAGATATTTCTTCTTCTTGTTCTTCTTCTTCTGCACAGCTAAGCTCGAAGTGGCATTTGCAGCTCGCAATAGTGCAGAGTTATCTCAAAGAAAGGGGCTACGGTGTTTCTGTATCTCTATTATGTTGGTGCGGCATCGGAACTTTTAAATATCTTGATATATCTCGAGAACTACGCATCTGATCGAAAAATATCATAGAACATAAAAGGTAGGAAACTTAATTCTCTACAAAAAAGGTCTCTTAACATTTTGCCATAGCTCGCTTCGTTTCTGAGATATTTGCAGATTTATCTGAAGGGAAGGGGCCTGACGGACATATTTCGAGATATTTCTTCTTCTTGTTGTTCTTCTTCTGCACAGCTAAGCTGGAAGTGGCATTTGCAGCTCGCAATAGTGCAGAGTTATCTCAAAGAAAGGGGCCACGGTGTTTCTGTATCTCTATTATGTTGGTGCGGCTTCGGAACTTTTAAATATCTTGATATATCTCGAGAACTACGCATCTGATCAAAAAATATCATAGAACATAAATTGTAGGAAACATAATTCTCTACAAAAAAGGTCTCTTAACGTTTTGCCATAGCTCGCTTCGTTTCCGGGATATTTGCAGATTTATCTCAAGGGAAGGGTCCTGACGGACATATTTCGAGATATTTCTTCTTCTTGTTGTTCTTCTTCTGCACAGCTAAACTGGAAGTGGCATTTCCAGCTCGCAATAGTGCAGAGTTACCTCAAAGAAAGGGGCCACGGTGTTTCTGTATCTCTATTATGTTGGTGCCGCTTCGAAACTTTTAAATATCTGGATATATCTCGAGAACTACGCATCAGATCAAAAAATATCATTGATCATAAAAAGTAGGAAACTTAATTCTCTACAAAAAAGGTCTCTTAACATTTTGCCATAGCTCGCTTCGTTTCCGAGATATTTGCAGATTTATCTCAAGGGAAGGGGCCTGACGGACATATCTCGAGATATTTCTTCTTCTTGTTGTTCTTCTTCTGCACAGCTAAGCTGGAAGTGGCATTTGCAGCGCGCAATAGTGCAGAGTTATCTCAAAGAAAGGGGCCACGGTGTTTCTGTATCTCTATTATGTTGGTGCGGCTTCGGAACTTTTAAATATCTTGATATATCACGAGAACTACGCATCTGATCAAAAAATATCATAGAACATAAAAAGTAGGAAACCTAATTTTCTACAAAAAAGGCCTCTTAACATTTTGCCGTAGCTCGCTTCGTTTCCGAGATATTTGCAGATTTATCTCAAGGGAACGGGCCTGACGGACATATTTCGAAATATTTCTTCTTCTTGTTGTTCTTCTTCTCCACAGCTAAGCTGGAAGTGGCATTTGCAGCTCGCAATAGTGCAGAGTTATCTCAAAGAAAGGGGCCACGGTGTTTCTGTACCTCTATTATGTTGGTGCAGCTTCGGAACTTTTAAATATCTTGATATATCTCGAGAACTACGCATCTGATCAAAAAATATCATAGAAAATAAAAAGTAGGAAACTTAATTCTCTACAAAAAAGGTATCTTAACATTTTGCCATAGCTCGCTTCGTTTCCGAGATATTTGCAGATTTATCTCAAGGGAAGGGGCTTGACGGACATATTTCGAGATATTTCTTCTTCTTGTTGTTCTTGTTCTGCACAGCTAAGCTGGAAGTGGCATTTGCAGGTCGCAATAGTGCAGAGTTATCTCAAAGAAAGGGGCCACGGTGTTTCTGTATCTCTATTATGTTGGTGCGGCTTCGGATCTTTTAAATATCTCGATATATCTCGAAAACTACGCTTCTGATCAAAAAATATCATAGAACGTAAATTGTAGGAAACATAATTCTCTACAAAAAAGGTCTCTTAACATTTTGCCATAGCTCGCTTCGTTTCCGAGATATTTGCAGATTTATCTCAAGGGAAGGGGCTTGGCGGACATATTTCGAGATATTTCTTCTTCTTGTTGTTCTTCTTCTGCACAGCAAAGCTGGAAGTGGCATTTGCAGGTCGCAATAGTGCAGAGTTATCTCAAAGAAAGGGGCCACGGTGTTTCTGTATCTCTATTATGTTGGTGCGGCGTCGGATCTTTTAAATATCTCGATATATCTCGAAAACTACGCTTCTGATCAAAAAATATCATAGAACGTAAATTGTAGGGAACATAATTCTCTACAAAAAAGGTCTCTTAACATTTTGCCATAGCTCGCTTCGTTTCCGAGATATTTGCAGATTTATCTCAAGGGAAGGGGTCTGACGGATATATTTCGATATTTCTTCTTCTTGTTGTTCTTCTTCTGCACAGCTAAACTGGAAGTGGCATTTCCAGCTCGCAATAGTGCAGAGTTACCTCAAAGAAAGGGGCCACGGTGTTTCTGTATCTCTATTATGTTGGTGCCGCTTCGGGGCTTTTAAATATCTGGATATATCTCGAGAACTACGCATCTGATCAAAAAATATCATAGAACATAAAAAGTAGGAAACTTAATTCTCTACAAAAAAGGTCTCTCAACATTTTGCCATAGCTCGCTTCGTTTCCGAGATATTTGCAGATTTATCTCAAGGGAAGGGGCCTGACGGACATATTTCGAGATATTTCTTCTTCTTGTTGTTCTTCTTCTGCACAGCTAAGCTGGAAGTGGCATTTGCAGCTCGCAATAGTGCAGAGTTATCTCAAAGAAAGGGGCCACGGTGTTTCTGTATCTCTATTATGTTGGTGCGGCTTCGGAACTTTTAAATATCTTGATATATCTCGAGAACTACGCATCTGATCAAAAAATATCATAGAACATAAATTGTAGGAAACATAATTCTCTACAAAAAAGGTCTCTTAACGTTTTGCCATAGCTCGCTTCGTTTCCGAGATACTTGCAGATTTATCTCAAGGGAAGGGTCCTGACGGACATATTTCGAGATATTTCTTCTTCTTGTTGTTCTTCTTCTGCACAGCTAAGCTGGAAGTGGCATTTGCGGCTCGCACTAGTGCAGAGTTATCTCAAAGAAAGGGGCCACGGTGTTTCTGTATCTCTATTATGTTGGTGCGGCTTCGGAACTTTTAAATATCTTGATATATCTCGAGAACTACGCATCTGATCAAAAAATATCATAGAACATAAAAAGTAGGACACTTAATTCTCTACAAAAAAGGTCTCTTAACATTTTGCCATAGCTCGCTTCGTTTCCGAGATATTTGCAGATTTATCTCAAGGGAAGGGGTCTGACGGACATATTTCGAGATATTTCTTCTTCTTGTTGTTCTTCTTCTGCACAGCTAAGCTGGAAGTGGCATTTGCAGCTCGCAATAGTGCAGAGTTATCTCAAAGAAAGGGGCCACGGTGTTTCTGTATCTCTATTACGTTGGTGCGGCTTCGGAACTTTTAAATATCTTGATATATCTCGAGAACTACGCATCTGATCAAAAAATATCATAGAAGATAAAAAGTAGGAAACTTAATTCTCTACAAAAAAGGTCTCTTAACATTTTCCCATAGCTGGCATCGTTTCCGAGATATTTGCAGATTTAGCTCAAGGGAAGGGGCCTGACGGACATATTCCGAGATATTTCTTCTTCTTGTTGTTCCTCTTGTGCACAGCTAAGCTGGTAGTGGCATTTGCAGCTCGCAATAGTGCAGAGTTATCTCAAAGAAAGAGGCCACGGTGTTTCTGTATCTCTATTATGTTGGTGCGGCTTCGGAACTTTTAAATATCTCGATATATCTCGAAAACTACGCTTCTGATCAAAAAATATCAGAGAACGTAAATTGTAGGAAACATAATTCTCTACAAAAAAGGTCTCTTAACATTTTGCCATAGCTCGCTTCGTTTCCGAGATATTTGCAGATTTATCTCAAGGGAAGGGGCCTGACGGACATATTTCGAGATATTTCTTCTTCTTGTTGTTCTTCTTCTGCATAGCTAAGCTGGAAGTGGCATTTGCAGCTCGCAATAGTGCAGAGTTATCTGAAAGAAAGGGGCCACGGTGTTTCTGTATCTCTATTACGTTGGTGCGGCTTCGGAACTTTTAAATATCTTGATATATCTCGAGAACTACGCATCTGATCAAAAAATATCATAGAACATAAAAAGTAGGAAACTTAATTCTCGACAAAAAAGGTCTCTTAACATTTTCCCATAGCTGGCATCGTTTCCGAGACATTTGCAGATTTAGCTCAAGGGAAGGGGCCTGACGGACATATTCCGAGATATTTCTTCTTCTTGTTGTTCCTCTTCTGCACAGCTAAGCTGGAAGTGGCATTTGCAGGTCGCAATAGTGCAGAGTTATCTCAAAGAAAGGGGCCACGGTGTTTCTGTATCTCTATTATGTTGGTGCGGCGTCGGATCTTTTAAATATCTCGATATATCTCGAAAACTACGCTTCTGATCAAAAAATATCATAGAACGTAAATTGTAGGGAACATAATTCTCTACAAAAAAGGTCTCTTAACATTTTGCCATAGCTCGCTTCGTTTCCGAGATATTTGCAGATTTATCTCAAGGGAAGGGGTCTGACGGATATATTTCGATATTTCTTCTTCTTGTTGTTCTTCTTCTGCACAGCTAAACTGGAAGTGGCATTTCCAGCTCGCAATAGTGCAGAGTTACCTCAAAGAAAGGGGCCACGGTGTTTCTGTATCTCTATTATGTTGGTGCCGCTTCGGGACTTTTAAATATCTGGATATATCTCGAGAACTACGCATCTGATCAAAAAATATCATAGAACATAAAAAGTAGGAAACTTAATTCTCTACAAAAAAGGTCTCTCAACATTTTGCCATAGCTCGCTTCGTTTCCGAGATATTTGCAGATTTATCTCAAGGGAAGGGTCCTGACGGACATATTTCGAGATATTTCTTCTTCTTGTTGTTCTTCTTCTGCACAGCTAAACTGGAAGTGGCATTTCCAGCTCGCAATAGTGCAGAGTTACCTCAAAGAAAGGGGCCACGGTGTTTCTGTATCTCTATTATGTTGGTGCCGCTTCGAAACTTTTAAATATCTGGATATATCTCGAGAACTACGCATCTGATCCAAAAATATCATTGAACATAAAAAGTAGGAAACTTAATTCTCTACAAAAAAGGTCTCTTAACATTTTGCCATAGCTCGCTTCGTTTCCGAGATATTTGCAGATTTATCTCAAGGGAAGGGGCCTGACGGACATATTTCGAGATATTTCTTCTTCTTGTTGTTCTTCTTCTGCACAGCTAAGCTGGAAGTGGCATTTGCAGCTCGCAATAGTGCAGAGTTATCTCAAAGAAAGGGGCCACGGTGTTTCTGTATCTCTATTACGTTGGTGCGGCTTCGGAACTTTTAAATATCTTGATATATCTCGAGAACTACGCATCTGATCAAAAAATATCAGAGAAGATAAAAAGTAGGAAACTTAATTCTCTACAAAAAAGGTCTCTTAACATTTTCCCATAGCTGGCATCGTTTCCGAGATATTTGCAGATTTAGCTCAAGGGAAGGGGCCTGACGGACATATTCCGAGATATTTCTTCATCTTGTTGTTCCTCTTGTGCACAGCTAAGCTGGTAGTGGCATTTGCAGCTCGCAATAGTGCAGAGTTCTCTCAAAGAAAGAGGCCACGGTGTTTCTGTATCTCTATTATGTTGGTGCGGCTTCGGAACTTTTAAATATCTCGATATATCTCGAAAACTACGCTTCTGATCAAAAAATATCAGAGAACGTAAATTGTAGGAAACATAATTCTCTACAAAAAAGGTCTCTTAACATTTTGCCATAGCTCGCTTCGTTTCCGAGATATTTGCAGATTTATCTCAAGGGAAGGGGCCTGACGGACATATTTCGAGATATTTCTTCTTCTTGTTGTTCTTCTTCTGCACAGCTAAGCTGGAAGTGGCATTTGCAGCTCGCCATAGTGCAGAGTTATCTGAAAGAAAGGGGCCACGGTGTTTCTGTATCTCTATTACGTTGGTGCGGCTTCGGAACTTTTAAATATCTTGATATATCTCGAGAACTACGCATCTGATCAAAAAATATCATAGAACATAAAAAGTAGGAAACTTAATTCTCGACAAAAAAGGTCTCTTAACATTTTCCCATAGCTGGCATCGTTTCCGAGACATTTGCAGATTTAGCTCAAGGGAAGGGGCCTGACGGACATATTCCGAGATATTTCTTCTTCTTGTTGTTCCTCTTCTGCACAGCTAAGCTGGAAGTGGCATTTGCAGGTCGCAATAGTGCAGAGTTATCTCAAAGAAAGGGGCCACGGTGTTTCTGTATCTCTATTATGTTGGTGCGGCGTCGGATCTTTTAAATATCTCGATATATCTCGAAAACTACGCTTCTGATCAAAAAATATCATAGAACGTAAATTGTAGGGAACATAATTCTCTACAAAAAAGGTCTCTTAACATTTTGCCATAGCTCGCTTCGTTTCCGAGATATTTGCAGATTTATCTCAAGGGAAGGGGTCTGACGGATATATTTCGATATTTCTTCTTCTTGTTGTTCTTCTTCTGCACAGCTAAACTGGAAGTGGCATTTCCAGCTCGCAATAGTGCAGAGTTACCTCAAAGAAAGGGGCCACGGTGTTTCTGTATCTCTATTATGTTGGTGCCGCTTCGGGACTTTTAAATATCTGGATATATCTCGAGAACTACGCATCTGATCAAAAAATATCATAGAACATAAAAAGTAGGAAACTTAATTCTCTACAAAAAAGGTCTCTCAACATTTTGCCATAGCTCGCTTCGTTTCCGAGATATTTGCAGATTTATCTCAAGGGAAGGGTCCTGACGGACATATTTCGAGATATTTCTTCTTCTTGTTGTTCTTCTTCTGCACAGCTAAACTGGAAGTGGCATTTCCAGCTCGCAATAGTGCAGAGTTACCTCAAAGAAAGGGGCCACGGTGTTTCTGTATCTCTATTATGTTGGTGCCGCTTCGAAACTTTTAAATATCTGGATATATCTCGAGAACTACGCATCTGATCCAAAAATATCATTGAACATAAAAAGTAGGAAACTTAATTCTCTACAAAAAAGGTCTCTTAACATTTTGCCATAGCTCGCTTCGTTTCCGAGATATTTGCAGATTTATCTCAAGGGAAGGGGCCTGACGGACATATTTCGAGATATTTCTTCTTCTTGTTGTTCTTCTTCTGCACAGCTAAGCTGGAAGTGGCATTTGCAGCTCGCAATAGTGCAGAGTTATCTCAAAGAAAGGGGCCACGGTGTTTCTGTATCTCTATTACGTTGGTGCGGCTTCGGAACTTTTAAATATCTTGATATATCTCGAGAACTACGCATCTGATCAAAAAATATCATAGAAGATAAAAAGTAGGAAACTTAATTCTCTACAAAAAAGGTCTCTTAACATTTTCCCATAGCTGGCATCGTTTCCGAGATATTTGCAGATTTAGCTCAAGGGAAGGGGCCTGACGGACATATTCCGAGATATTTCTTCTTCTTGTTGTTCCTCTTGTGCACAGCTAAGCTGGTAGTGGCATTTGCAGCTCGCAATAGTGCAGAGTTCTCTCAAAGAAAGAGGCCACGGTGTTTCTGTATCTCTATTATGTTGGTGCGGCTTCGGAACTTTTAAATATCTCGATATATCTCGAAAACTACGCTTCTGATCAAAAAATATCAGAGAACGTAAATTGTAGGAAACATAATTCTCTACAAAAAAGGTCTCTTAACATTTTGCCATAGCTCGCTTCGTTTCCGAGATATTTGCAGATTTATCTCAAGGGAAGGGGCCTGACGGACATATTTCGAGATATTTCTTCTTCTTGTTGTTCTTCTTCTGCACAGCTAAGCTGGAAGTGGCATTTGCAGCTCGCCATAGTGCAGAGTTATCTGAAAGAAAGGGGCCACGGTGTTTCTGTATCTCTATTACGTTGGTGCGGCTTCGGAACTTTTAAATATCTTGATATATCTCGAGAACTACGCATCTGATCAAAAAATATCATACAACATAAAAAGTAGGAAACTTAATTCTCTACAAAAAAGGTCTCTTAACATTTTGCCATAGCTCGCTTCGTTTCCGAGATATTTGCAGATTTATCTCAAGGGAAGGGGCCTGACGGACATATTTCGAGATATTTCTTCTTCTTGTTGTTCTTCTTCTGCACAGCTAAACTGGAAGTGGCATTTCCAGCTCGCAATAGTGCAGAGTTATCTCAAAGAAAGGGGCCACGGTGTTTCTGTATCTCTATTATGTTGGTGCGGCTTCGGAACTTTTAAATATCTTGATATATCTCGAGAACTACGCATCTGATCAAAAAATATCATAGAACATAAATTGTAGGAAACATAATTCACTACAAAAAAGGTCTCTTAACATTTTGCCATAGCTCGCTTCGTTTCCGAGATATTTGCAGATATATCTCAAGGGAAGGGGCCTGACGGACATATTTCGAGATATTTCTTCTTCTTGTTGTTCTTCTTCTGCACAGCTAAGCTGGAAGTGGCATTTACAGCTCGCAATAGGGCAGAGTTATCTCAAGGAAAGGGGCCACGGTGTTTCTGTATCTCTATTATGTTGGTGCGGCTTCGGAACTATTAAATATCTTGATATATCTCGAGAACTACGCATCTGATCAAAAAATATCATAGAACATAAAAAGTAGGAAACTTAATTCTCTACAAAAAAGGTCTCTTAACATTTTGCCATAGGTCGCTTCGTTTCCGAGATATTTGCAGATTTATCTCAAGGGAAGGGGCCTGACGGACATATTTCGAGATATTTCTTCTTCTTGTTGTTCTTCTTCTGCACAGCTAAGCTGGAAGTGGCATTTGCGGCTCGCACTAGTGCAGAGTTATCTCAAAGAAAGGGGCCACGGTGTTTCTGTATCTCTATTATGTTGGTGCGGCTTCGGAACTTTTAAATATCTCGATATATCTCGAAAACTACGCTTCGGATCAAAAAATATCATAGAACATAAATTGTAGGAAACATAATTCTCTACAAAAAAGGTCTCTTAACATTTTGCCATAGCTCGCTTCGTTTCCGAGATATTTGCAGATATATCTCAAGGGAAGGGGCCTGACGGACATATGTCGAGATATTTCTTCTTCTTGTTGTTCGTCTTCTGCACAGCTAAGCTGGAAGTGGCATTTACAGCTCGCAATAGTGCAGAGTTATCTCAAAGAAAGGGGCCACGGTGTTTCTGTATCTCTATTATGTTGGTGCGGCTTCGGAACTTTTAAATATCTTGATATATCTCGAGAACTACGCATCTGATCAAAAAATATAATACAACATAAAAAGTAGGAAACTTAATTCTCTACAAAAAAGGTCTCTTAACATTTTGCCATAGCTCACTTCGTTTCCGAGATATTTGCAGATTTATCTCAAGGGAAGGGGCCTGACGGACATATTTCGAGATATTTCTTCTTCTTGTTGCTCTTCTTCTGCACAGCTAAGCTGGAAGTGGCATTTGCAGCTCGCAATAGTGCAGAGTTATCTCAAAGAAAGGGGCCACGGTGTTTCTGTACCTCTATTATGTTGGTGCAGCTTCGGAACTTTTAAATATCTTGATATATCTCGAGAACTACGCTTCTGATCAAAAAATATCATAGAACATAAAAAGTAGGAAACTTAATTCTCTACAAAAAAGGTATCATAACATTTTGCCATAGCTCGCTTCGTCTCCGAGATATTTGCAGATTTATCTCGAGGGAAGGGGCTTGACGGACATATTTCGAGATATTTCTTCTTCTTGTTGTTCTTCTTCTGCACAGCTAAGCTGGAAGTGGCATTTGCAGGTCGCAATAGTGCAGAGTTATCTCAAAGAAAGGGGCCACGGTGTTTCTGTATCTCTATTATGTTGGTGCGGCTTCGGATCTTTGAAATATCTTGATATATCTCGAGAACTACGCATCTGATCAAAAAATATCATAGAACATAAAAAGTAGGAAACTTAATTCTCTACAAATAAAGTCTCTTAACATTTTGCCATAGCTCGCTTCGTTTCCGAGATATTTGCAGATTTATCTCAAGGGAAGGGGCCTGACGGACATATTTCGAGATATTTCTTCTTCTTGTTGTTCTTCTTCTGCGCAGCTAAGCTGGAAGTGGCATTTGCAGCTCGCAATAGTGCAGAGTTATCTCAAAGAAAGGGGCCACGGTGTTTCTGTATCTCTATTATGTTGGTGCGGCTTCGGAACTTTTAAATATCTCGATATATCTCGAAAACTACGCTTCTGATCAAAAAATATCATAGAAGATCACCTGTAGGAAACATAATTCTCTACAAAAAAGGTCTCTTAACATTTTGCCATAGCTCGCTTCGTTTCCGAGATATTTGCAGATATACCTCAAGGGAAGGGGCCTGACGGACATATTTCGAGATATTTCTTCTTCTTGTTGTTCTTCTTCTGCACAGCTAAACTGGAAGTGGCATTTCCAGCTCGCAATAGTGCAGAGTTATCTGATAGAAAGGGGCCACGGTGTTTCTGTATCTCTATTATGTTGGTGCGGCTTCGGGACTTTTAAATATCATGATATATCTCGAGAACTACGCATCTGATCAAAAAATATCATAGATCATAAAAAGTAGGAAACTTGATTCTCTACAAAAAATGTCTCTTAACATTTTGCCATAGCTCGCTTCGTTTCCGAGATATTTGCAGATTTATCTCAAGGGAAGGGGCCTGACGGACATATTTCGAGATATTTCTTCTTCTTGTTGTTCTTCTTCTGCGCAGCTAAGCTGGAAGTGGCATTTCCAGCTCGCAATAGTGCAGAGTTATCTCAAAGAAAGGGGCCACGGTGTTTCTGTATCTCTATTATGTTGGTGCGGCTTCGGAACTTTTAAATATCTTGATATATCTCGAGAACTACGCATATGATCAAAAAATATCATAGAACATAAAAAGTAGGAAACTTAATTCTCTACAAATAAGGTCTCTCAACATTTTGCCATAGCTCGCTTCGTTTCCGCGATATTTGCAGATATATCTCAAGGGAAGGGGCCTGACGGACATATTTCGAGATATTTCTTCTTCTTGTTGTTCTTCTTCTGCACAGCTAAGCTGGAAGTGGCATTTGCGGCTCGCACTAGTGCAGAGTTATCTCAAAGAAAGGGGCCACGGTGTTTCTGTATCTCTATTATGTTGGTGCGGCTTCGGAACTTTTAAATATCTTGATATATCTCGAGAACTACGCATCTGATCAAAAAATATCATAGAACATAAAAAGTAGGACACTTAATTCTCTACAAAAAAGGTCTCTTAACATTTTGCCATAGCTCGCTTCGTTTCCGAGATATTTGCAGATTTATCTCAAGGGAAGGGGTCTGACGGACATATTTCGAGATATTTCTTCTTCTTGTTGTTCTTCTTCTGCACAGCTAAGCTGGAAGTGGCATTTGCAGCTCGCAATAGTGCAGAGTTATCTCAAAGAAAGGGGCCACGGTGTTTCTGTATCTCTATTACGTTGGTGCGGCTTCGGAACTTTTAAATATCTTGATATATCTCGAGAACTACGCATCTGATCAAAAAATATAATACAACATAAAAAGTAGGAAACTTAATTCTCTACAAAAAAGGTCTCTTAACATTTTGCCATAGCTCACTTCGTTTCCGAGATATTTGCAGATTTATCTCAAGGGAAGGGGCCTGACGGACATATTTCGAGATATTTCTTCTTCTTGTTGCTCTTCTTCTGCACAGCTAAGCTGGAAGTGGCATTTGCAGCTCGCAATAGTGCAGAGTTATCTCAAAGAAAGGGGCCACGGTGTTTCTGTACCTCTATTATGTTGGTGCAGCTTCGGAACTTTTAAATATCTTGATATATCTCGAGAACTACGCTTCTGATCAAAAAATATCATAGAACATAAAAAGTAGGAAACTTAATTCTCTACAAAAAAGGTATCATAACATTTTGCCATAGCTCGCTTCGTCTCCGAGATATTTGCAGATTTATCTCGAGGGAAGGGGCTTGACGGACATATTTCGAGATATTTCTTCTTCTTGTTGTTCTTCTTCTGCACAGCTAAGCTGGAAGTGGCATTTGCAGGTCGCAATAGTGCAGAGTTATCTCAAAGAAAGGGGCCACGGTGTTTCTGTATCTCTATTATGTTGGTGCGGCTTCGGATCTTTGAAATATCTTGATATATCTCGAGAACTACGCATCTGATCAAAAAATATCATAGAACATAAAAAGTAGGAAACTTAATTCTCTACAAATAAAGTCTCTTAACATTTTGCCATAGCTCGCTTCGTTTCCGAGATATTTGCAGATTTATCTCAAGGGAAGGGGCCTGACGGACATATTTCGAGATATTTCTTCTTCTTGTTGTTCTTCTTCTGCGCAGCTAAGCTGGAAGTGGCATTTGCAGCTCGCAATAGTGCAGAGTTATCTCAAAGAAAGGGGCCACGGTGTTTCTGTATCTCTATTATGTTGGTGCGGCTTCGGAACTTTTAAATATCTCGATATATCTCGAAAACTACGCTTCTGATCAAAAAATATCATAGAAGATCACCTGTAGGAAACATAATTCTCTACAAAAAAGGTCTCTTAACATTTTGCCATAGCTCGCTTCGTTTCCGAGATATTTGCAGATATACCTCAAGGGAAGGGGCCTGACGGACATATTTCGAGATATTTCTTCTTCTTGTTGTTCTTCTTCTGCACAGCTAAACTGGAAGTGGCATTTCCAGCTCGCAATAGTGCAGAGTTATCTGATAGAAAGGGGCCACGGTGTTTCTGTATCTCTATTATGTTGGTGCGGCTTCGGGACTTTTAAATATCATGATATATCTCGAGAACTACGCATCTGATCAAAAAATATCATAGATCATAAAAAGTAGGAAACTTGATTCTCTACAAAAAATGTCTCTTAACATTTTGCCATAGCTCGCTTCGTTTCCGAGATATTTGCAGATTTATCTCAAGGGAAGGGGCCTGACGGACATATTTCGAGATATTTCTTCTTCTTGTTGTTCTTCTTCTGCGCAGCTAAGCTGGAAGTGGCATTTCCAGCTCGCAATAGTGCAGAGTTATCTCAAAGAAAGGGGCCACGGTGTTTCTGTATCTCTATTATGTTGGTGCGGCTTCGGAACTTTTAAATATCTTGATATATCTCGAGAACTACGCATATGATCAAAAAATATCATAGAACATAAAAAGTAGGAAACTTAATTCTCTACAAATAAGGTCTCTCAACATTTTGCCATAGCTCGCTTCGTTTCCGCGATATTTGCAGATATATCTCAAGGGAAGGGGCCTGACGGACATATTTCGAGATATTTCTTCTTCTTGTTGTTCTTCTTCTGCACAGCTAAGCTGGAAGTGGCATTTGCGGCTCGCACTAGTGC
This sequence comes from Osmia lignaria lignaria, assembly GCF_051020975.1. Taxonomy (NCBI): domain Eukaryota; kingdom Metazoa; phylum Arthropoda; class Insecta; order Hymenoptera; family Megachilidae; genus Osmia; species Osmia lignaria. The sequence goes on from NW_027478161.1 coordinate 9,413,970, forward strand.
AGAGTTATCTCAAAGAAAGGGGCCACGGTGTTTCTGTATCTCTATTATGTTGGTGCGGCTTCGGAACTTTTAAATATCTTGATATATCTCGAGAACTACGCATCTGATCAAAAAATATCATAGAACATAAAAAGTAGGACACTTAATTCTCTACAAAAAAGGTCTCTTAACATTTTGCCATAGCTCGCTTCGTTTCCGAGATATTTGCAGATTTATCTCAAGGGAAGGGGTCTGACGGACATATTTCGAGATATTTCTTCTTCTTGTTGTTCTTCTTCTGCACAGCTAAGCTGGAAGTGGCATTTGCAGCTCGCAATAGTGCAGAGTTATCTCAAAGAAAGGGGCCACGGTGTTTCTGTATCTCTATTACGTTGGTGCGGCTTCGGAACTTTTAAATATCTTGATATATCTCGAGAACTACGCATCTGATCAAAAAATATCATAGAAGATAAAAAGTAGGAAACTTAATTCTCTACAAAAAAAGTCTCTTAACATTTTCCCATAGCTGGCATCGTTTCCGAGATATTTGCAGATTTAGCTCAAGGGAAGGGGCCTGACGGACATATTCCGAGATATTTCTTCTTCTTGTTGTTCCTCTTGTGCACAGCTAAGCTGGTAGTGGCATTTGCAGCTCGCAATAGTGCAGAGTTATCTCAAAGAAAGAGGCCACGGTGTTTCTGTATCTCTATTATGTTGGTGCGGCTTCGGAACTTTTAAATATCTCGATATATCTCGAAAACTACGCTTCTGATCAAAAAATATCAGAGAACGTAAATTGTAGGAAACATAATTCTCTAGAAAAAAGGTCTCTTAACATTTTGCCATAGCTCGCTTCGTTTCCGAGATATTTGCAGATTTATCTCAAGGGAAGGGGCCTGACGGACATATTTCGAGATATTTCTTCTTCTTGTTGTTCTTCTTCTGCACAGCTAAGCTGGAAGTGGCATTTGCAGCTCGCAATAGTGCAGAGTTATCTCAAAGAAAGGGGCCACGGTGTTTCTGTATCTCTATTATGTTGGTGCGGCATCGGAACTTTTAAATATCTCGATATATCTCGAAAACTACGCTTCTGATCAAAAAATATCAGAGAACGTAAATTGTAGGAAACATAATTCTCTACAAAAAAGGTCTCTCAACATTTTGCCATAGCTCGCTTCGTTTCCGAGATATTTGCTGATTTATCTCAAGGGAAGGGGCCTGACGGACATATTTCGAGATATTTCTTCTTCTTGTTGTTCTTCTTCTGCACAGCTAAGCTGGAAGTGGCATTTGCAGGTCGCAATAGTGCAGAGTTATCTCAAAGAAAGGGGCCACGGTGTTTCTGTATCTCTATTATGTTGGTGCGGCTTCGGAACTTTTAAATATCTTGATATATCTCGAGAACTACGCATCTGATCAAAAAATATCATAGAACATAAAAAGTAGGACACTTAATTCTCTACAAAAAAGGTCTCTTAACATTTTGCCATAGCTCGCTTCGTTTCCGAGATATTTGCAGATTTATCTCAAGGGAAGTGGCCTGACGGACATATTTCGAGATATTTCTTCTTCTTGTTGTTCTTCTTCTGCACAGCTAAGCTGGAAGTGGCATTTGCGGCTCGCACTAGTGCTGAGTTATCTCAAAGAAAGGGGCCACGGTGTTTCTGTATCTCTATTATGTTGGTGCGGCTTCGGAACTTTTAAATATCTCGATATATCTCGAAAACTACGCTTCTGATCAAAAAATATCATAGAACATAAAAAGTAGAAAACTTAATTCTCTACAAAAAAGGTCTCTTAACATTTTGCCATAGCTCGCTTCGTTTCCGAGATATTTGCAGATATATCTCAAGGGAAGGGGCCTGACGGACATATTTCGAGATATTTCTTCTTCTTGTTGTTCTTCTTCTGCACAGCTAAGCTGGAAGTGGCATTTGCAGCGCGCAATAGTGCAGTTATCTCAAAGAAAGGGGCCACGGTGTTTCTGTATCTCTATTATGTTGGTGCGGCTTCGGAACTTTTAAATATCTTGATATATCTCGAGAACTACGCATCTGATCAAAAAATATCATACAACATCAAAAGTAGGAAACTTAATTCTCTACAAAAAAGGTCTCTTAACATTTTGCCATAGCTCGCTTCGTTTCCGAGATATTTGCAGATTTATCTCAAGGGAAGGGGCCTGACGGACATATTTCGAGATATTTCTTCTTCTTGTTGTTCTTCTTCTGCACAGCTAAACTGGAAGTGGCATTTCCAGCTCGCAATAGTGCAGAGTTATCTCAAAGAAAGGGGCCACGGTGTTTCTGTATCTCTATTATGTTGGTGCGGCTTCGGAACTTTTAAATATCTTGATATATCTCGAGAACTACGCATCTGATCAAAAAATATAATACAACATAAAAAGTAGGAAACTTAATTCTCTACAAAAAAGGTCTCCTAACATTTTGCCATAGCTCGCTTCGTTTCCGAGATATTTGCAGATTTATCGCAAGGGAAGGGGCCTGACGGACATATTTCGAGATATTTCTTCTTCTTGTTGTTCTTCTTCTGCACAGCTAAGCTGGAAGTGGCATTTGCAGGTCGCAATAGTGCAGAGTTATCTCAAAGAAAGGGGCCACGGTGTTTCTGTATCTCTATTATGTTGGTGCGCCTTCGGAACTTTTAAATATCTCGATATATCTCGAAAACTACGCTTCTGATCAAAAAATATCCTAGATCATAAATTGTAGGAAACATAATTCTCTACAAAAAACGTCTCTTAACATTTTGCCATAGCTCGCTTCGTTTCCGAGATATTTGCAGATTCAGCTCAAAGGAACGGGCCTGACGGACATATTTCGAGATATTTCTTCTTCTTGTTGTTCTTCTTCTGCGCAGCTAAGCTGGAAGTGGCATTTGCAGGTCGCAATAGTGCAGAGTTATCTCAAAGAAAGGGGCCACGGTGTTTCTGTATCTCTATTATGTTGGTGCGGCTTCGGATCTTTGAAATATCTTGATATATCTCGAGAACTACGCATCTGATCAAAAAATATCATAGAACATAAAAAGTAGGAAACTTAATTCTCTACAAATAAAGTCTCTTAACATTTTGCCATAGCTCGCTTCGTTTCCGAGATATTTGCAGATTTATCTCAAGGGAAGGGGCCTGACGGACATATTTCGAGATATTTCTTCTTCTTGTTGTTCTTCTTCTGCGCAGCTAAGCTGGAAGTGGCATTTGCAGCTCGCAATAGTGCAGAGTTATCTCAAAGAAAGGGGCCACGGTGTTTCTGTATCTCTATTATGTTGGTGCGGCTTCGGAACTTTTAAATATCTCGATATATCTCGAAAACTACGCTTCTGATCAAAAAATATCATAGAAGATCACCTGTAGGAAACATAATTCTCTACAAAAAAGGTCTCTTAACATTTTGCCATAGCTCGCTTCGTTTCCGAGATATTTGCAGATATACCTCAAGGGAAGGGGCCTGACGGACATATTTCGAGATATTTCTTCTTCTTGTTGTTCTTCTTCTGCACAGCTAAACTGGAAGTGGCATTTCCAGCTCGCAATAGTGCAGAGTTATCTGATAGAAAGGGGCCACGGTGTTTCTGTATCTCTATTATGTTGGTGCGGCTTCGGGACTTTTAAATATCATGATATATCTCGAGAACTACGCATCTGATCAAAAAATATCATAGATCATAAAAAGTAGGAAACTTGATTCTCTACAAAAAATGTCTCTTAACATTTTGCCATAGCTCGCTTCGTTTCCGAGATATTTGCAGATTTATCTCAAGGGAAGGGGCCTGACGGACATATTTCGAGATATTTCTTCTTCTTGTTGTTCTTCTTCTGCGCAGCTAAGCTGGAAGTGGCATTTCCAGCTCGCAATAGTGCAGAGTTATCTCAAAGAAAGGGGCCACGGTGTTTCTGTATCTCTATTATGTTGGTGCGGCTTCGGAACTTTTAAATATCTTGATATATCTCGAGAACTACGCATATGATCAAAAAATATCATAGAACATAAAAAGTAGGAAACTTAATTCTCTACAAATAAGGTCTCTCAACATTTTGCCATAGCTCGCTTCGTTTCCGCGATATTTGCAGATATATCTCAAGGGAAGGGGCCTGACGGACATATTTCGAGATATTTCTTCTTCTTGTTGTTCTTCTTCTGCACAGCTAAGCTGGAAGTGGCATTTGCGGCTCGCACTAGTGCAGAGTTATCTCAAAGAAAGGGGCCACGGTGTTTCTGTATCTCTATTATGTTGGTGCGGCTTCGGAACTTTTAAATATCTTGATATATCTCGAGAACTACGCATCTGATCAAAAAATATCACAGAACATAAAAAGTAGGACACTTAATTCTCTACAAAAAAGGTCTCTTAACATTTTGCCATAGCTCGCTTCGTTTCCGAGATATTTGCAGATTTATCTCAAGGGAAGGGGTCTGACGGACATATTTCGAGATATTTCTTCTTCTTGTTGTTCTTCTTCTGCACAGCTAAGCTGGAAGTGGCATTTGCAGCTCGCAATAGTGCAGAGTTATCTCAAAGAAAGGGGCCACGGTGTTTCTGTATCTCTATTACGTTGGTGCGGCTTCGGAACTTTTAAATATCTTGATATATCTCGAGAACTACGCATCTGATCAAAAAATATCATAGAAGATAAAAAGTAGGAAACTTAATTCTCTACAAAAAAAGTCTCTTAACATTTTCCCATAGCTGGCATCGTTTCCGAGATATTTGCAGATTTAGCTCAAGGGAAGGGGCCTGACGGACATATTCCGAGATATTTCTTCTTCTTGTTGTTCCTCTTGTGCACAGCTAAGCTGGTAGTGGCATTTGCAGCTCGCAATAGTGCAGAGTTATCTCAAAGAAAGAGGCCACGGTGTTTCTGTATCTCTATTATGTTGGTGCGGCTTCGGAACTTTTAAATATCTCGATATATCTCGAAAACTACGCTTCTGATCAAAAAATATCAGAGAACGTAAATTGTAGGAAACATAATTCTCTAGAAAAAAGGTCTCTTAACATTTTGCCATAGCTCGCTTCGTTTCCGAGATATTTGCAGATTTATCTCAAGGGAAGGGGCCTGACGGACATATTTCGAGATATTTCTTCTTCTTGTTGTTCTTCTTCTGCACAGCTAAGCTGGAAGTGGCATTTGCAGCTCGCAATAGTGCAGAGTTATCTCAAAGAAAGGGGCCACGGTGTTTCTGTATCTCTATTATGTTGGTGCGGCATCGGAACTTTTAAATATCTCGATATATCTCGAAAACTACGCTTCTGATCAAAAAATATCAGAGAACGTAAATTGTAGGAAACATAATTCTCTACAAAAAAGGTCTCTCAACATTTTGCCATAGCTCGCTTCGTTTCCGAGATATTTGCTGATTTATCTCAAGGGAAGGGGCCTGACGGACATATTTCGAGATATTTCTTCTTCTTGTTGTTCTTCTTCTGCACAGCTAAGCTGGAAGTGGCATTTGCAGGTCGCAATAGTGCAGAGTTATCTCAAAGAAAGGGGCCACGGTGTTTCTGTATCTCTATTATGTTGGTGCGGCTTCGGAACTTTTAAATATCTTGATATATCTCGAGAACTACGCATCTGATCAAAAAATATCATAGAACATAAAAAGTAGGACACTTAATTCTCTACAAAAAAGGTCTCTTAACATTTTGCCATAGCTCGCTTCGTTTCCGAGATATTTGCAGATTTATCTCAAGGGAAGTGGCCTGACGGACATATTTCGAGATATTTCTTCTTCTTGTTGTTCTTCTTCTGCACAGCTAAGCTGGAAGTGGCATTTGCGGCTCGCACTAGTGCAGAGTTATCTCAAAGAAAGGGGCCACGGTGTTTCTGTATCTCTATTATGTTGGTGCGGCTTCGGAACTTTTAAATATCTCGATATATCTCGAAAACTACGCTTCTGATCAAAAAATATCATAGAACATAAAAAGTAGAAAACTTAATTCTCTACAAAAAAGGTCTCTTAACATTTTGCCATAGCTCGCTTCGTTTCCGAGATATTTGCAGATATATCTCAAGGGAAGGGGCCTGACGGACATATTTCGAGATATTTCTTCTTCTTGTTGTTCTTCTTCTGCACAGCTAAGCTGGAAGTGGCATTTGCAGCGCGCAATAGTGCAGTTATCTCAAAGAAAGGGGCCACGGTGTTTCTGTATCTCTATTATGTTGGTGCGGCTTCGGAACTTTTAAATATCTTGATATATCTCGAGAACTACGCATCTGATCAAAAAATATCATACAACATCAAAAGTAGGAAACTTAATTCTCTACAAAAAAGGTCTCTTAACATTTTGCCATAGCTCGCTTCGTTTCCGAGATATTTGCAGATTTATCTCAAGGGAAGGGGCCTGACGGACATATTTCGAGATAGTTCTTCTTCTTGTTGTTCTTCTTCTGCACAGCTAAACTGGAAGTGGCATTTCCAGCTCGCAATAGTGCAGAGTTATCTCAAAGAAAGGGGCCACGGTGTTTCTGTATCTCTATTATGTTGGTGCGGCTTCGGAACTTTTAAATATCTCGATATATCTCGAAAACTACGCTTCTGATCAAAAAATATCATAGAACATAAAAAGTAGAAAACTTAATTCTCTACAAAAAAGGTCTCTTAACATTTTGCCATAGCTCGCTTCGTTTCCGAGATATATGCAGATTTATCTCAAGGGAAGGGGCCTGACGGACATATTTCGAGATATTTCTTCTTCTTGTTGTTCTTCTTCTGCACAGCTAAGCTGGAAGTGGCATTTACAGCTCGCAATAGGGCAGAGTTATCTCAAAGAAAGGGGCCACGGTGTTTCTGTATCTCTATTATGTTGGTGCGGCTTCGGAACTTTTAAATATCTTGATATATCTCGAGAACTACGCATCTGATCAAAAAATATCATAGAACATAAAAAGTAGGAAACTTAATTCTCTACAAAAAAGGTCTCTTAACATTTTGTCATAGCTCGCTTCGTTTCCGAGATATTTGCAGATTTATCTCAAGGGAAGGGGCCTGACGGACATATTTCGAGATATTTCTTCTTCTTGTTGTTCTTCTTCTGCACAGCTAAACTGGAAGTGGCATTTCCAGCTCGCAATAGTGCAGAGTTATCTCAAAGAAAGGGGCCACGGTGTTTCTGTATCTCTATTATGTTGGTGCGGCTTCGGAACTTTTAAATATCTTGATATATCTCGAGAACTACGCATCTGATCAAAAAATATAATACAACATAAAAAGTAGGAAACTTAATTCTCTACAAAAAAGGTCTCCTAACATTTTGCCATAGCTCGCTTCGTTTCCGAGATATTTGCAGATTTATCGCAAGGGAAGGGGCCTGACGGACATATTTCGAGATATTTCTTCTTCTTGTTGTTCTTCTTCTGCACAGCTAAGCTGGAAGTGGCATTTGCAGGTCGCAATAGTGCAGAGTTATCTCAAAGAAAGGGGCCACGGTGTTTCTGTATCTCTATTATGTTGGTGCGCCTTCGGAACTTTTAAATATCTCGATATATCTCGAAAACTACGCTTCTGATCAAAAAATATCCTAGATCATAAATTGTAGGAAACATAATTCTCTACAAAAAACGTCTCTTAACATTTTGCCATAGCTCGCTTCGTTTCCGAGATATTTGCAGATTCAGCTCAAAGGAACGGGCCTGACGGACATATTTCGAGATATTTCTTCTTCTTGTTGTTCTTCCTCTGGACAGCTAAGCTGGAAGTGGCATTTACAGCTCGCAATAGTGCAGAGTTATCTCAAAGAAAGGGGCCACGGTGTTTCTGTATCTCTATTATGTTGGTGCGGCTTCGGAACTTTTAAATATCTTGATATATCTCGAGAACTACGCATCTGATCAAAAAATATCATAGAACATAAAAAGTAGGAAACTTAATTCTCTACAAATAAGGTCTCTTAACATTTTGCCATAGCTCGCTTGGTTTCCGAGATATTTGCAGATTTATCTCAAGGGAAGGGGCCTGACGGACATATTTCGAGATATTTCTTCTTCTTGTTGTTCTTCTTCTGCACAGCTAAGCTGGAAGTGGCATTGGCGGCTCGCACTAGTGCAGAGTTATCTCAAAGAAAGGGGCCACGGTGTTTCTGTATCTCTATTATGTTGGTGCGGCTTCGGAACTTTTAAATATCTCGATATATCTCGAAAACTACGCTTCGGATCAAAAAATATCATAGAACATAAATTGTAGGAAACATAATTCTCTACAAAAAAGGTCTCTTAACATTTTGCCATAGCTCGCTTCGTTTCCGAGATATTTGCAGATATATCTCAAGGGAAGGGGCCTGACGGACACATGTCGAGATATTTCTTCTTCTTGTTGTTCGTCTTCTGCACAGCTAAGCTGGAAGTGGTATTTACAGCTCGCAATAGTGCAGAGTTATCTCAAAGAAAGGGGCCACGGTGTTTCTGTATCTCTATTAAGTTGGTGCGGCTTCGGAACTTTTAAATATCTTGATATATCTCGAGAACTACGCATCTGATCAAAAAATATAATACAACATAAAAAGTAGGAAACTTAATTCTCTACAAAAAAGGTCTCTTAACATTTTGCCATAGCTCACTTCGTTTCCGAGATATTTGCAGATTTATCTCAAGGGAAGGGGCCTGACGGACATATTTCGAGATATTTCTTCTTCTTGTTGTTCTTCTTCTGCACAGCTAAGCTGGAAGTGGCATTTGCGGCTCGCACTAGTGCAGAGTTATCTCAAAGAAAGGGGCCACGGTGTTTCTGTATCTCTATTATGTTGGTGCGGCTTCGGAACTTTTAAATATCTCGATATATCTCGAAAACTACGCTTCTGATCAAAAAATATCATAGAACATAAATTGTAGGAAACATAATTCTCTACAAAAAAGGTCTCTTAACATTTTGCCATAGCTCGCTTCGTTTCCGAGATATTTGCAGATATATCTCAAGGGAAGGGGCCTGACGGACATATTTCGAGATATTTCTTCTTCTTGTTGTTCTTCTTCTGCACAGCTAAGCTGGAAGTGGCATTTACAGTTCGCAATAGTGCAGAGTTATCTCAAAGAAAGGGGCCACGGTGTTTCTGTATCTCTATTATGTTGGTGCGGCTTCGGAACTTTTAAATATCTTGATATATCTCGAGAACTACGCATCTGATCAAAAAATATCATAGAACATAAAAAGTAGGAAACTTAATTCTCTACAAATAAGGGCTCTTAACATTTTGCCATAGCTCGCTTCGTTTCCGAGATATTTGCAGATTTATCTCAAGGGAAGGGGCCTGACGGACATATTTCGAGATATTTCTTCTTCTTGTTGTTCTTCTTCTGCACAGCTAAGCTGGAAGTGGCATTTGCAGCGCGCAATAGTGCAGAGTTATCTCAAAGAAAGGGGCCACGGTGTTTCTGTATCTCTATTATGTTGGTGCGGCTTCGGAACTTTTAAATATCTTGATATATCTCGAGAACTACGCATCTGATCAAAAAATATCATACAACATCAAAAGTAGGAAACTTAATTCTCTACAAAAAAGGTCTCTTAACATTTTGCCATAGCTCGCTTCGTTTCCGAGATATTTGCAGATTTATCTCAAGGGAAGGGGCCTGACGGACATATTTCGAGATATTTCTTCTTCTTGTTGTTCTTCTTCTGCACAGCTAAACTGGAAGTGGCATTTCCAGCTCGCAATAGTGCAGAGTTATCTCAAAGAAAGGGGCCACGGTGTTTCTGTATCTCTATTATGTTGGTGCGGCTTCGGAACTTTTAAATATCTCGATATATCTCGAAAACTACGCTTCTGATCAAAAAATATCATAGAACATAAAAAGTAGAAAACTTAATTCTCTACAAAAAAGGTATCATAACATTTTGCCATAGCTCGCTTCGTCTCCGAGATATTTGCAGATTTATCTCGAGGGAAGGGGCTTGACGGACATATTTCGAGATATTTCTTCTTCTTGTTGTTCTTCTTCTGCACAGCTAAGCTGGAAGTGGCATTTGCAGGTCGCAATAGTGCAGAGTTATCTCAAAGAAAGGGGCCACGGTGTTTCTGTATCTCTATTATGTTGGTGCGGCTTCGGATCTTTGAAATATCTTGATATATCTCGAGAACTACGCATCTGATCAAAAAATATCATACAACATAAAAAGTAGGAAACTTAATTCTCTACAAAAAAGGTCTCTTAACATTTTGCCATAGCTCGCTTCCTTTCCGAGATATTTGCAGATTTATCTCAAGGGAAGGGGCCTGACGGACATATTTCGAGATATTTCTTCTTCTTGTTGTTCTTCTTCTGCACAGCTAAGCTGGAAGTGGCATTTGCGGCTCGCACTAGTGCAGAGTTATCTCAAAGAAAGGGGCCACGGTGTTTCTGTATCTCTATTATGTTGGTGCGGCTTCGGAACTTTTAAATATCTCGATATATCTCGAAAACTACGCTTCTGATCAAAAAATATCATAGAACATAAATTGTAGGAAACATAATTCTCTACAAAAAAGGTCTCTTAACATTTTGCCATAGCTCGCTTCGTTTCCGAGATATTTGCAGATATATCTCAAGGGAAGGGGCCTGACGGACATATTTCGAGATATTTCTTCTTCTTGTTGTTCTTCTTCTGCACAGCTAAGCTGGAAGTGGCATTTACAGTTCGCAATAGTGCAGAGTTATCTCAAAGAAAGGGGCCACGGTGTTTCTGTATCTCTATTATGTTGGTGCGGCTTCGGAACTTTTAAATATCTTGATATATCTCGAGAACTACGCATCTGATCAAAAAATATCATAGAACATAAAAAGTAGGAAACTTAATTCTCTACAAATAAGGTCTCTTAACATTTTGCCATAGCTCGCTTCGTTTCCGAGATATTTGCAGATTTATCTCAAGGGAAGGGGCCTGACGGACATATTTCGAGATATTTCTTCTTCTTGTTGTTCTTCTTCTGCACAGCTAAGCTGGAAGTGGCATTTGCAGCGCGCAATAGTGCAGAGTTATCTCAAAGAAAGGGGCCACGGTGTTTCTGTATCTCTATTATGTTGGTGCGGCTTCGGAACTTTTAAATATCTTGATATATCTCGAGAACTACGCATCTGATCAAAAAATATCATACAACATCAAAAGTAGGAAACTTAATTCTCTACAAAAAAGGTCTCTTAACATTTTGCCATAGCTCGCTTCGTTTCCGAGATATTTGCAGATTTATCTCAAGGGAAGGGGCCTGACGGACATATTTCGAGATATTTCTTCTTCTTGTTGTTCTTCTTCTGCACAGCTAAACTGGAAGTGGCATTTCCAGCTCGCAATAGTGCAGAGTTATCTCAAAGAAAGGGGCCACGGTGTTTCTGTATCTCTATTATGTTGGTGCGGCTTCGGAACTTTTAAATATCTCGATATATCTCGAAAACTACGCTTCTGATCAAAAAATATCATAGAACATAAAAAGTAGAAAACTTAATTCTCTACAAAAAAGGTCGCTTAACATTTTGCCATAGCTCGCTTCGTTTCCGAGATATATGCAGATTTATCTCAAGGGAAGGGGCCTGACGGACATATTTCGAGATATTTCTTCTTCTTGTTGTTCTTCTTCTGCACAGCTAAGCTGGAAGTGGCATTTACAGCTCGCAATAGGGCAGAGTTATCTCAAAGAAAGGGGCCACGGTGTTTCTGTATCTCTATTATGTTGGTGCGGCTTCGGAACTTTTAAATATCTTGATATATCTCGAGAACTACGCATCTGATCAAAAAATATCATACAACATCAAAAGTAGGAAACTTAATTCTCTACAAAAAAGGTCTCTTAACATTTTGCCATAGCTCGCTTCGTTTCCGAGATATTTGCAGATTTATCTCAAGGGAAGGGGCCTGACGGACATATTTCGAGATATTTCTTCTTCTTGTTGTTCTTCTTCTGCACAGCTAAACTGGAAGTGGCATTTCCAGCTCGCAATAGTGCAGAGTTATCTCAAAGAAAGGGGCCACGGTGTTTCTGTATCTCTATTATGTTGGTGCGGCTTCGGAACTTTTAAATATCTCGATATATCTCGAAAACTACGCTTCTGATCAAAAAATATCATAGAACATAAAAAGTAGAAAACTTAATTCTCTACAAAAAAGGTCGCTTAACATTTTGCCATAGCTCGCTTCGTTTCCGAGATATATGCAGATTTATCTCAAGGGAAGGGGCCTGACGGACATATTTCGAGATATTTCTTCTTCTTGTTGTTCTTCTTCTGCACAGCTAAGCTGGAAGTGGCATTTACAGCTCGCAATAGGGCAGAGTTATCTCAAAGAAAGGGGCCACGGTGTTTCTGTATCTCTATTATGTTGGTGCGGCTTCGGAACTTTTAAATATCTTGATATATCTCGAGAACTACGCATCTGATCAAAAAATATCATAGAACATAAAAAGTAGGAAACTTAATTCTCTACAAAAAAGGTCTCTTAACATTTTGTCATAGCTCGCTTCGTTTCCGAGATATTTGCAGATTTATCTCAAGGGAAGGGGCCTGACGGACATATTTCGAGATATTTCTTCTTCTTGTTGTTCTTCTTCTGCACAGCTAAACTGGAAGTGGCATTTCCAGCTCGCAATAGTGCAGAGTTATCTCAAAGAAAGGGGCCACGGTGTTTCTGTATCTCTATTATGTTGGTGCGGCTTCGGAACTTTTAAATATCTTGATATATCTCGAGAACTACGCATCTGATCAAAAAATATAATACAACATAAAAAGTAGGAAACTTAATTCTCTACAAAAAAGGTCTCCTAACATTTTGCCATAGCTCGCTTCGTTTCCGAGATATTTGCAGATTTATCGCAAGGGAAGGGGCCTGACGGACATATTTCGAGATATTTCTTCTTCTTGTTGTTCTTCTTCTGCACAGCTAAGCTGGAAGTGGCATTTGCAGGTCGCAATAGTGCAGAGTTATCTCAAAGAAAGGGGCCACGGTGTTTCTGTATCTCTATTATGTTGGTGCGCCTTCGGAACTTTTAAATATCTCGATATATCTCGAAAACTACGCTTCTGATCAAAAAATATCCTAGATCATAAATTGTAGGAAACATAATTCTCTACAAAAAACGTCTCTTAACATTTTGCCATAGCTCGCTTCGTTTCCGAGATATTTGCAGATTCAGCTCAAAGGAACGGGCCTGACGGACATATTTCGAGATATTTCTTCTTCTTGTTGTTCTTCCTCTGGACAGCTAAGCTGGAAGTGGCATTTACAGCTCGCAATAGTGCAGAGTTATCTCAAAGAAAGGGGCCACGGTGTTTCTGTATCTCTATTATGTTGGTGCGGCTTCGGAACTTTTAAATATCTTGATATATCTCGAGAACTACGCATCTGATCAAAAAATATCATAGAACATAAAAAGGAGGAAACTTAATTCTCTACAAAAAAGGTCTCTTAACATTTTGCCATAGCTCGCTTGGTTTCCGAGATATTTGCAGATTTATCTCAAGGGAAGGGGCCTGACGGACATATTTCGAGATATTTCTTCTTCTTGTTGTTCTTCTTCTGCACAGCTAAGCTGGAAGTGGCATTTACAGCTCGCAATAGTGCAGAGTTATCTCAAAGAAAGGGGCCACGGTGTTTCTGTATCTCTATTAAGTTGGTGCGGCTTCGGAACTTTTAAATATCTTGATATATCTCGAGAACTACGCTTCTGATCAAAAAATATCATAGAACATAAAAAGTAGGAAACTTAATTCTCTACAAAAAAGGTATCTTAACATTTTGCCATAGCTCGCTTCGTCTCCGAGATATTTGCAGATTTATCTCAAGGGAAGGGGCTTGACGGACATATTTCGAGATATTTCTTCTTCTTGTTGTTCTTCTTCTGCACAGCTAAGCTGGAAGTGGCATTTGCAGGTCGCAATAGTGCAGAGTTATCTCAAAGAAAGGGGCCACGGTGTTTCTGTATCTCTATTATGTTGGTGCGGCTTCGGATCTTTGAAATATCTTGATATATCTCGAGAACTACGCATCTGATCAAAAAATATCATACAACATAAAAAGTAGGAAACTTAATTCTCTACAAAAAAGGTCTCTCAACATTTTGCCATAGCTCGCTTCGTTTCCGAGATATTTGCAGATATATCTCAAGGGAAGGGGCCTGACGGACATATTTCGAGATATTTCTTCTTCTTGTTGTTCTTCTTCTGCACAGCTAAGCTGGAAGTGGCATTTACAGTTCGCAATAGTGCAGAGTTATCTCAAAGAAAGGGGCCACGGTGTTTCTGTATCTCTATTAAGTTGGTGCGGCTTCGGAACTTTTAAATATCTTGATATATCTCGAGAACTACGCTTCTGATCAAAAAATATCATAGAACATAAAAAGTAGGAAACTTAATTCTCTACAAAAAAGGTATCTTAACATTTTGCCATAGCTCGCTTCGTCTCCGAGATATTTGCAGATTTATCTCAAGGGAAGGGGCTTGACGGACATATTTCGAGATATTTCTTCTTCTTGTTGTTCTTCTTCTGCACAGCTAAGCTGGAAGTGGCATTTGCAGGTCGCAATAGTGCAGAGTTATCTCAAAGAAAGGGGCCACGGTGTTTCTGTATCTCTATTATGTTGGTGCGGCTTCGGATCTTTGAAATATCTTGATATATCTCGAGAACTACGCATCTGATCAAAAAATATCATACAACATAAAAAGTAGGAAACTTAATTCTCTACAAAAAAGGTCTCTCAACATTTTGCCATAGCTCGCTTCGTTTCCGAGATATTTGCAGATATATCTCAAGGGAAGGGGCCTGACGGACATATTTCGAGATATTTCTTCTTCTTGTTGTTCTTCTTCTGCACAGCTAAGCTGGAAGTGGCATTTACAGTTCGCAATAGTGCAGAGTTATCTCAAAGAAAGGGGCCACGGTGTTTCTGTATCTCTATTATGTTGGTGCGGCTTCGGAACTTTTAAATATCTTGATATATCTCGAGAACTACGCATCTGATCAAAAAATATCATAGAACATAAAAAGTAGGAAACTTAATTCTCTACAAATAAGGTCTCTTAACATTTTGCCATAGCTCGCTTCGTTTCCGAGATATTTGCAGATTTATCTCAAGGGAAGGGGCCTGACGGACATATTTCGAGATATTTCTTCTTCTTGTTGTTCTTCTTCTGCACAGCTAAGCTGGAAGTGGCATTTGCAGCGCGCAATAGTGCAGAGTTATCTCAAAGAAAGGGGCCACGGTGTTTCTGTATCTCTATTATGTTGGTGCGGCTTCGGAACTTTTAAATATCTTGATATATCTCGAGAACTACGCATCTGATCAAAAAATATCATACAACATCAAAAGTAGGAAACTTAATTCTCTACAAAAAAGGTCTCTTAACATTTTGCCATAGCTCGCTTCGTTTCCGAGATATTTGCAGATTTATCTCAAGGGAAGGGGCCTGACGGACATATTTCGAGATATTTCTTCTTCTTGTTGTTCTTCTTCTGCACAGCTAAACTGGAAGTGGCATTTCCAGCTCGCAATAGTGCAGAGTTATCTCAAAGAAAGGGGCCACGGTGTTTCTGTATCTCTATTATGTTGGTGCGGCTTCGGAACTTTTAAATATCTCGATATATCTCGAAAACTACGCTTCTGATCAAAAAATATCATAGAACATAAAAAGTAGAAAACTTAATTCTCTACAAAAAAGGTCTCTTAACATTTTGCCATAGCTCGCTTCGTTTCCGAGATATATGCAGATTTATCTCAAGGGAAGGGGCCTGACGGACATATTTCGAGATATTTCTTCTTCTTGTTGTTCTTCTTCTGCACAGCTAAGCTGGAAGTGGCATTTACAGCTCGCAATAGGGCAGAGTTATCTCATAGAAAGGGGCCACGGTGTTTCTGTATCTCTATTATGTTGGTGCGGCTTCGGAACTTTTAAATATCTTGATATATCTCGAGAACTACGCATCTGATCAAAAAATATCATAGAACATAAAAAGTAGGAAACTTAATTCTCTACAAAAAAGGTCTCTTAACATTTTGTCATAGCTCGCTTCGTTTCCGAGATATTTGCAGATTTATCTCAAGGGAAGGGGCCTGACGGACATATTTCGAGATATTTCTTCTTCTTGTTGTGCTTCTTCTGCACAGCTAAACTGGAAGTGGCATTTCCAGCTCGCAATAGTGCAGAGTTATCTCAAAGAAAGGGGCCACGGTGTTTCTGTATCTCTATTATGTTGGTGCGGCTTCGGAACTTTTAAATATCTTGATATATCTCGAGAACTACGCATCTGATCAAAAAATATAATACAACATAAAAAGTAGGAAACTTAATTCTCTACAAAAAAGGTCTCCTAACATTTTGCCATAGCTCGCTTCGTTTCCGAGATATTTGCAGATTTATCGCAAGGGAAGGGGCCTGACGGACATATTTCGAGATATTTCTTCTTCTTGTTGTTCTTCTTCTGCACAGCTAAGCTGGAAGTGGCATTTGCAGGTCGCAATAGTGCAGAGTTATCTCAAAGAAAGGGGCCACGGTGTTTCTGTATCTCTATTATGTTGGTGCGCCTTCGGAACTTTTAAATATCTCGATATATCTCGAAAACTACGCTTCTGATCAAAAAATATCCTAGATCATAAATTGTAGGAAACATAATTCTCTACAAAAAACGTCTCTTAACATTTTGCCATAGCTCGCTTCGTTTCCGAGATATTTGCAGATTCAGCTCAAAGGAACGGGCCTGACGGACATATTTCGAGATATTTCTTCTTCTTGTTGTTCTTCCTCTGGACAGCTAAGCTGGAAGTGGCATTTACAGCTCGCAATAGTGCAGAGTTATCTCAAAGAAAGGGGCCACGGTGTTTCTGTATCTCTATTATGTTGGTGCGGCTTCGGAACTTTTAAATATCTTGATATATCTCGAGAACTACGCATCTGATCAAAAAATATCATAGAACATAAAAAGGAGGAAACTTAATTCTCTACAAAAAAGGTCTCTTAACATTTTGCCATAGCTCGCTTGGTTTCCGAGATATTTGCAGATTTATCTCAAGGGAAGGGGCCTGACGGACATATTTCGAGATATTTCTTCTTCTTGTTGTTCTTCTTCTGCACAGCTAAGCTGGAAGTGGCATTTACAGCTCGCAATAGTGCAGAGTTATCTCAAAGAAAGGGGCCACGGTGTTTCTGTATCTCTATTAAGTTGGTGCGGCTTCGGAACTTTTAAATATCTTGATATATCTCGAGAACTACGCATCTGATCAAAAAATATAATACAACATAAAAAGTAGGAAACTTAATTCTCTACAAAAAAGGTCTCTTAACATTTTGCCATAGCTCACTTCGTTTCCGAGATATTTGCAGATTTATCTCAAGGGAAGGGGCCTGACGGACATATTTCGAGATATTTCTTCTTCTTGTTGCTCTTCTTCTGCACAGCTAAGCTGGAAGTGGCATTTGCAGCTCGCAATAGTGCAGAGTTATCTCAAAGAAAGGGGCCACGGTGTTTCTGTACCTCTATTATGTTGGTGCAGCTTCGGAACTTTTAAATATCTTGATATATCTCGAGAACTACGCTTCTGATCAAAAAATATCATAGAACATAAAAAGTAGGAAACTTAATTCTCTACAAAAAAGGTATCATAACATTTTGCCATAGCTCGCTTCGTCTCCGAGATATTTGCAGATTTATCTCGAGGGAAGGGGCTTGACGGACATATTTCGAGATATTTCTTCTTCTTGTTGTTCTTCTTCTGCACAGCTAAGCTGGAAGTGGCATTTGCAGGTCGCAATAGTGCAGAGTTATCTCAAAGAAAGGGGCCACGGTGTTTCTGTATCTCTATTATGTTGGTGCGGCTTCGGATCTTTGAAATATCTTGATATATCTCGAGAACTACGCATCTGATCAAAAAATACCACACAACATAAAAAGTAGGAAACTTAATTCTCTACAAAAAGGGTCTCTCAACATTTTGCCATAGCTCGCTTCGTTTCCGAGATATTTGCAGATTTATCTCAAGGGAAGGGGCCTGACGGACATATTTTGAGATATTTCTTCTTCTTGTTGTTCTTCTTCTGCACAGCTAAGCTGGAAGTGGCATTTGCAGCTCGCAATAGTGCAGAGTTATCTCAAAGAAAGGGGCCACGGTGTTTCTGTATCTCTATTATGTTGGTGCGGCTTCGGAACTTTTAAATATCTTGATATATCTCGAGAACTACGCATCTGATCAAAAAATATAATACAACATAAAAAGTAGGAAACTTAATTCTCTACAAAAAAGGTCTCTTAACATTCTGCCATAGCTCGCTTCGTTTCCGAGATATTTGCAGATTTATCTCAAGGGAAGGGGCCTGACGGACATATTTCGAGATATTTCTTCTTCTTGTTGTTCTTCTTCTGCACAGCTAAACTGGAAGTGGCATTTCGAGCTCGCAATAGTGCAGAGTTATCTCAAAGAAAGGGGCCACGGTGTTTCTGTATCTCTATTAAGTTGGTGCGGCTTCGGAACTTTTAAATATCTTGATATATCTCGAGAACTACGCATCTGATCAAAAAATATAATACAACATAAAAAGTAGGAAACTTAATTCTCTACAAAAAAGGTCTCTTAACATTTTGCCATAGCTCACTTCGTTTCCGAGATATTTGCAGATTTATCTCAAGGGAAGGGGCCTGACGGACATATTTCGAGATATTTCTTCTTCTTGTTGCTCTTCTTCTGCACAGCTAAGCTGGAAGTGGCATTTGCAGCTCGCAATAGTGCAGAGTTATCTCAAAGAAAGGGGCCACGGTGTTTCTGTACCTCTATTATGTTGGTGCAGCTTCGGAACTTTTAAATATCTTGATATATCTCGAGAACTACGCTTCTGATCAAAAAATATCATAGAACATAAAAAGTAGGAAACTTAATTCTCTACAAAAAAGGTATCATAACATTTTGCCATAGCTCGCTTCGTCTCCGAGATATTTGCAGATTTATCTCGAGGGAAGGGGCTTGACGGACATATTTCGAGATATTTCTTCTTCTTGTTGTTCTTCTTCTGCACAGCTAAGCTGGAAGTGGCATTTGCAGGTCGCAATAGTGCAGAGTTATCTCAAAGAAAGGGGCCACGGTGTTTCTGTATCTCTATTATGTTGGTGCGGCTTCGGATCTTTGAAATATCTTGATATATCTCGAGAACTACGCATCTGATCAAAAAATATCATACAACATAGAAAGTAGGAAACTTAATTCTCTACAAAAAAGGTCTCTTAACATTTTGCCATAGCTCGCTTCGTTTCCGAGATATTTGCAGATTTATCTCAAGGGAAGGGGCTTGACGGACATATTTCGAGATATTTCTTCTTCTTGTTGTTCTTCTTCTGCACAGCTAAGCTGGAAGTGGCATTTGCAGGTCGCAACAGTGCAGAGTTATCTCAAAGAAAGGGGCCACGGTGTTTCTGTACCTCTATTATGTTGGTGCAGCTTCGGAACTTTTAAATATCTTGATATATCTCGAGAACTACGCATCTGATCAAAAAATATCATAGAACATAAAAAGTAGGAAACTTAATTCTCTACAAAAAAGGTATCTTAACATTTTGCCATAGCTCGCTTCGTCTCCGAGATATTTGCAGATTTATCTCAAGGGAAGGGGCTTGACGGACATATTTCGAGATATTTCTTCTTCTTGTTGTTCTTCTTCTGCACAGCTAAGCTGGAAGTGGCATTTGCAGGTCGCAATAGTGCAGAGTTATCTCAAAGAAAGGGGCCACGGTGTTTCTGTATCTCTATTATGTTGGTGCGGCTTCGGATCTTTGAAATATCTTGATATATCTCGAGAACTACGCATCTGATCAAAAAATATAATACAACATAAAAAGTAGGAAACTTAATTCTCTACAAAAAAGGTCTCTTAACATTTTGCCATAGCTCACTTCGTTTCCGAGATATTTGCAGATTTATCTCAAGGGAAGGGGCCTGACGGACATATTTCGAGATATTTCTTCTTCTTGTTGCTCTTCTTCTGCACAGCTAAGCTGGAAGTGGCATTTGCAGCTCGCAATAGTGCAGAGTTATCTCAAAGAAAGGGGCCACGGTGTTTCTGTACCTCTATTATGTTGGTGCAGCTTCGGAACTTTTAAATATCTTGATATATCTCGAGAACTACGCTTCTGATCAAAAAATATCATAGAACATAAAAAGTAGGAAACTTAATTCTCTACAAAAAAGGTATCATAACATTTTGCCATAGCTCGCTTCGTCTCCGAGATATTTGCAGATTTATCTCAAGGGAAGGGGCTTGACGGACATATTTCGAGATATTTCTTCTTCTTGTTGTTCTTCTTCTGCACAGCTAAGCTGGAAGTGGCATTTGCAGGTCGCAATAGTGCAGAGTTATCTCAAAGAAAGGGGCCACGGTGTTTCTGTATCTCTATTATGTTGGTGCGGCTTCGGATCTTTGAAATATCTTGATATATCTCGAGAACTACGCATCTGATCAAAAAATATCATACAACATAAAAAGTAGGAAACTTAATTCTCTACAAAAAAGGTCTCTTAACATTTTGCCATAGCTCGCTTCGTTTCCGAGATATTTGCAGATTTATCTCAAGGGAAGGGGCCTGACGGACATATTTTGAGATATTTCTTCTTCTTGTTGTTCTTCTTCTGCACAGCTAAGCTGGAAGTGGCATTTGCAGCTCGCAATAGTGCAGAGTTATCTCAAAGAAAGGGGCCACGGTGTTTCTGTATCTCTATTATGTTGGTGCGGCTTCGGAACTTTTAAATATCTTGATATATCTCGAGAACTACGCATCTGATCAAAAAATATAATACAACATAAAAAGTAGGAAACTTAATTCTCTACAAAAAAGGTCTCTTAACATTTTGCCATAGCTCGCTTCGTTTCCGAGATATTTGCAGATTTATCTGAAGGGAAGGGGCCTGACGGACATATTTTGAGATATTTCTTCTTCTTGTTGTTCTTCTTCTGCACAGCTAAGCTGGAAGTGGCATTTGCAGCTCGCAATAGTGCAGAGTTATCTCAAAGAAAGGGGCCACGGTGTTTCTGTATCTCTATTATGTTGGTGCGGCTTCGGAACTTTTAAATATCTTGATATATCTCGAGAACTACGCATCTGATCAAAAAATATAATACAACATAAAAAGTAGGAAACTTAATTCTCTACAAAAAAGGTCTCTTAACATTTTGCCATAGCTCGCTTCGTTTCCGAGATATTTGCAGATTTATCTCAAGGGAAGGGGCCTGACGGACATATTTCGAGATATTTCTTCTTCTTGTTGTTCTTCTTCTGCACAGCTAAGCTGGAAGTGGCATTTGCAGGTCGCAATAGTGCAGAGTTATCTCAAAGAAAGGGGCCACGGTGTTTCTGTGTCTCTATTATGTTGGTGCGCCTTCGGAACTTTTAAATATCTCGATATATCTCGAAAACTACGCTTCTGATCAAAAAATATCGTAGATCATAAATTGTAGGAAACATAATTCTCTACAAAAAACGTCTCTTAACATTTTGCCATAGCTCGCTTCGTTTCCGAGATATTTGCAGATTCAGCTCAAAGGAACGGGCCTGACGGACATATTTCGAGATATTTCTTCTTCTTGTTGTTCTTCCTCTACACAGCTAAGCTGGAAGTGGCATTTGCAGCTCGCAATAGTGCATAGTTATCTCAAAGAAAGGGGCCACGGTGTTTCTGTATTTCTATTATGTTGGTGCGGCTTCGCAACTTTTAAATATCTTGATATATCTCGAGAACTACGCATCTGATCAAAAAATATCATAGAACATAAAAAGTAGGAAACTTAATTCTCTACAAAAAAGGTCTCTTAACATTTTCCCATAGCTGGCATCGTTTCCGAGATATTTGCAGATTTAGCTCAAGGGAAGGGGCCTGACGGACATATTCCGAGATATTTCTTCTTCTTGTTGTTC
Organism: Osmia lignaria lignaria; assembly: GCF_051020975.1. Classification (NCBI taxonomy): domain Eukaryota; kingdom Metazoa; phylum Arthropoda; class Insecta; order Hymenoptera; family Megachilidae; genus Osmia; species Osmia lignaria. Next base: position 9,435,812 of record NW_027478161.1, read on the forward strand.
CTCTTCTGCACAGCTAAGCTGGAAGTGGCATTTGCAGCTCGCAATAGTGCAGAGTTATCTCAAAGAAAGAGGCCACGGTGTTTCTGTATCTCTATTATGTTGGTGCGGCTTCGGAACTTTTAAATATCTCGATATATCTCGAAAACTACGCTTCTGATCAAAAAATATCAGAGAACGTAAATTGTAGGAAACATAATTCTCTACAAAAAAGGTCTCTTAACATTTTGCCATAGCTCGCTTCGTTTCCGAGATATTTGCTGATTTATCTCAAGGGAAGGGGCCTGACGGACATATTTCGAGATATTTCTTCTTCTTGTTGTTCTTCTTCTGCACAGCTAAGCTGGAAGTGGCATTTGCAGCGCGCAATAGTGCAGAGTTATCTCAAAGAAAGGGGCCACGGTGTTTCTGTATCTCTATTATGTGGGTGCGGCTTCGGAACTTTTAAATATCTTGATATATCTCGAGAACTACGCATCTGATCAAAAAATATCATACAACATAAAAAGTAGGAAACTTAATTCTCTACAAAAAAGGTCTCTTACCATTTTGCCATAGCTCGCTTCGTTTCCGAGATATTTGCAGATTTATCTCAAGGGAAGGGGCCTGACGGACATATTTCGAGACATTTCTTCTTCTTGTTGTTCTTCTTCTGCACAGCTAAGCTGGAAGTGGCATTTGCAGCTCGCAATAGTGCAGAGTTATCTCAAAGAAAGGGGCCACGGTGTTTCTGTATCTCTATTATGTTGGTGCGGCTTCGGAACTTTTAAATATCTTGATATATCTCGAGAACTACGCATCTGATCAAAAAATATCATAGAACATAAATTGTAGGAAACATAATTCTCTACAAAAAAGGTCTCTTAACATTATGCCATAGCTCGCTTCGTTTCCGAGATATTTGCAGATATATCTCAAGGGAAGGGGCCTGACGGACATATTTCGAGATATTTCTTCTTCTTGTTGCTCTTCTTCTGCACAGCTAAGCTGGAAGTGGCATTTACAGCTCGCAATAGTGCAGATTTATCTCAAAGAAGAGGGCCACGGTGTTTCTGTATCTCTATTATGTTGGTGCGGCTTCGGAACTTTTAAATATCTTGATATATCTCGAGAACTACGCATCTGATCAAAAGATATCATAGAACATAAAAAGTAGGAAACTTAATTCTCTACAAATAAGGTCGCTTAACATTTTGCCATAGCGCGCTTCGTTTCCGAGATATTTGCAGATTTATCTCAAGGGAAGGGGCCTGACGGACATATTTCGAGATATTTCTTCTTCTTGTTGTTCTTCTTCTGCACAGCTAAGCTGGAAGTGGCATTTGCAGCTCGCAATAGTGCAGAGTTATCTCAAAGAAAGGGGCCACGGTGTTTCTGTATCTCTATTATGTTGGTGCGGCTTCGGAACTTTTAAATATCTTGATATATCTCGAGAACTACGCATCTGACCAAAAAATATCATAGAACATAAATTGTAGGAAACATAATTCTCTACAAAAAAGGTCTCTTAACATTTTGCCATAGCTCGCTTCGTTTCCGAGATATTTGCAGATATATCTCAAGGGAAGGGGCCTGACGGACATATTTCGAGATATTTCTTCTTCTTGTTCTTCTTCTTCTGCACAGCTAAGCTGGAAGTGGCATTTGCAGCTCGCAATAGTGCATAGTTATCTCAAAGAAAGGGGCCACGGTGTTTCTGTATCTCTATTATGTTGGTGCGGCTTCGGAACTTTTAAATATCTTGATATATCTCGAGAACTACGCATCTGATCAAAAAATATCATAGAACATAAAAAGTAGGAAACTTAATTCTCTACAAAAAAGGTCTCTCAACATTTTCCCATAGCTGGCATCGTTTCCGAGATATTTGCAGATTTAGCTCAAGGGAAGGGGCCTGACGGACATATTCCGAGATATTTCTTCTTCTTGTTGTTCCTCTTCTGCACAGCTAAGCTGGAAGTGGCATTTGCAGCTCGCAATAGTGCAGAGTTATCTCAAAGAAAGAGGCCACGGTGTTTCTGTATCTCTATTATGTTGGTGCGGCTTCGGAACTTTTAAATATCTCGATATATCTCGAAAACTACGCTTCTGATCAAAAAATATCAGAGAACGTAAATTGTAGGAAACATAATTCTCTACAAAAAAGGTCTCTTAACATTTTGCCATAGCTCGCTTCGTTTCCGAGATATTTGCTGATTTATCTCAAGGGAAGGGGCCTGACGGACATATTTCGAGATATTTCTTCTTCTTGTTGTTCTTCTTCTGCACAGCTAAGCTGGAAGTGGCATTTACAGCGCGCAATAGTGCAGAGTTATCTCAAAGAAAGGGGCCACGGTGTTTCTGTATCTCTATTATGTTGGTGCGGCTTCGGAACTTTTAAATATCTTGATATATCTCGAGAACTACGCATCTGATCAAAAAATATCATACAACATAAAAAGTAGGAAACTTAATTCTCTACAAAAAAGGTCTCTTACCATTTTGCCATAGCTCGCTTCGTTTCCGAGATATTTGCAGATTTATCTCAAGGGAAGGGGCCTGACGGACATATTTCGAGACATTTCTTCTTCTTGTTGTTCTTCTTCTGCACAGCTAAGCTGGAAGTGGCATTTGCAGCTCGCAATAGTGCAGAGTTATCTCAAAGAAAGGGGCCACGGTGTTTCTGTATCTCTATTATGTTGGTGCGGCTTCGGAACTTTTAAATATCTTGATATATCTCGAGAACTACGCATCTGATCAAAAAATATCATAGAACATAAATTGTAGGAAACATAATTCTCTACAAAAAAGGTCTCTTAACATTTTGCCATAGCTCGCTTCGTTTCCGAGATATTTGCAGATATATCTCAAGGGAAGGGGCCTGACGGACATATTTCGAGATATTTCTTCTTCTTGTTGTTCTTCTTCTGCACAGCTAAGCTGGAAGTGGCATTTACAGCTCGCAATAGTGCAGATTTATCTCAAAGAAAAGGGCCACGGTGTTTCTGTATCTCTATTATGTTGGTGCGGCTTCGGAACTTTTAAATATCTTGATATATCTCGAGAACTACGCATCTGATCAAAAGATATCATAGAACATAAAAAGTAGGAAACTTAATTCTCTACAAATAAGGTCGCTTAACATTTTGCCATAGCGCGCTTCGTTTCCGAGATATTTGCAGATTTATCTCAAGGGAAGGGGCCTGACGGACATATTTCGAGATATTTCTTCTTCTTGTTGTTCTTCTTCTGCACAGCTAAGCTGGAAGTGGCATTTGCAGCTCGCAATAGTGCAGAGTTATCTCAAAGAAAGGGGCCACGGTGTTTCTGTATCTCTATTATGTTGGTGCGGCTTCGGAACTTTTAAATATCTTGATATATCTCGAGAACTACGCATCTGACCAAAAAATATCATAGAACATAAATTGTAGGAAACATAATTCTCTACAAAAAAGGTCTCTTAACATTTTGCCATAGCTCGCTTCGTTTCCGAGATATTTGCAGATATATCTCAAGGGAAGGGGCCTGACGGACATATTTCGAGATATTTCTTCTTCTTGTTCTTCTTCTTCTGCACAGCTAAGCTGGAAGTGGCATTTGCAGCTCGCAATAGTGCATAGTTATCTCAAAGAAAGGGGCCGCGGTGTTTCTGTATCTCTATTATGTTGGTGCGGCTTCGGAACTTTTAAATATCTTGATATATCTCGAGAACTACGCATCTGATCAAAAAATATCATAGAACATAAAAAGTAGGAAACTTAATTCTCTACAAAAAAGGTCTCTTAACATTTTCCCATAGCTGGCATCGTTTCCGAGATATTTGCAGATTTAGCTCAAGGGAAGGGGCCTGACGGACATATTCCGAGATATTTCTTCTTCTTGTTGTTCCTCTTCTGCACAGCTAAGCTGGAAGTGGCATTTGCAGCTCGCAATAGTGCAGAGTTATCTCAAAGAAAGAGGCCACGGTGTTTCTGTATCTCTATTATGTTGGTGCGGCTTCGGAACTTTTAAATATCTCGATATATCTCGAAAACTACGCTTCTGATCAAAAAATATCAGAGAACGTAGATTGTAGGAAACATAATTCTCTACAAAAAAGGTCTCTTAACATTTTGCCATAGCTCGCTTCGTTTCCGAGATATTTGCTGATTTATCTCAAGGGAAGGGGCCTGACGGACATATTTCGAGATATTTCTTCTTCTTGTTGTTCTTCTTCTGCACAGCTAAGCTGGAAGTGGCATTTGCAGCGCGCAATAGTGCAGAGTTATCTCAAAGAAAGGGGCCACGGTGTTTCTGTATCTCTATTATGTTGGTGCGGCTTCGGAACTTTTAAATATCTTGATATATCTCGAGAACTACGCATCTGATCAAAAAATATAATACAACATAAAAAGTAGGAAACTTAATTCTCTACAAAAAAGGTCTCTTAACATTTTGCCATAGCTCGCTTCGTTTCCGAGATATTTGCAGATTTATCTGAAGGGAAGGGGCCTGACGGACATATTTTGAGATGTTTCTTCTTCTTGTTGTTCTTCTTCTGCACAGCTAAGCTGGAAGTGGCATTTGCAGCTCGCAATAGTGCAGAGTTATCTCAAAGAAAGGGGCCACGGTGTTTCTGTATCTCTATTATGTTGGTGCGGCTTCGGAACTTTTAAATATCTTGATATATCTCGAGAACTACGCATCTGATCAAAAAATATAATACAACATAAAAAGTAGGAAACTTAATTCTCTACAAAAAAGGTCTCTTAACATTTTGCCATAGCTCGCTTCGTTTCCGAGATATTTGCAGATTTATCTCAGGGGAAGGGGCCTGACGGACATATTTCGAGATATTTCTTCTTCTTGTTGTTCTTCTTCTGCACAGCTAAGCTGGAAGTGGCATTTGCAGGTCGCAATAGTGCAGAGTTATCTCAAAGAAAGGGGCCACGGTGTTTCTGTGTCTCTATTATGTTGGTGCGCCTTCGGAACTTTTAAATATCTCGATATATCTCGAAAACTACGCTTCTGATCAAAAAATATCGTAGATCATAAATTGTAGGAAACATAATTCTCTACAAAAAACGTCTCTTAACATTTTGCCATAGCTCGCTTCGTTTCCGAGATATTTGCAGATTCAGCTCAAAGGAACGGGCCTGACGGACATATTTCGAGATATTTCTTCTTCTTGTTGTTCTTCCTCTGCACAGCTAAGCTGGAAGTGGCATTTGCAGCTCGCAATAGTGCATAGTTATCTCAAAGAAAGGGGCCACGGTGTTTCTGTATCTCTATTATGTTGGTGCGGCTTCGGAACTTTTAAATATCTTGATATATCTCGAGAACTACGCATCTGATCAAAAAACATAATACAACATAAAAAGTAGGAAACTTAATTCTCTACAAAAAAGGTCTCTTAACATTTTGCCATAGCTCGCTTCGTTTCCGAGATATTTGCAGATTTATCTGAAGGGAAGGGGCCTGACGGACATATTTCGAGATATTTCTTCTTCTTGTTGTTCTTCTTCTGCACAGCTAAGCTGGAAGTGGCATTTGCAGGTCGCAACAGTGCAGAGTTATCTCAAAGAAAGGGGCCACGGTGTTTCTGTACCTCTATTATGTTGGTGCAGCTTCGGAACTTTTAAATATCTTGATATATCTCGAGAACTACGCATCTGATCAAAAAATATCATAGAACATAAATTGTAGGAAACATAATTCTCTACAAAAAAGCTCTCTTAACATTTTGCCATAGCTCGCTTCGTTTCCGAGATATTTGCAGATATATCTCAAGGGAAGGGGCCTGACGGACATATTTCGAGATATTTCTTCTTCTTGTTGTTCTTCTTCTGCACAGCTAAGCTGGAAGTGGCATTTACAGCTCGCAATAGTGTAGATTTATCTCAAAGAAAAGGGCCACGGTGTTTCTGTATCTCTATTATGTTGGTGCGGCTTCGGAACTTTTAAATATCTTGATATATCTCGAGAACTACGCATCTGATCAAAAGATATCATAGAACATAAAAAGTAGGAAACTTAATTCTCTACAAATAAGGTCGCTTAACATTTTGCCATAGCGCGCTTCGTTTCCGAGATATTTGCAGATTTATCTCAAGGGAAGGGGCCTGACGGACATATTTCGAGATATTTCTTCTTCTTGTTGTTCTTCTTCTGCACAGCTAAGCTGGAAGTGGCATTTGCAGCGCGCAATAGTGCAGAGTTATCTCAAAGAAAGGGGCCACGGTGTTTCTGTATCTCTATTATGTTGGTGCGGCTTCGGAACTTTTAAATATCTTGATATATCTCGAGAACTACGCATCTGATCAAAAAATATCATACAACATAAAAAGTAGGAAACTTAATTCTCTACAAAAAAGGTCTCTTACCATTTTGCCATAGCTCGCTTCGTTTCCGAGATATTTGCAGATTTATCTGAAGGGAAGGGGCCTGACGGACATATTTTGAGATATTTCTTCTTCTTGTTGTTCTTCTTCTGCACAGCTAAGCTGGAAGTGGCATTTGCAGCTCGCAATAGTGCAGAGTTATCTCAAAGAAAGGGGCCACGGTGTTTCTGTATCTCTATTATGTTGGTGCGGCTTCGGAACTTTTAAATATCTTGATATATCTCGAGAACTACGCATCTGATCAAGAAATATAATACAACATAAAAAGTAGGAAACTTAATTCTCTACAAAAAAGGTCTCTAAACATTTTGCCATAGCTCGCTTCGTTTCCGAGATATTTGCAGATTTATCTCAAGGGAAGGGGCCTGACGGACATATTTCGAGATATTTCTTCTTCTTGTTGTTCTTCTTCTGCACAGCTAAGCTGGAAGTGGCATTTGCAGCTCGCAATAGTGCAGAGTTATCTCAAAGAAAGGGGCCACGGTGTTTCTGTATCTCTATTATGTTGGTGCGGCTTCGGATCTTTTAAATATCTCGATATATCTCGAAAACTACGCTTCTGATCAAAAAATATCATAGAACATAAAAAGTAGGAAACTTAATTCTCTACAAATAAGGTCGCTTAACATTTTGCCATAGCGCGCTTCGTTTCCGAGATATTTGCAGATTTATCTCAAGGGAAGGGGCCTGACGGACATATTTCGAGATATTTCTTCTTCTTGTTGTTCTTCTTCTGCACAGCTAAGCTGGAAGTGGCATTTGCAGCTCGCAATAGTGCAGAGTTATCTCAAAGAAAGGGGCCACGGTGTTTCTGTATCTCTATTATGTTGGTGCGGCTTCGGAACTTTTAAATATCTTGATATATCTCGAGAACTACGCATCTGACCAAAAAATATCATAGAACATAAATTGTAGGAAACATAATTCTCTACAAAAAAGGTCTCTTAACATTTTGCCATAGCTCGCTTCGTTTCCGAGATATTTGCAGATATATCTCAAGGGAAGGAGCCTGACGGACATATTTCGAGATATTTCTTCTTCTTGTTCTTCTTCTTCTGCACAGCTAAGCTGGAAGTGGCATTTGCAGCTCGCAATAGTGCATAGTTATCTCAAAGAAAGGGGCCACGGTGTTTCTGTATCTCTATTATGTTGGTGCGGGTTCGGAACTTTTAAATATCTTGATATATCTCGAGAACTACGCATCTGATCAAAAAATATCATAGAAGATAAAAAGTAGGAAACTTAATTCTCTACAAAAAAGGTCTCTTAAGATTTTCCCATAGCTGGCATCCTTTCCGAGATATTTGCAGATTTAGCTCAAGGGAAGGGGCCTGACGGACATATTTCGAGATATTTCTTCTTCTTGTTGTTCTTCTTCTGCACAGCTAAGCTGGAAGTGGCATTTGCAGCGCGCAATAGTGCAGAGTTATCTCAAAGAAAGGGGCCACGGTGTTTCTGTATCTCTATTATGTTGGTGCGGCTTCGGAACTTTTAAATATCTTGATATATCTCGAGAACTACGCATCTGATCAAAAAATATCATACAACATAAAAAGTAGGAAACTTAATTCTCTACAAAAAAGGTCTCTTACCATTTTGCCATAGCTCGCTTCGTTTCCGAGATATTTGCAGATTTATCTGAAGGGAAGGGGCCTGACGGACATATTTTGAGATATTTCTTCTTCTTGTTGTTCTTCTTCTGCACAGCTAAGCTGGAAGTGGCATTTGCAGCTCGCAATAGTGCAGAGTTATCTCAAAGAAAGGGGCCACGGTGTTTCTGTATCTCTATTATGTTGGTGCGGCTTCGGAACTTTTAAATATCTTGATATATCTCGAGAACTACGCATCTGATCAAGAAATATAATACAACATAAAAAGTAGGAAACTTAATTCTCTACAAAAAAGGTCTCTAAACATTTTGCCATAGCTCGCTTCGTTTCCGAGATATTTGCAGATTTATCTCAAGGGAAGGGGCCTGACGGACATATTTCGAGATATTTCTTCTTCTTGTTGTTCTTCTTCTGCACAGCTAAGCTGGAAGTGGCATTTGCAGCTCGCAATAGTGCAGAGTTATCTCAAAGAAAGGGGCCACGGTGTTTCTGTATCTCTATTATGTTGGTGCGGCTTCGGATCTTTTAAATATCTCGATATATCTCGAAAACTACGCTTCTGATCAAAAAATATCATAGAACGTAAATTGTAGGAAACATAATTCTCTACAAAAAAGGTCTCTTAACATTTTGCCATAGCTCGCTTCGTTTCCGAGATATTTGCAGGTTTATCTCAAGGGAAGGGGCCTGACAGACATATTTCGAGATATTTCTTCTTCTTGTTGTTCTTCTTCTGCACAGCTAAGCTGGAAGTGGCATTTGCAGCTCGCAATAGTGCAGAGTTATCTCAAAGAAAGGGGCCACGGTGTTTCTGTATCTCTATTATGTTGGTGCGGCTTCGGAAGTTTTAAATATCTTGATATATCTCGAGAACTACGCATCTGATCAAAAAATATCATAGAACATAAAAAGTAGGAAACTTAATTCTCTACAAATAAAGTCTCTTAACATTGTGCCATAGCTCGCTTCGGTTCCGAGATATATGCAGGTTTATCTCAAGGGAAGGGGCCTGACGGACATATTTCGAGATATTTCTTCTTCTTGTTGTTCTTCTTCTGCACAGCTAAGCTGGAAGTGGCATTTGCAGCTCGCAATAGTGCAGAGTTATCTCAAAGAAGGAGGCCACGGTGTTTCTGTACCTCTATTATGTTGGTGCGGCTTCGGAACTTTTAAATATCTCGATATATCTCGAAAACTACGCTTCTGATCCAAAAATATCATAGAACATAACTTGTAGGAAACATAATTCTCTACAAAAAACGTCTCTTAACATTTTGCCATAGCTCGCTTCGTTTCCGAGATATTTGCAGATTCAGCTCAAAGGAACGGGCCTGACGGACATATTTCGAGATATTTCTTCTTCTTGTTGTTCTTCTTCTGCACAGCTAAGCTGGAAGTGGCATTTACAGCTCGCAATAGTGCGGAGTTATCTCAAAGAAAGGGGCCACGGTGTTTCTGTATCTCTATTATGTTGGTGCGGCTTCGGAACTTTTAAATATCTTGATATATCTCGAGAACTACGCATCTGATCAAAAAATATCATAGAACATAAAAAGTAGGAAACTTAATTCTCTACAAATAAAGTCTCTTAACATTTTGCCATAGCTCGCTTCGTTTCCGAGATATTTGCAGATTTATCTCAAGGGAAGGGGCCTGACGGACATATTTCGAGACATTTCTTCTTCTTGTTGTCCTTCTTCTGCACAGCTAAGCTGGAAGTGGCATTTGCAGCTCGCAATAGTGCAGAGTTATCTCAAAGAAGGAGGCCACGGTGTTTCTGTACCTCTATTATGTTGGTGCGGCTTCGGAACTTTTAAATATCTCGATATATCTCGAAAACTACGCTTCTGATCAAAAAATATCATAGAACGTAAATTGTAGGAAACATAATTCTCTACAAAAAACGTCTCTCAACATTTTGCCATAGCTCGCTTCGTTTCCGAGATATTTGCAGATTCAGCTCAAAGGAACGGGCCTGACTGACATATTTCGAGATATTTCTTCTTCTTGTTGTTCTTCTTCTGCACAGCTAAGCTGGAAGTGGCATTTACAGCTCGCAATAGTGCGGAGTTATCTCAAAGAAAGGGGCCACGGTGTTTCTGTATCTCTATTATGTTGGTGCGGCTTCGGAACTTTTAAATATCTCGATATATCTCGAAAACTACGCTTCTGATCAAAAAATATCATAGAACATAACTTGTAGGAAACATAATTCTCTACAAAAAACGTCTCTCAACATTTTGCCATAGCTCGCTTCGTTTCCGAGATATTTGCAGATTCAGCTCAAAGGAACGGGCCTGACTGACATATTTCGAGATATTTCTTCTTCTTGTTGTTCTTCTTCTGCACAGCTAAACTGGAAGTGGCATTTACAGCTCGCAATAGTGCGGAGTTATCTCAAAGAAAGGGGCCACGGTGTTTCTGTATCTCTATTATGTTGGTGCGGCTTCGGAACTTTTAAATATCTTGATATATCTCGAGAACTACGCATCTGATCAAAAAATATCATAGAACATAAAAAGTAGGAAACTTAATTCTCTACAAATAAAGTCTCTTAACATTTTGCCATAGCTCGCTTCGTTTCCGAGATACTTGCAGATTTATCTCAAGGGAAGGGGCCTGACGGACATATTTCGAGACATTTCTTCTTCTTGTTGTCCTTCTTCTGCACAGCTAAGCTGGAAGTGGCATTTGCAGCTCGCAATAGTGCAGGGTTATCTCAAAGAAGGAGGCCACGGTGTTTCTGTACCTCTATTATGTTGGTGCGGCTTCGGAACTTTTAAATATCTCGATATATCTCGAAAACTACGCTTCTGATCAAAAAATATCATAGAACATAACTTGTAGGAAACATAATTCTCTACAAAAAACGTCTCTCAACATTTTGCCATAGCTCGCTTCGTTTCCGAGATTTTTGCAGATTCAGCTCAAAGGAACGGGCCTGACTGACATATTTCGAGATATTTCTTCTTCTTGTTGTTCTTCTTCTGCACACCTAAGCTGGAAGTGGCATTTACAGCTCGCAATAGTGCGGAGTTATCTCAAAGAAAGGGGCCACGGTGTTTCTGTATCTCTATTATGTTGGTGCGGCTTCGGAACTTTTAAATATCTTGATATATCTCGAGAACTACGCATCTGATCAAAAAATATCATAGAACATAAAATAGGCCACTTAATTGTCTACAAAAAAGGTCTCTTAACATTTTGCCATAGCTCGCTTCGTTTCCGAGATATTTGCAGATTTATCTCAAGGGAAGGGGCCTGACGGACATATTTCGAGATATTTTTTCTTCTTGTTGTTCTTCTTCTGCACAGCTAAACTGGAAGTGGCATTTCCAGCTCGCAATAGTGCAGAGTTATCTCAAAGAAAGGGGCCACGGTGTTTCTGTATCTCTATTATGTTGGTGCGGCTTCGGAACTTTTAAATATCTTGATATATCTCGATAACTACGCATCTGATCAAAAAATATCATAGAACATAAAAAGTAGGAAACTTAATTCTCTACAAATAAAGTCTCTTAACATTTTGCCATAGCCCGCTTCATTTCCGAGATATTTGCAGATTTATCTCAAGGGAAGGGGCCTGACGGACATATTTCGAAACATTTCTTCTTCTTGTTGTTCTTCTTCTGCACAGCTAAGCTGGAAGTGGCATTTGCAGCTCGCAATAGTGCAGAGTAATCTCAAAGAAAGGGGCCACGGTGTTTCTGTATCTCTATTATGTTGGTGCGGCTTCGGAACTTTTCAATATCTTGATATATCTCGAGAACTACGCATCTGATCAAAAGATATCATAGAACATAAAAAGTAGGAAACTTAATTCTCTACAAATAAGGTCTCCTAACATTTTGCCATAGCGCGCTTCGTTTCCGAGATATTTGCAGGTTTATCTCAAGGGAAGGGGCCTGACGGACATATTTCGAGATATTTCTTCTTCTTGTTGTTCTTCTTCTGCACAGCTAAGCTGGAAGTGGCATTTGCAGCTCGCAATAGTGCAGAGTTATCTCAAAGAAAGGGGCCACGGTGTTTCTGTATCTCTATTATGTTGGTGCGGCTTCGGAACTTTTAAATATCTTGATATATCTCGAGAACTACGCATCTGATCAAAAAATATCATAGAACATAAAAAGTAGGAAACTTAATTCTCTACAAATAAAGTCTCTTAACATTTTGCCATAGCTCGCTTCGTTTCCGAGATATATGCAGATTTATCTCAAGGGAAGGGGCCTGACGGACATATTTCGAGATATTTCTTCTTCTTGTTGTTCTTCTTCTGCACAGCTAAGCTGGAAGTGGCATTTGCAGCTCGCAATAGTGCAGAGTTATCTCAAAGAAGGAGGCCACGGTGTTTCTGTACCTCTATTATATTGGTGCGGCTTCGGAACTTTTAAATATCTCGATATATCTCGAAAACTACGCTTCTGATCAAAAAATATCATAGAACATAACTTGTAGGAAACATAATTCTCTACAAAAAACGTCTCTTAACATTTTGCCATAGCTCGCTTCGTTTCCGAGATATTTGCAGATTCAGCTCAAAGGAACGGGCCTGACGGACATATTTCGAGATATTTCTTCTTCTTGTTGTTCTTCTTCTGCACAGCTAAGCTGGAAGTGGCATTTACAGCTCGCAATAGTGCGGAGTTATCTCAAAGAAAGGGGCCACGGTGTTTCTGTATCTCTATTATGTTGGTGCGGCTTCGGAACTTTTAAATATCTTGATATATCTCGAGAACTACGCATCTGATCAAAAAATATCATAGAACATAAAAAGTAGGAAACTTAATTCTCTACAAATAAAGTCTCTTAACATTTTGCCATAGCTCGCTTCGTTTCCGAGATATTTGCAGATTTATCTCAAGGGAAGGGGCCTGACGGACATATTTCGAGACATTTCTTCTTCTTGTTGTCCTTCTTCTGCACAGCTAAGCTGGAAGTGGCATTTGCAGCTCGCAATAGTGCAGAGTTATCTCAAAGAAGGAGGCCACGGTGTTTCTGTACCTCTATTATGTTGGTGCGGCTTCGGAACTTTTAAATATCTCGATATATCTCGAAAACTACGCTTCTGATCAAAAAATATCATAGAACATAACATGTAGGAAACATAATTCTCTACAAAAAACGTCTCCCAACATTTTGCCATAGCTCGCTTCGTTTCCGAGATATTTGCAGATTCAGCTCAAAGGAACGGGCCTGACTGACATATTTCGAGATATTTCTTCTTCTTGTTGTTCTTCTTCTGCACAGCTAAGCTGGAAGTGGCATTTACAGCTCGCAATAGTGCGGAGTTATCTCAAAGAAAGGGGCCACGGTGTTTCTGTATCTCTATTATGTTGGTGCGGCTTCGGAACTTTTAAATATCTTGATATATCTCGAGAACTACGCATCTGATCAAAAAATATCATAGAACATAAAAAGTAGGCCACTTAATTCTCTACAAAAAAGGTCTCTTAACATTTTGCCATAGCTCGCTTCGTTTCCGAGATATTTGCATATTTATCTCAAGGGAAGGGGCCTGACGGACATATTTCGAGATATTTCTTCTTCTTGTTGTTCTTCTTCTGCACAGCTAAACTGGAAGTGGCATTTCCAGCTCGCAATAGTGCAGAGTTATCTCAAAGAAAGGGGCCACGGTGTTTCTGTATCTCTATTATGTTGGTGCGGCTTCGGAACTTTTAAATATCTTGATATATCTCGAGAACTACGCATCTGATCAAAAAATATCATAGAACATAAAAAGTAGGAAACTTAATTCTCTACAAATAAAGTCTCTTAACATTTTGCCATAGCTCGCTTCGTTTCCGAGATACTTGCAGATTTATCTCAAGGGAAGGGGCCTGACGGACATATTTCGAGACATTTCTTCTTCTTGTTGTCCTTCTTCTGCACAGCTAAGCTGGAAGTGGCATTTGCAGCTCGCAATAGTGCAGAGTTATCTCAAAGAAGGAGGCCACGGTGTTTCTGTACCTCTATTATGTTGGTGCGGCTTCGGAACTTTTAAATATCTCGATATATCTCGAAAACTACGCTTCTGATCAAAAAATATCATAGAACATAACTTGTAGGAAACATAATTCTCTACAAAAAACGTCTCTCAACATTTTGCCATAGCTCGCTTCGTTTCCGAGATATTTGCAGATTCAGCTCAAAGGATCGGGCCTGACGGACATATTTCGAGATATTTCTTCTTCTTGTTGTTCTTCTTCTGCACAGCTAAGCTGGAAGTGGCATTTACAGCTCGCAATAGTGCGGAGTTATCTCAAAGAAAGGGGCCACGGTGTTTCTGTATCTCTATTATGTTGGTGCGGCTTCGGAACTTTTAAATATCTTGATATATCTCGAGAACTACGCATCTGATCAAAAAATATCATAGAACATAAAAAGTAGGAAACTTAATTCTCTACAAATAAAGTCTCTTAACATTTTGCCATAGCTCGCTTCGTTTCCGAGATATTTGCAGATTTATCTCAAGGGAAGGGGCCTGACGGACATATTTCGAGACATTTCTTCTTCTTGTTGTCCTTCTTCTGCACAGCTAAGCTGGAAGTGGCATTTGCAGCTCGCAATAGTGCAGAGTTATCTCAAAGAAGGAGGCCACGGTGTTTCTGTACCTCTATTATGTTGGTGCGGCTTCGGAACTTTTAAATATCTCGATATATCTCGAAAACTACGCTTCTGATCAAAAAATATCATAGAACATAACTTGTAGGAAACATAATTCTCTACAAAAAACGTCTCTCAACATTTTGCCATAGCTCGCTTCGTTTCCGAGATATTTGCAGATTCAGCTCAAAGGAACGGGCCTGACTGACATATTTCGAGATATTTCTTCTTCTTGTTGTTCTTCTTCTGCACAGCTAAGCTGGAAGTGGCATTTACAGCTCGCAATAGTGCGGAGTTATCTCAAAGAAAGGGGCCACGGTGTTTCTGTATCTCTATTATGTTGGTGCGGCTTCGGAACTTTTAAATATCTTGATATATCTCGAGAACTACGCATCTGATCAAAAAATATCATAGAACATAAAAAGTAGGCCACTTAATTCTCTACAAAAAAGGTCTCTTAACATTTTGCCATAGCTCGCTTCGTTTCCGAGATATTTGCATATTTATCTCAAGGGAAGGGGCCTGACGGACATATTTCGAGATATTTCTTCTTCTTGTTGTTCTTCTTCTGCACAGCTAAACTGGAAGTGGCATTTCCAGCTCGCAATAGTGCAGAGTTATCTCAAAGAAAGGGGCCACGGTGTTTCTGTATCTCTATTATGTTGGTGCGGCTTCGGAACTTTTAAATATCTTGATATATCTCGAGAACTACGCATCTGATCAAAAAATATCATAGAACATAAAAAGTAGGAAACTTAATTCTCTACAAATAAAGTCTCTTAACATTTTGCCATAGCTCGCTTCGTTTCCGAGATACTTGCAGATTTATCTCAAGGGAAGGGGCCTGACGGACATATTTCGAGACATTTCTTCTTCTTGTTGTCCTTCTTCTGCACAGCTAAGCTGGAAGTGGCATTTGCAGCTCGCAATAGTGCAGAGTTATCTCAAAGAAGGAGGCCACGGTGTTTCTGTACCTCTATTATATTGGTGCGGCTTCGGAACTTTTAAATATCTCGATATATCTCGAAAACTACGCTTCTGATCAAAAAATATCATAGAACATAACTTGTAGGAAACATAATTCTCTACAAAAAACGTCTCTCAACATTTTGCCATAGCTCGCTTCGTTTCCGAGATATTTGCAGATTCAGCTCAAAGGAACGGGCCTGACTGACATATTTCGAGATATTTCTTCTTCTTGTTGTTCTTCTTCTGCACAGCTAAGCTGGAAGTGGCATTTACAGCTCGCAATAGTGCGGAGTTATCTCAAAGAAAGGGGCCACGGTGTTTCTGTATCTCTATTATGTTGGTGCGGCTTCGGAACTTTTAAATATCTTGATATATCTCGAGAACTACGCATCTGATCAAAAAATATCATAGAACATAAAAAGTAGGCCACTTAATTCTCTACAAAAAAGGTCTCTTAACATTTTGCCATAGCTCGCTTCGTTTCCGAGATATTTGCAGATTTATCTCAAGGGAAGGGGCCTGACGGACATATTTCGAGATATTTCTTCTTCTTGTTGTTCTTCTTCTGCACAGCTAAACTGGAAGTGGCATTTCCAGCTCGCAATAGTGCAGAGTTATCTCAAAGAAAGGGGCCACGGTGTTTCTGTATCTCTATTATGTTGGTGCGGCTTCGGAACTTTTAAATATCTTGATATATCTCGAGAACTACGCATCTGATCAAAAAATATCATAGAACATAAAAAGTAGGAAACTTAATTCTCTACAAATAAAGTCTCTTAACATTTTGCCATAGCTCGCTTCGTTTCCGAGATATTTGCAGATTTATCTCAAGGGAAGGGGCCTGACGGACATATTTCGAGACATTTCTTATTCTTGTTGTCCTTCTTCTGCACAGCTAAGCTGGAAGTGGCATTTGCAGCTCGCAATAGTGCAGAGTTGTCTCAAAGAAGGAGGCCACGGTGTTTCTGTACCTCTATTATGTTGGTGCGGCTTCGGAACTTTTAAACATCTCGATATATCTCGAAAACTACGCTTCTGATCAAAAAATATCATAGAACATAACTTGTAGGAAACATAATTCTCTACAAAAAACGTCTCTCAACATTTTGCCATAGCTCGCTTCGTTTCCGAGATATTTGCAGATTCAGCTCAAAGGAACGGGCCTGACGGACATATTTCGAGATATTTCTTCTTCTTCTTGTTCTTCTTCTGCACAGCTAAGCTGGAAGTGGCATTTACAGCTCGCAATAGTGCGGAGTTATCTCAAAGAAAGGGGCCACGGTGTTTCTGTATCTCTATTATGTTGGTGCGGCTTCGGAACTTTTAAATATCTTGATATATCTCGAGAACTACGCATCTGACCAAAAAATATCATAGAACATAAAATAGGCCACTTAATTGTCTACAAAAAAGGTCTCTTAACATTTTGCCATAGCTCGCTTCGTTTCCGAGATATTTGCAGATTTATCTTAAGGGAAGGGGCCTGACGGACATATTTCGAGATATTTTTTCTTCTTGTTGTTCTTCTTCTGCACAGCTAAACTGGAAGTGGCATTTCCAGCTCGCAATAGTGCAGAGTTATCTCAAAGAAAGGGGCCACGGTGTTTCTGTATCTCTA
Source organism: Osmia lignaria lignaria (assembly GCF_051020975.1). Classification (NCBI taxonomy): domain Eukaryota; kingdom Metazoa; phylum Arthropoda; class Insecta; order Hymenoptera; family Megachilidae; genus Osmia; species Osmia lignaria. The sequence continues at coordinate 9,452,968 of NW_027478161.1, forward strand.
TTATGTTGGTGCGGCTTCGGAACTTTTAAATATCTTGATATATCTCGAGAACTACGCATCTGATCAAAAAATATCATAGAACATAAAAAGTAGGAAACTTAATTCTCTACAAATAAGGTCTCTTAACATTTTGCCATAGCGCGCTTCGTTTCCGAGATATTTGCAGGTTTATCTCAAGGGAAGGGGCCTGACGGACATATTTCGAGATATTTCTTCTTCTTGTTGTTCTTCTTCTGCACAGCTAAGCTGGAAGTGGCATTTGCAGCTCGCAATAGTGCAGAGTTATCTCAAAGAAAGGGGCCACGGTGTTTCTGTATCTCTATTATGTTGGTGCGGCTTCGGAACTTTTAAATATCTTGATATATCTCGAGAACTACGCATCTGATCAAAAAATATCATAGAACATAAAAAGTAGGAAACTTAATTCTCTACAAATAAAGTCTCTTAACATTTTGCCATAGCTCGCTTCGTTTCCGAGATATATGCAGATTTATCTCAAGGGAAGGGGCCTGACGGACATATTTCGAGATATTTCTTCTTCTTGTTGTTCTTCTTCTGCACAGCTAAGCTGGAAGTGGCATTTGCAGCTCGCAATAGTGCAGAGTTATCTCAAAGAAGGAGGCCACGGTGTTTCTGTACCTCTATTATGTTGGTGCGGCTTCGGAACTTTTAAATATCTCGATATATCTCGAAAACTACGCTTCTGATCAAAAAATATCATAGAACATAACTTGTAGGAAACATAATTCTCTACAAAAAACGTCTCTTAACATTTTGCCATAGCTCGCTTCGTTTCCGAGATATTTGCAGATTCAGCTCAAAGGAACGGGCCTGACGGACATATTTCGAGATATTTCTTCTTCTTGTTGTTCTTCTTCTGCACAGCTAAGCTGGAAGTGGCATTTACAGCTCGCAATAGTGCGGAGTTATATCAAAGAAAGGGGCCACGGTGTTTCTGTATCTCTATTATGTTGGTGCGGCTTCGGAACTTTTAAATATCTTGCTATATCTCGAGAACTACGCATCTGATCAAAAGATATCATAGAACATAAAAAGTAGGAAACTTAATTCTCTACAAAAAAGGTCTCTAACCATTTTGCCATAGCTCGCTTCGTTTCCGAGATATTTGCAGATTTATCTCAAGGGAAGGGGCCTGACGGACATATTTCGAGACATTTCTTTTTCTTGTTGTTCTTCTTCTGCACAGCTAAGCTGGAAGTGGCATTTGCAGCTCGCAATAGTGCAGAGTTATCTCAAAGAAAGGGGCCACGGTGTTTCTGTATCTCTATTATGTTGGTGCGGCTTCGGAACTTTTAAATATCTCGATATATCTCGAAAACTACGCTTCTGATCAAAAAATATCATAGAACATAACTTGTAGGAAACATAATTCTCTACGAAAAACGTCTCTTAACATTTTGCCATAGCTCGCTTCGTTTCCGAGATATTTGCAGATTCAGCTCAAAGGAACGGGCCTGACGGACATATTTCGAGATATTTCTTCTTCTTGTTGTTCTTCTTCTGCACAGCTAAGCTGGAAGTGGCATTTACAGCTCGCAATAGTGCGGAGTTATCTCAAAGAAAGGGGCCACGGTGTTTCTGTATCTCTATTATGTTGGTGCGGCTTCGGAACTTTTAAATATCTTGATATATCTCGAGAACTACGCATCTGATCAAAAGATATCATAGAACATAAAAAGTAGGAAACTTAATTCTCTACAAATAAGGTCTCTTAACATTTTGCCATAGCGCGCTTCGTTTCCGAGATATTTGCAGGTTTATCTCAAGGGAAGGGGCCTGACGGACATATTTCGAGATATTTCTTCTTCTTGTTGTTCTTCTTCTGCACAGCTAAACTGGAAGTGGCATTTCCAGCTCGCAATAGTGCAGAGTTATCTCAAAGAAAGGGGCCACGGTGTTTCTGTATCTCTATTATGTTGGTGCGGCTTCGGAACTTTTAAATATCTTGATATATCTCGAGAACTACGCATCTGATCAAAAAATATGATAGAGCATAAAAAGTAGGAAACTTAATTCTCTACAAAAAATGTCTCTTAACATTTTGCCATAGCTCGCTTCGTTTCCGAGATATTTGCAGACTTATCTCAAGGTAAGGGGCCTGACGGACATATTTCGAGATATTTCTTCTTCTTGTTGTTCTTCTTCTGCACAGCTAAGCTGGAAGTGGCATTTACAGCTCGCAATAGTGCGGAGTTATCTCAAAGAAAGGGGCCACGGTGTTTCTGTATCTCTATTATGTTGGTGCGGCTTCGGAACTTTTAAATATCTTGATATATCTCGAGAACTACGCATCTGATCAAAAGATATCATAGAACATAAAAAGTAGGAAACTTAATTCTCTACAAATAAAGTCTCTTAACATTTTGCCATACCTCGCTTCGTTTCCGAGATATATGCAGATTTATCTCAAGGGAAGGGGCCTGACGGACATATTTCGAGATATTTCTTCTTCTTGTTGTTCTTCTTCTGCACAGCTAAGCTGGAAGTGGCATTTGCAGCTCGCAATAGTGCAGAGTTATCTCAAAGAAAGGGGCCACGGTGTTTCTGTATCTCTATTATGTTGGTGCGGCTTCGGAACTTTTAAATATCTTGATATATCTCGAGAACTACGCATCTGATCAAAAAATATCATAGAGCATAAAAAGTAGGAAACTTAATTCTCTACAAAAAATGTCTCTTAACATTTTGCCATAGCTCGCTTCGTTTCCGAGATATTTGCAGACTTATCTCAAGGTAAGGGGCCTGACGGACATATTTCGAGATATTTCTTCTTCTTGTTGTTCTTCTTCTGCACAGCTAAGCTGGAAGTGGCATTTACAGCTCGCAATAGTGCGGAGTTATCTCAAAGAAAGGGGCCACGGTGTTTCTGTATCTCTATTATGTTGGTGCGGCTTCGGAACTTTTAAATATCTTGATATATCTCGAGAACTACGCATCTGATCAAAGGATATCATAGAACATAAAAAGTAGGAAACTTAATTCTCTACAAATAAGGTCTCTAAACATTTTGCCATAGCGCGCTTCGTTTCCGAGATATTTGCAGGTTTATCTCAAGGGAAGGGGCCTGACGGACATATTTCGAGATATTTCTTCTTCTTGTTGTTCTTCTTCTGCACAGCTAAACTGGAAGTGGCATTTCCAGCTCGCAATAGTGCAGAGTTATCTCAAAGAAAGGGGCCACGGTGTTTCTGTATCTCTATTATGTTGGTGCGGCTTCGGAACTTTTAAATATCTTGATATATCTCGAGAACTACGCATCTGATCAAAAAATATCATAGAACATAAAAAGTAGGAAACTTAATTCTCTACAAATAAAGTCTCTTAACATTTTGCCATAGCTCGCTTCGTTTCCGAGATATTTGCAGATTTATCTCAAGGGAAGGGGCCTGACGGACATATTTCGAGACATTTCTTATTCTTGTTGTCCTTCTTCTGCACAGCTAAGCTGGAAGTGGCATTTGCAGCTCGCAATAGTGCAGAGTTGTCTCAAAGAAGGAGGCCACGGTGTTTCTGTACCTCTATTATGTTGGTGCGGCTTCGGAACTTTTAAACATCTCGATATATCTCGAAAACTACGCTTCTGATCAAAAAATATCATAGAACATAACTTGTAGGAAACATAATTCTCTACAAAAAACGTCTCTCAACATTTTGCCATAGCTCGCTTCGTTTCCGAGATATTTGCAGATTCAGCTCAAAGGAACGGGCCTGACGGACATATTTCGAGATATTTCTTCTTCTTCTTGTTCTTCTTCTGCACAGCTAAGCTGGAAGTGGCATTTACAGCTCGCAATAGTGCGGAGTTATCTCAAAGAAAGGGGCCACGGTGTTTCTGTATCTCTATTATGTTGGTGCGGCTTCGGAACTTTTAAATATCTTGATATATCTCGAGAACTACGCATCTGACCAAAAAATATCATAGAACATAAAAAGTAGGAAACTTAATTCTCTACAAATAAGGTCTCTTAACATTTTGCCATAGCGCGCTTCGTTTCCGAGATATTTGCAGGTTTATCTCAAGGGAAGGGGCCTGACGGACATATTTCGAGATATTTCTTCTTCTTGTTGTTCTTCTTCTGCACAGCTAAGCTGGAAGTGGCATTTGCAGCTCGCAATAGTGCAGAGTTATCTCAAACAAAGGGGCCACGGTGTTTCTGTATCTCTATTATGTTGGTGCGGCTTCGGAACTTTTAAATATCTTGATATATCTCGACAACTACGCATCTGATCAAAAAATATCATAGAACATAAAAAGTAGGAAACTTAATTCTCTACAAATAAAGTCTCTTAACATTTTGCCATAGCTCGCTTCGTTTCCGAGATATATGCAGATTTATCTCAAGGGAAGGGGCCTGACGGACATATTTCGAGATATTTCTTCTTCTTGTTGTTCTTCTTCTGCACAGCTAAGCTGGAAGTGGCATTTGCAGCTCGCAATAGTGCAGAGTTATCTCAAAGAAGGAGGCCACGGTGTTTCTGTACCTCTATTATGTTGGTGCGGCTTCGGAACTTTTAAATATCTCGATATATCTCGAAAACTACGCTTCTGATCAAAAAATATCATAGAACATAACTTGTAGGAAACATAATTCTCTACAAAAAACGTCTCTTAACATTTTGCCATAGCTCGCTTCGTTTCCGAGATATTTGCAGATTCAGCTCAAAGGAACGGGCCTGACGGACATATTTCGAGATATTTCTTCTTCTTGTTGTTCTTCTTCTGCACAGCTAAGCTGGAAGTGGCATTTACAGCTCGCAATAGTGCGGAGTTATATCAAAGAAAGGGGCCACGGTGTTTCTGTATCTCTATTATGTTGGTGCGGCTTCGGAACTTTTAAATATCTTGCTATATCTCGAGAACTTCGCATCTGATCAAAAGATATCATAGAACATAAAAAGTAGGAAACTTAATTCTCTACAAATAAGGTCTCTTACCATTTTGCCATAGCGCGCTTCGTTTCCGAGATATTTGCAGGTTTATCTCAAGGGAAGGGGCCTGACGGACATATTTCGAGATATTTCTTCTTCTTGTTGTTCTTCTTCTGCACAGCTAAGCTGGAAGTGGCATTTGCAGCGCGCAATAGTGCAGAGTTATCTCAAAGAAAGGGGCCACGGTGTTTCTGTATCTCTATTATGTTGGTGCGGCTTCGGAACTTTTAAATATCTTGATATATCTCGAGAACTACGCATCTGATCAAAAAATATCATACAACATAAGAAGTAGGAAACCTAATTCTCTACAAAAAAGGTCTCTTACCATTTTGCCATAGCTCGCTTCGTTTCCGAGATATTTGCAGATTTATCTCAAGGGAAGGGGCCTGACGGACATATTTCGAGACATTTCTTTTTCTTGTTGTTCTTCTTCTGCACAGCTAAGCTGGAAGTGGCATTTGCAGCTCGCAATAGTGCAGAGTTATCTCAAAGAAAGGGGCCACGGTGTTTCTGTATCTCTATTATGTTGGTGCGGCTTCGGAACTTTTAAATATCTCGATATATCTCGAAAACTACGCTTCTGATCAAAAAATATCATAGAACATAACTTGTAGGAAACATAATTCTCTACGAAAAACGTCTCTTAACATTTTGCCATAGCTCGCTTCGTTTCCGAGATATTTGCAGATTCAGCTCAAAGGAACGGGCCTGACGGACATATTTCGAGATATTTCTTCTTCTTGTTGTTCTTCTTCTGCACAGCTAAGCTGGAAGTGGCATTTACAGCTCGCAATAGTGCGGAGTTATCTCAAAGAAAGGGGCCACGGTGTTTCTGTATCTCTATTATGTTGGTGCGGCTTCGGAACTTTTAAATATCTTGATATATCTCGAGAACTACGCATCTGATCAAAAGATATCATAGAACATAAAAAGTAGGAAACTTAATTCTCTACAAATAAGGTCTCTTAACATTTTGCCATAGCGCGCTTAGTTTCCGAGATATTTGCAGGTTTATCTCAAGGGAAGGGGCCTGACGGACATATTTCGAGATATTTCTTCTTCTTGTTGTTCTTCTTCTGCACAGCTAAACTGGAAGTGGCATTTCCAGCTCGCAATAGTGCAGAGTTATCTCAAAGAAAGGGGCCACGGTGTTTCTGTATCTCTATTATGTTGGTGCGGCTTCGGAACTTTTAAATATCTTGATATATCTCGAGAACTACGCATCTGATCAAAAAATATGATAGAGCATAAAAAGTAGGAAACTTAATTCTCTACAAAAAATGTCTCTTAACATTTTGCCATAGCTCGCTTCGTTTCCGAGATATTTGCAGACTTATCTCAAGGTAAGGGGCCTGACGGACATATTTCGAGATATTTCTTCTTCTTGTTGTTCTTCTTCTGCACAGCTAAGCTGGAAGTGGCATTTACAGCTCGCAATAGTGCGGAGTTATCTCAAAGAAAGGGGCCACGGTGTTTCTGTATCTCTATTATGTTGGTGCGGCTTCGGAACTTTTAAATATCTTGATATATCTCGAGAACTACGCATCTGATCAAAAGATATCATAGAACATAAAAAGTAGGAAACTTAATTCTCTACAAATAAAGTCTCTTAACATTTTGCCATACCTCGCTTCGTTTCCGAGATATATGCAGATTTATCTCAAGGGAAGGGGCCTGACGGACATATTTCGAGATATTTCTTCTTCTTGTTGTTCTTCTTCTGCACAGCTAAGCTGGAAGTGGCATTTGCAGCTCGCAATAGTGCAGAGTTATCTCAAAGAAAGGGGCCACGGTGTTTCTGTATCTCTATTATGTTGGTGCGGCTTCGGAACTTTTAAATATCTTGATATATCTCGAGAACTACGCATCTGATCAAAAAATATCATAGAGCATAAAAAGTAGGAAACTTAATTCTCTACAAAAAATGTCTCTTAACATTTTGCCATAGCTCGCTTCGTTTCCGAGATATTTGCAGACTTATCTCAAGGTAAGGGGCCTGACGGACATATTTCGAGATATTTCTTCTTCTTGTTGTTCTTCTTCTGCACAGCTAAGCTGGAAGTGGCATTTACAGCTCGCAATAGTGCGGAGTTATCTCAAAGAAAGGGGCCACGGTGTTTCTGTATCTCTATTATGTTGGTGCGGCTTCGGAACTTTTAAATATCTTGATATATCTCGAGAACTACGCATCTGATCAAAGGATATCATAGAACATAAAAAGTAGGAAACTTAATTCTCTACAAATAAGGTCTCTAAACATTTTGCCATAGCGCGCTTCGTTTCCGAGATATTTGCAGGTTTATCTCAAGGGAAGGGGCCTGACGGACATATTTCGAGATATTTCTTCTTCTTGTTGTTCTTCTTCTGCACAGCTAAACTGGAAGTGGCATTTCCAGCTCGCAATAGTGCAGAGTTATCTCAAAGAAAGGGGCCACGGTGTTTCTGTATCTCTATTATGTTGGTGCGGCTTCGGAACTTTTAAATATCTTGATATATCTCGAGAACTACGCATCTGATCAAAAAATATCATAGAACATAAAAAGTAGAAAACTTAATTCTCTACAAATAAAGTCTCTTAACATTTTGCCATACCTCGCTTCGTTTCCGAGATATATGCAGATTTATCTCAAGGGAAGGGGCCTGACGGACATATTTCGAGATATTTCTTCTTCTTGTTGTTCTTCTTCTGCACAGTTAAGCTGGAAGTGGCATTTGCAGCTCGCAATAGTGCAGAGTTATCTCAAAGAAGGAGGCCACGGTGTTTCTGTACCTCTATTATGTTGGTGCGGCTTCGGAACTTTTAAATATCTCGATATATCTCGAAAACTACGCTTCTGATCAAAAAATATCATAGAACATAACTTGTAGGAAACATAATTCTCTACGAAAAACGTCTCTTAACATTTTGCCATAGCTCGCTTCGTTTCCGAGATATTTGCAGATTCAGCTCAAAGGAACGGGCCTGACGGACATATTTCGAGATATTTCTTCTTCTTGTTGTTCTTCTTCTGCACAGCTAAGCTGGAAGTGGCATTTACAGCTCGCAATAGTGCGGAGTTATCTCAAAGAAAGGGGCCACGGTGTTTCTGTATCTCTATTACGTTGGTGCGGCTTCGGAACTTTTAAATATCTTGATATATCTCGAGAACTACGCATCTGATCAAAAGATATCATAGAACATAAAAAGTAGGAAACTTAATTCTCTACAAATAAGGTCTCTTAACATTTTGCCATAGCGCGCTTCGTTTCCGAGATATTTGCAGGTTTATCTCAAGGGAAGGGGCCTGACGGACATATTTCGAGATATTTCTTCTTCTTGTTGTTCTTCTTCTGCACAGCTAAGCTGGAAGTGGCATTTGCAGCTCGCAATAGTGCAGAGTTATCTCAAAGAAAGGGGCCACGGTGTTTCTGTATCTCTATTATGTTGGTGCGGCTTCGGAACTTTTAAATATCTTGATATATCTCGAGAACTACGCATCTGATCAAAAAATATCATAGAGCATAAAAAGTAGGAAACTTAATTCTCTACAAAAAATGTCTCTTAACATTTTGCCATAGCTCGCTTCGTTTCCGAGATATTTGCAGACTTATCTCAAGGTAAGGGGCCTGACGGACATATTTCGAGATATTTCTTCTTCTTGTTGTTCTTCTTCTGCACAGCTAAACTGGAAGTGGCATTTGCAGCTCGCAATAGTGCAGAGTTATCTCAAAGAAAGGGGCCACGGTGTTTCTGTATCTCTATTATGTTGGTGCGGCTTCGGAACTTTTAAATATCTTGATATATCTCGAGAACTACGCATCTGATCAAAAAATATCATAGAACATAAAAAGTAGAAAACTTAATTCTCTACAAATAAAGTCTCTTAACATTTTGCCATACCTCGCTTCGTTTCCGAGATATATGCAGATTTATCTCAAGGGAAGGGGCCTGACGGACATATTTCGAGATATTTCTTCTTCTTGTTGTTCTTCTTCTGCACAGCTAAGCTGGAAGTGGCATTTGCAGCTCGCAATAGTGCAGAGTTATCTCAAAGAAGGAGGCCACGGTGTTTCTGTACCTCTATTATGTTGGTGCGGCTTCGGAACTTTTAAATATCTCGATATATCTCGAAAACTACGGTTCTGATCAAAAAATATCATAGAACATAACTTGTAGGAAACATAATTCTCTACAAAAAAGGTCTCTTAACATTTTGCCATAGCTCGCTTCGTTTCCGAGATATTTGCAGATTCAGCTCAAAGGAACGGGCCTGACGGACATATTTCGAGATATTTCTTCTTCTTGTTGTTCTTCTTCTGCACAGCTAAGCTGGAAGTGGCATTTACAGCTCGCAATAGTGCGGAGTTATCTCAAAGAAAGGGGCCACGGTGTTTCTGTATCTCTATTATGTTGGTGCGGCTTCGGAACTTTTAAATATCTTGATATATCTCGAGAACTACGCATCTGATCAAAAGATATCATACAACATGAAAAGTAGGAAACTCAATTCTCTACAAATAAGGTCTCTTAACATTTTGCCATAGCGCGCTTCGTTTCCGAGATATATGCAGATTTATCTCAAGGGAAAGGGCCTGACGGACATATTTCGAGATATTTCTTCTTCTTGTTGTTCTTCTTCTGCACAGTTAAGCTGGAAGTGGCATTTGCAGCTCGCAATAGTGCAGAGTTATCTCAAAGAAGGAGGCCACGGTGTTTCTGTACCTCTATTATGTTGGTGCGGCTTCGGAACTTTTAAATATCTCGATATATCTCGAAAACTACGCTTCTGATCAAAAAATATCATAGAACATAACTTGTAGGAAACATAATTCTCTACGAAAAACGTCTCTTAACATTTTGCCATAGCTCGCTTCGTTTCCGAGATATTTGCAGATTCAGCTCAAAGGAACGGGCCTGACGGACATATTTCGAGATATTTCTTCTTCTTGTTGTTCTTCTTCTGCACAGCTAAGCTGGAAGTGGCATTTACAGCTCGCAATAGTGCGGAGTTATCTCAAAGAAAGGGGCCACGGTGTTTCTGTATCTCTATTATGTTGGTGCGGCTTCGGAACTTTTAAATATCTTGATATATCTCGAGAACTACGCATCTGATCAAAAGATATCATAGAACATAAAAAGTAGGAAACTTAATTCTCTACAAATAAGGTCTCTTAACATTTTGCCATAGCGCGCTTCGTTTCCGAGATATTTGCAGGTTTATCTCAAGGGAAGGGGCCTGACGGACATATTTCGAGATATTTCTTCTTCTTGTTGTTCTTCTTCTGCACAGCTAAGCTGGAAGTGGCATTTGCAGCTCGCAATAGTGCAGAGTTATCTCAAAGAAAGGGGCCACGGTGTTTCTGTATCTCTATTATGTTGGTGCGGCTTCGGAACTTTTAAATATCTTGATATATCTCGAGAACTACGCATCTGATCAAAAGATATCATAGAACACAAAAAGTAGGAAACTTAATTCTCTACAAATAAGGTCTCTTAACATTTTGCCATAGCGCGCTTCGTTTCCGAGATATTTGCAGGTTTATCTCAAGGGAAGGGGCCTGACGGACATATTTCGAGATATTTCTTCTTCTTGTTGTTCTTCTTCTGCACAGCTAAGCTGGAAGTGGCATTTGCAGCTCGCAATAGTGCAGAGTTATCTCATAGAAAGGGGCCACGGTGTTTCTGTATCTCTATTATGTTGGTGCGGCTTCGGAACTTTTAAATATCTTGATATATCTCGAGAACTACGCATCTGATCAAAAAATATCATAGAACATAAAAAGTAGAAAACTTAATTCTCTACAAATAAAGTCTCTTAACATTTTGCCATACCTCGCTTCGTTTCCGAGATATATGCAGATTTATCTCAAGGGAAGGGGCCTGACGGACATATTTCGAGATATTTCTTCTTCTTGTTGTTCTTCTTCTGCACAGCTAAGCTGGAAGTGGCATTTGCAGCTCGCAATAGTGCAGAGTTATCTCAAAGAAGGAGGCCACGGTGTTTCTGTACCTCTATTATGTTGGTGCGGCTTCGGAACTTTTAAATATCTCGATATATCTCGAAAACTACGCTTCTGATCAAAAAATATCATAGAACATAACTTGTAGGAAACATAATTCTCTACAAAAAAGGTCTCTTAACATTTTGCCATAGCTCGCTTGGTTTCCGAGATATTTGCAGATTCAGCTCAAAGGAACGGGCCTGACGGACATATTTCGAGATATTTCTTCTTCTTGTTGTTCTTCTTCTGCACAGCTAAGCTGGAAGTGGCATTTACAGCTCGCAATAGTGCGGAGTTATCTCAAAGAAAGGGGCCACGGTGTTTCTGTATCTCTATTATGTTGGTGCGGCTTCGGAACTTTTAAATATCTTGATATATCTCGAGAACTACGCATCTGATCAAAAGATATCATAGAACATAAAAAGTAGGAAACTTAATTCTCTACAAATAAGGTCTCTTAACATTTTGCCATAGCGCGCTTCGTTTCCGAGATATTTGCAGGTTTATCTCAAGGTAAGGGGCCTGACGGACATATTTCGAGATATTTCTTCTTCTTGTTGTTCTTCTTCTGCACAGCTAAACTGGAAGTGGCATTTCCAGCTCGCAATAGTGCAGAGTTATCTCAAAGAAAGGGGCCACGGTGTTTCTGTATCTCTATTATGTTGGTGCGGCTTCGGAACTTTTAAATATCTTGATATATCTCGAGAACTACGCATCTGATCAAAAAATATCATAGAACATAAAAAGTAGAAAACTTAATTCTCTACAAATAAAGTCTCTTAACATTTTGCCATAGCTCGCTTCGTTTCCGAGATATTTGCAGATTTATCTCAAGGGAAGGGGCCTGACGGACATATTTCGAGATATTTCTTCTTCTTGTTGTTCTTCTTCTGCACAGCGAAGCTGGAAGTGGCATTTGCAGCTCGCAATAGTGCAGAGTTATCTCAAAGAAGGAGGCCACGGTGTTTCTGTACCTCTATTATGTTGGTGCGGCTTCGGAACTTTTAAATATCTCGATATATCTCGAAAACTACGCTTCTGATCAAAAAATATCATAGAACATAACTTGTAGGAAACATAATCCTCTACAAAAAAGGTCTCTTAATATTTTGCCATAGCTCGCTTTGTTTCCGAGATATTTGCAGATTCAGCTCAAAGGAACGGGCCTGACGGACATATTTCGAGATATTTCTTCTTCTTGTTGTTCTTCTTCTGCACAGCTAAGCTGGCAGTGGCATTTACAGCTCGCAATAGTGCGGAGTTATCTCAAAGAAAGGGGCCACGGTGTTTCTGTATCTCTATTATGTTGGTGCGGCTTCGGAACTTTTAAATATCTTGATATATCTCGAGAATTACGCATCTGATCAAAAAATATCATAGAACATAAAAAGTAGGCCACTTAATTCTCTACACAAAAGGTCTCTTAACATTTTGCCATAGCTCGCTTCGTTTCCGAGATATTTGCAGATTTATCTCAAGGGAAGGGGCCTGACGGACATATTTCGAGATATTTCTTCTTCTTGTTGTTCTTCTTCTGCACATCTAAACTGGAAGTGGCATTTCCAGCTCGCAATAGTGCAGAGTTATCTCAAAGAAGGAGGCCACGGTGTTTCTGTACCTCTATTATGTTGGTGCGGCTTCGGAACTTTTAAATATCTCGATATATCTCGAAAACTACGCTTCTGATCAAAAAATATCATAGAACATAACTTGTAGGAAACATAATTCTCTACAAAAAAGGTCTCTTAATATTTTGCCATAGCTCGCTTCGTTTCCGAGATATTTGCAGATTCAGCTCAAAGGAACGGGCCTGACGGACATATTTCGAGATATTTCTTCTTCTTGTTGTTCTTCTTCTGCACAGCTAAGCTGGAAGTGGCATTTACAGCTCGCTATAGTGCGGAGTTATCTCAAAGAAAGGGGCCACGGTGTTTCTGTATCTCTATTATGTTGGTGCGGCTTCGGAACTTTTAAATATCTTGATATATCTCGAGAATTACGCATCTGATCAAAAAATATCATAGAACATAAAAAGTAGGCCACTTAATTCTCTACACAAAAGGTCTCTTAACATTTTGCCATAGCTCGCTTCGTTTCCGAGATATTTGCAGATATATCTCAGGGGAAGGGGCCTGACGGGCATATTTCGAGATATTTCTTCTTCTTGTTGTTCTTCTTCTGCACAGCTAAACTGGAAGTGGCATTCCCAGCTCGCAATAGTGCAGAGTTATCTCAAAGAAAGGGGCCACGGTGTTTCTGTATCTCTATTATGTTGGTGCGGCTTCGGAACTTTTAAATATCTTGATATATCTCGAGAACTACGCATCTGATCAAAAAATATCATGGAACATAAAAAGTAGGATACTTAATTCTCTACAAAAAAGGTCTCTTAACATTTTGCCATAGCTCGCTTCGTTTCCGAGATATTTGCAGATTTATCTCAAGGGAAGGGGCCTGACGGACATATTTCGAGATATTTCTTCTTCTTGTTGTTCTTCTTCTGCACAGCTAAACTGGAAGTGGCATTTCCAGCTCGCAATAGTGCAGAGTTATCTCAAAGAAAGGGGCCACGGTGTTTCTGTATCTCTATTATGTTGGTGCGGCTTCGGAACTTTTAAATATCTTGATATATCTCGAGAACTACGCATCTGATCAAAAAATATCATAGAACATAAAAAGTAGAAAACTTAATTCTCTACAAATAAAGTCTCTTAACATTTTGCCATACCTCGCTTCGTTTCCGAGATATATGCAGATTTATCTCAAGGGAAGGGGCCTGACGGACATATTTCGAGATATTTCTTCTTCTTGTTGTTCTTCTTCTGCACAGCTAAGCTGGAAGTGGCATTTGCAGCTCGCAATAGTGCAGAGTTATCTCAAAGAAGGAGGCCACGGTGTTTCTGTACCTCTATTATGTTGGTGCGGCTTCGGAACTTTTAAATATCTCGATATATCTCGAAAACTACGGTTCTGATCAAAAAATATCATAGAACATAACTTGTAGGAAACATAATTCTCTACAAAAAAGGTCTCTTAACATTTTGCCATAGCTCGCTTCGTTTCCGAGATATTTGCAGATTCAGCTCAAAGGAACGGGCCTGACGGACATATTTCGAGATATTTCTTCTTCTTGTTGTTCTTCTTCTGCACAGCTAAGCTGGAAGTGGCATTTACAGCTCGCAATAGTGCGGAGTTATCTCAAAGAAAGGGGCCACGGTGTTTCTGTATCTCTATTATGTTGGTGCGGCTTCGGAACTTTTAAATATCTTGATATATCTCGAGAACTACGCATCTGATCAAAAGATATCATACAACATGAAAAGTAGGAAACTCAATTCTCTACAAATAAGGTCTCTTAACATTTTGCCATAGCGCGCTTCGTTTCCGAGATATATGCAGATTTATCTCAAGGGAAAGGGCCTGACGGACATATTTCGAGATATTTCTTCTTCTTGTTGTTCTTCTTCTGCACAGTTAAGCTGGAAGTGGCATTTGCAGCTCGCAATAGTGCAGAGTTATCTCAAAGAAGGAGGCCACGGTGTTTCTGTACCTCTATTATGTTGGTGCGGCTTCGGAACTTTTAAATATCTCGATATATCTCGAAAACTACGCTTCTGATCAAAAAATATCATAGAACATAACTTGTAGGAAACATAATTCTCTACGAAAAACGTCTCTTAACATTTTGCCATAGCTCGCTTCGTTTCCGAGATATTTGCAGATTCAGCTCAAAGGAACGGGCCTGACGGACATATTTCGAGATATTTCTTCTTCTTGTTGTTCTTCTTCTGCACAGCTAAGCTGGAAGTGGCATTTACAGCTCGCAATAGTGCGGAGTTATCTCAAAGAAAGGGGCCACGGTGTTTCTGTATCTCTATTATGTTGGTGCGGCTTCGGAACTTTTAAATATCTTGATATATCTCGAGAACTACGCATCTGATCAAAAGATATCATAGAACATAAAAAGTAGGAAACTTAATTCTCTACAAATAAGGTCTCTTAACATTTTGCCATAGCGCGCTTCGTTTCCGAGATATTTGCAGGTTTATCTCAAGGGAAGGGGCCTGACGGACATATTTCGAGATATTTCTTCTTCTTGTTGTTCTTCTTCTGCACAGCTAAGCTGGAAGTGGCATTTGCAGCTCGCAATAGTGCAGAGTTATCTCAAAGAAAGGGGCCACGGTGTTTCTGTATCTCTATTATGTTGGTGCGGCTTCGGAACTTTTAAATATCTTGATATATCTCGAGAACTACGCATCTGATCAAAAGATATCATAGAACATAAAAAGTAGGAAACTTAATTCTCTACAAATAAGGTCTCTTAACATTTTGCCATAGCGCGCTTCGTTTCCGAGATATTTGCAGGTTTATCTCAAGGGAAGGGGCCTGACGGACATATTTCGAGATATTTCTTCTTCTTGTTGTTCTTCTTCTGCACAGCTAAGCTGGAAGTGGCATTTGCAGCGCGCAATAGTGCAGAGTTATCTCATAGAAAGGGGCCACGGTGTTTCTGTATCTCTATTATGTTGGTGCGGCTTCGGAACTTTTAAATATCTTGATATATCTCGAGAACTACGCATCTGATCAAAAAATATCATAGAACATAAAAAGTAGAAAACTTAATTCTCTACAAATAAAGTCTCTTAACATTTTGCCATACCTCGCTTCGTTTCCGAGATATATGCAGATTTATCTCAAGGGAAGGGGCCTGACGGACATATTTCGAGATATTTCTTCTTCTTGTTGTTCTTCTTCTGCACAGCTAAGCTGGAAGTGGCATTTGCAGCTCGCAATAGTGCAGAGTTATCTCAAAGAAGGAGGCCACGGTGTTTCTGTACCTCTATTATGTTGGTGCGGCTTCGGAACTTTTAAATATCTCGATATATCTCGAAAACTACGCTTCTGATCAAAAAATATCATAGAACATAACTTGTAGGAAACATAATTCTCTACAAAAAAGGTCTCTTAACATTTTGCCATAGCTCGCTTCGTTTCCGAGATATTTGCAGATTCAGCTCAAAGGAACGGGCCTGACGGACATATTTCGAGATATTTCTTCTTCTTGTTGTTCTTCTTCTGCACAGCTAAGCTGGAAGTGGCATTTACAGCTCGCAATAGTGCGGAGTTATCTCAAAGAAAGGGGCCACGGTGTTTCTGTATCTCTATTATGTTGGTGCGGCTTCGGAACTTTTAAATATCTTGATATATCTCGAGAACTACGCATCTGATCAAAAGATATCATAGAACATAAAAAGTAGGAAACTTAATTCTCTACAAATAAGGTCTCTTAACATTTTGCCATAGCGCGCTTCGTTTCCGAGATATTTGCAGGTTTATCTCAAGGTAAGGGGCCTGACGGACATATTTCGAGATATTTCTTCTTCTTGTTGTTCTTCTTCTGCACAGCTAAACTGGAAGTGGCATTTCCAGCTCGCAATAGTGCAGAGTTATCTCAAAGAAAGGGGCCACGGTGTTTCTGTATCTCTATTATGTTGGTGCGGCTTCGGAACTTTTAAATATCTTGATATATCTCGAGAACTACGCATCTGATCAAAAAATATCATAGAACATAAAAAGTAGAAAACTTAATTCTCTACAAATAAAGTCTCTTAACATTTTGCCATAGCTCGCTTCGTTTCCGAGATATTTGCAGATTTATCTCAAGGGAAGGGGCCTGACGGACATATTTCGAGATATTTCTTCTTCTTGTTGTTCTTCTTCTGCACAGCGAAGCTGGAAGTGGCATTTGCAGCTCGCAATAGTGCAGAGTTATCTCAAAGAAGGAGGCCACGGTGTTTCTGTACCTCTATTATGTTGGTGCGGCTTCGGAACTTTTAAATATCTCGATATATCTCGAAAACTACGCTTCTGATCAAAAAATATCATAGAACATAACTTGTAGGAAACATAATCCTCTACAAAAAAGGTCTCTTAATATTTTGCCATAGCTCGCTTTGTTTCCGAGATATTTGCAGATTCAGCTCAAAGGAACGGGCCTGACGGACATATTTCGAGATATTTCTTCTTCTTGTTGTTCTTCTTCTGCACAGCTAAGCTGGCAGTGGCATTTACAGCTCGCAATAGTGCGGAGTTATCTCAAAGAAAGGGGCCACGGTGTTTCTGTATCTCTATTATGTTGGTGCGGCTTCGGAACTTTTAAATATCTTGATATATCTCGAGAATTACGCATCTGATCAAAAAATATCATAGAACATAAAGAGTAGGCCACTTAATTCTCTACACAAAAGGTCTCTTAACATTTTGCCATAGCTCGCTTCGTTTCCGAGATATTTGCAGATTTATCTCAAGGGAAGGGGCCTGACGGACATATTTCGAGATATTTCTTCTTCTTGTTGTTCTTCTTCTGCACATCTAAACTGGAAGTGGCATTTCCAGCTCGCAATAGTGCAGAGTTATCTCAAAGAAGGAGGCCACGGTGTTTCTGTACCTCTATTATGTTGGTGCGGCTTCGGAACTTTTAAATATCTCGATATATCTCGAAAACTACGCTTCTGATCAAAAAATATCATAGAACATAACTTGTAGGAAACATAATTCTCTACAAAAAAGGTCTATTAATATTTTGCCATAGCTCGCTTCGTTTCCGAGATATTTGCAGATTCAGCTCAAAGGAACGGGCCTGACGGACATATTTCGAGATATTTCTTCTTCTTGTTGTTCTTCTTCTGCACAGCTAAGCTGGAAGTGGCATTTACAGCTCGCTATAGTGCGGAGTTATCTCAAAGAAAGGGGCCACGGTGTTTCTGTATCTCTATTATGTTGGTGCGGCTTCGGAACTTTTAAATATCTTGATATATCTCGAGAATTACGCATCTGATCAAAAAATATCATAGAACATAAAAAGTAGGCCACTTAATTCTCTACACAAAAGGTCTCTTAACATTTTGCCATAGCTCACTTCGTTTCCGAGATATTTGCAGATATATCTCAGGGGAAGGGGCCTGACGGGCATATTTCGAGATATTTCTTCTTCTTGTTGTTCTTCTTCTGCACAGCTAAACTGGAAGTGGCATTTCCAGCTCGCAATAGTGCAGAGTTATCTCAAAGAAAGGGGCCACGGTGTTTCTGTATCTCTATTATGTTGGTGCGGCTTCGGAACTTTTAAATATCTTGATATATCTCGAGAACTACGCATCTGATCAAAAAATATCATAGAACATAAAAAGTAGGAAACTTAATTCTCTACAAAAAAGGTCTCTTAACATTTTGCCATAGCTCGCTTCGTTTCCGAGATATTTGCAGATTTATCTCAAGGGAAGGGGCCTGACGGACATATTTCGAGATATTTCTTCTTCTTGTTGTTCTTCTTCTGCACAGCTAAGCTGGAAGTGGCATTTGCAGCTCGCAATAGTGCAGAGTTATCTCAAAGAAAGGGGCCACGGTGTTTCTGTATCTCTATTATGTTGGTGCGGCTTCGGAACTTTAAAATATCTTGATATATCTCGAGAACTACGCATCTGATCAAAAAATATCATAGAACATAAAAAGTAGGAAACTTAATTCTCTACAAAAAAGGTCTCTTAACATTTTGCCATAGCTCGCTTTGTTTCCGAGATATTTGCAGATTTATCTCGAGGGAAGGGGCCTGACGGACATATTTCGAGATATTTCTTCTTCTTGTTGTTCTTCTTCTGCACAGCTAAGCTGGAAGTGGCATTTGCGGCTCGCACTAGTGCAGAGTTATCTCAAAGAAAGGGGCCACGGTGTTTCTGTATCTCTATTATGTTGGTGCGGCTTCGGAACTTTTAAATATCTCGATATATCTCGAAAACTACGCTTCTGATCAAAAAATATCATAGAACATAAATTGTAGGAAACATAATTCTCTACAAAAAAGGTCTCTTAAGATTTTGCAGTAGCTCGTTTCGTTTCCGAGATATTTGCAGATATATCTCAAGGGAAGGGGCCTGACGGACATATTTCGAGATATTTCTTCTTCTTGTTGTTCTTCTTCTGCACAGCTAAGCTGGAAGTGGCATTTGCAGCTCGCAATAGTGCAGAGTTATCTCAAAGAAAGGGGCCACGGTGTTTCTGTATCTCTATTATGTTGGTGCGGCTTCGGAACTTTTAAATATCTTGATATATCTCGAGAACTACGCATCTGGTCAAAAATTATCATAGAACATAAAAAGTAGGAAACTTAATTCTCTACAAAAAAGGTCTCTTAACATTTTGCCATAGCTCGCTTCGTTTCCGAGATATTTTCAGATTTATCTCAAGGGAAGGGGCCTGACGGACATATTTCGAGATATTTCTTCTTCTTGTTGTTCTTCTTCTGCACAGCTAAACTGGAAGTGGCATTTCCAGCTCGCAATAGTGCAGAGTTATCTCAAAGAAAGGGGCCACGGTGTTTCTGTATCTCTATTATGTTGGTGCGGCTTCGGAACTTTTAAATATCTTGATATATCTCGAGAACTACGCATCTGATCAAAAAATATCATAGAACATAAAAAGTAGGAAACTTAATTCTCTACAAAAAAGGTCTCTTAAGATTTTGCCATAGCTGGTTTCGTTTCCGAGATATTTGCAGATATATCTCAAGGGAAGGGGCCTGACGGACATATTTCGGGATATTTCTTCTTCTTGTTGTTCTTCTTCTGCACAGCTAAGCTGGAAGTGGCATTTGCAGCTCGCAATCGTGCAGAGTTATCTCAAAGAAAGCGGCGACGGTGTTTCTGTATCTCTATTATGTTGGTGCGGCTTCAGAACTTTTAAATATCTTGATATATCTCGAGAACTACGCAACTGATCAAAAAATATCATAGAACATAAAAAGTAGGAAACTTAATTCTCTACAAAAAAGGTCTCTTAACATTTTGCCATAGCTCGCTTCGTTTCCGAGACATTTTCAGATTTATCTCAAGGGAAGGGGCCTGACGGACATATTTCGAGATATTTCTTCTTCTTGTTGTTCTTCTTCTGCACAGCTAAACTGGAAGTGGCATTTCCAGCTCGCAATAGTGCAGAGTTATCTCAAAGAAAGGGGCCACGGTGTTTCTGTATCTCTATTATGTTGGTGCGGCTTCGGAACTTTTAAATATCTTGATATATCTCCAGAACTACGCATCTGATCAAAAAATATCATGGAACATAAAAAGTAGGATACTTAATTCTCTACAAAAAAGGTCTCTTAACATTTTGCCATAGCTCGCTTCGTTTCCGAGATATTTGCAGATTTATCTCAAGGGAAGGGGCCTGACGGACATATTTCGAGATATTTCTTCTTCTTGTTGTTCTTCTTCTGCACAGCTAAACTGGAAGTGGCATTTCCAGCTCGCAATAGTGCAGAGTTATCTCAAAGAAAGGGGCCACGGTGTTTCTGTATCTCTATTATGTTGGTGCGGCTTCGGAACTTTTAAATATCTTGATATATCTCGAGAACTACGCATCTGATCAAAAAATATCATAGAACATAAAAAGTAGGAAACTTAATTCTCTACAAAAAATGTCTCTTAACATTTTGCCATAGCTCGCTTCGTTTCCGAGATATTTGCAGATTCATCTCAAAGGAACGGGCCTGACGGACATATTTCGAGATATTTCTTCTTCTTGTTGTTCTTCCTCTGCACAGCTAAGCTGGAAGTGGCATTTGCAGCTCGCAATAGTGCAGAGTTATCTCAAAGAAAGGGGCCACGGTGTTTCTGTATCTCTATTATGTTGGTGCGGCTTCGGAACTTTTAAATATCTTGATATATCTCGAGAACTACGCATCTGATCAAAAAATATCATAGAACATAAAAAGTAGGAAACTTAATTCTCTACAAAAAAGGTCTCTTAACATTTTCCCATAGCTGGCATCGTTTCCGAGATATTTGCAGATTTAGCTCAAGGGAAGGGGCCTGACGGACATATTCCGAGATATTTCTTCTTCTTGTTGTTCCTCTTCTGCACAGCTAAGCTGGAAGTGGCATTTGCAGCTCGCAATAGTGCAGAGTTATCTCAAAGAAAGAGGCCACGGTGTTTCTGTACCTCTATTATGTTGGTGCAGCTTCGGAACTTTTGAATATCTTGATATATCTCGAGAACTACGCATCTGATCAAAAAATATCATAGAACATAAAAAGTAGGAAACTTAATTCTCTACAAAAAAGGGCTCTTAACATTTTGCCATAGCTCGCTTCGTTTCCGAGATATTTGCAGATTTATCTCAAGGGAAGGGGCCTGACGGACATATTTCGAGATATTTCTTCTTCTTGTTGTTCTTCTTCTGCACAGCTAAGCTGGAAGTGGCATTTGCAGCTCGCAATAGTGCAGAGTTATCTCAAAGAAAGGGGCCACGGTGTTTCTGTATCTCTATTATGTTGGTGCGGCTTCGGAACTTTAAAATATCTTGATATATCTCGAGAACTACGCATCTGATCAAAAAATATCATAGAACATAAAAAGTAGGAAACTTAATTCTCTACAAAAAAGGTCTCTTAACATTTTGCCATAGCTCGCTTCGTTTCCGAGATATTTGCAGATTTATCTCGAGGGAAGGGGCCTGACGGACATATTTCGAGATATTTCTTCTTCTTGTTGTTCTTCTTCTGCACAGCTAAGCTGGAAGTGGCATTTGCGGCTCGCACTAGTGCAGAGTTATCTCAAAGAAAGGGGCCACGGTGTTTCTGTATCTCTATTATGTTGGTGCGGCTTCGGAACTTTTAAATATCTTGATATATCTCGAGAACTACGCATCTGATCAAAAAATATCATAGAACATAAAAAGTAGGAAACTTAATTCTCTACAAAAAAGGTCTCTTAAGATTTTGCCATAGCTGGTTTCGTTTCCGAGATATTTGCAGATATATCTCAAGGGAAGGGGCCTGACGGACATATTTCGAGATATTTCTTCTTCTTGTTGTTCTTCTTCTGCACAGCTAAGCTGGAAGTGGCATTTGCAGCTCGCAATCGTGCAGAGTTATCTCAAAGAAAGCGGCCACGGTGTTTCTGTATCTCTATTATGTTGGTGCGGCTTCGGAACTTTTAAATATCTTGATATATCTCGAGAACTACGCATCTGGTCAAAAAATATCATAGAACATAACTTGTAGGAAACATAATTCTCTACAAAAAAGGTCTCTTAACATTTTGCCATAGCTCCCTTCGTTTCCGAGATATTTGCAGATTCAGCTCAAAGGAACGGGCCTGACGGACATATTTCGAGATATTTCTTCTTCTTGTTGTTCTTCTTCTGCACAGCTAAGCTGGAAGTGGCATTTGCAGCTCGCAATAGTGCAGAGTTATCTCAAAGAAAGGGGCCACGGTGTTTCTGTATCTCTATTATGTTGGTGCGGCTTCGGAACTTTTAAATATCTTGATATATCTCGAGAACTACGCATCTGATCAAAAAATATCATAGAGCATAAAAAGTAGGAAACTTAATTCTCTACAAAAAATGTCTCTTAACATTTTGCCATAGCGCGCTTCGTTTCCGAGATATTTGCAGGTTTATCTCAAGGTAAGGGGCCTGACGGACATATTTCGAGATATTTCTTCTTCTTGTTGTTCTTCTTCTGCACAGCTAAATTGGAAGTGGCATTTCCAGCTCGCAATAGTGCAGAGTTATCTCGAAGAAAGGGGCCACGGTGTTTCTGTATCTCTATTATGTTGGTGCGGCTTCGGAACTTTTAAATATCTTGATATATCTCGAGAACTACGCATCTGATCAAAAAATATCATAGAACATAAAAAGTAGGAAACTTAATGCTCTACAAATAAGGTCTCTCAACATTTTGCCATAGCTCGCTTCGTTTCCGAGATATATGCAGATTTATCTCAAGGGAAGGGGCCTGACGGACATATTTCGAGATATTTCTTCTTCTTGTTGTTCTTCTTCTGCACAGCGAAGCTGGAAGTGGCATTTGCAGCTCGCAATAGTGCAGAGTTATCTCAAAGAAGGAGGCCACGGTGTTTCTGTACCTCTATTATGTTGGTGCGGCTTCGGAACTTTTAAATATCTCGATATATCTCGAAAACTACGCTTCTGATCTAAAAATATCATAGAACATAACTTGTAGGAAACATAATTCTCTACAAAAAAGGTCTCTTAATATTTTGCCATAGCTCGCTTCGTTTCCGAGATATTTGCAGATTCAGCTCAAAGGAACGGGCCTGACGGACATATTTCGAGATATTTCTTCTTCTTGTTGTTCTTCTTCTGCACAGCTAAGCTGGAAGTGGCATTTGCAGCTCGCAATAGTGCAGAGTTATCTCAAAGAAAGAGGCCACGGTGTTTCTGTACCTCTATTATGTTGGTGCAGCTTCGGAACTTTTGAATATCTTGATATATCTCGAGAACTACGCATCTGATAAAAAAATATCATAGAACATAAAAAGTAGGCCACTTAATTCTCTACACAAAAGGTCTCTTAACATTTTGCCATAGCTCGCTTCGTTTCCGAGATATTTGCAGATATATCTCAGGGGAAGGGGCCTGACGGGCATATTTCGAGATATTTCTTCTTCTTGTTGTTCTTCTTCTGCACAGCTAAACTGGAAGTGGCATTTCCAGCTCGCAATAGTGCAGAGTTATCTCAAAGAAAGGGGCCACGGTGTTTCTGTATCTCTATTATGTTGGTGCGGCTTCGGAACTTTTAAATATCTTGATATATCTCGAGAACTACGCATCTGATCAAAAAATATCATGGAACATAAAAAGTAGGATACTTAATTCTCTACAAAAAAGGTCTCTTAACATTTTGCCATAGCTCGCTTCGTTTCCGAGATATTTGCAGATTTATCTCAAGGGAAGGGGCCTGACGGACATATTTCGAGATATTTCTTCTTCTTATTGTTCTTCTTCTGCACAGCTAAGCTGGAAGTGGCATTTGCAGCTTGCAATAGTGCAGAGTTATCTCAAAGAAAGGGGCCACGGTGTTTCTGTATCTCTATTATGTTGGTGCGGCTTCGGAACTTTTAAATATCTTGATATATCTCGAGAACTACGCATCTGATCAAAAAATATCATGGAACATGAAAAGTAGGATACTTAATTCTCTACAAAAAAGGTCTCTTAACATTTTGCCATAGCTCGCTTCGTTTCCGAGATATTTGCAGATTTATCTCAAGGGAAGGGGCCTGACGGACATATTTCGAGATATTTCTTCTTCTTGTTGTTCTTCTTCTGCACAGCTAAACTGGAAGTGGCATTTCCAGCTCGCAATAGTGCAGAGTTATCTCAAAGAAAGGGGCCACGGTGTTTCTGTATCTCTATTATGTTGGTGCGGCTTCGGAACTTTTAAATATCTCGATATATCTCGAAAACTACGCTTCTGATCAAAAAATATCGTAGAACATAAATTGTAGGAAACATAATTCTCTACAAAAAAGGTCTCTTAACATTTTGCCATAGCTCGCTTCGTTTCCGAGATATTTGCAGATTTATCTCAAGGGAAGGGGCCTGACGGACATATTTCGAGATATTTCTTCTTCTTGTTGTTCTTCTTCTGCACAGCTAAGCTGGAAGTGGCATTTGCGGCTCGCACTAGTGCAGAGTTATCTCAAAGAAAGGGGCCACGGTGTTTCTGTATCTCTATTATGTTGGTGCGGCTTCGGAACTTTTAAATATCTTGATATATCTCGAGAACTACGCATCTGATCAAAAAATATCATAGAACATAAAAAGTAGGAAACTTAATTCTCTACAAAAAAGGTCTCTTAAGATTTTGCCATAGCTGGTTTCGTTTCCGAGATATTTGCAGATATATCTCAAGGGAAGGGGCCTGACGGACATATTTCGAGATATTTCTTCTTCTTGTTGTTCTTCTTCTGCACAGCTAAGCTGGAAGTGGCATTTGCAGCTCGCAATCGTGCAGAGTTATCTCAAAGAAAGCGGCCACGGTGTTTCTGTATCTCTATTATGTTGGTGCGGCTTCGGAACTTTTAAATATCTTGATATATCTCGAGAACTACGCATCTGGTCAAAAAATATCATAGAACATAACTTGTAGGAAACATAATTCTCTACAAAAAAGGTCTCTTAACATTTTGCCATAGCTCCCTTCGTTTCCGAGATATTTGCAGATTCAGCTCAAAGGAACGGGCCTGACGGACATATTTCGAGATATTTCTTCTTCTTGTTGTTCTTCTTCTGCACAGCTAAGCTGGAAGTGGCATTTGCAGCTCGCAATAGTGCAGAGTTATCTCAAAGAAAGGGGCCACGGTGTTTCTGTATCTCTATTATGTTGTTGCGGCTTCGGAACTTTTAAATATCTTGATATATCTCGAGAACTACGCATCTGATCAAAAAATATCATAGAGCATAAAAAGTAGGAAACTTAATTCTCTACAAAAAATGTCTCTTAACATTTTGCCATAGCGCGCTTCGTTTCCGAGATATTTGCAGGTTTATCTCAAGGTAAGGGGCCTGACGGACATATTTCGAGATATTTCTTCTTCTTGTTGTTCTTCTTCTGCACAGCTAAATTGGAAGTGGCATTTCCAGCTCGCAATAGTGCAGAGTTATCTCAAAGAAAGGGGCCACGGTGTTTCTGTATCTCTATTATGTTGGTGCGGCTTCGGAACTTTTAAATATCTCGATATATCTCGAAAACTACGCTTCTGATCAAAAAATATCGTAGAACATAAATTGTAGGAAACATAATTCTCTACAAAAAAGGTCTCTTAACATTTTGCCATAGCTCGCCTCGTTTCCGAGATATTTGCAGATTTATCTCAAGGGAAGGGGCCTGACGGACATATTTCGAGATATTTCTTCTTCTTGTTGTTCTTCTTCTGCACAGCTAAGCTGGAAGTGGCATTTGCAGCTCGCAATAGTGCAGAGTTATCTCAAAGAAAGGGGCCACGGTGTTTCTGTATCTCTATTATGTTGGTGCGGCTTCGGAACTTTAAAATATCTTGATATATCTCGAGAACTACGCATCTGATCAAAAAATATCATAGAACATAAAAAGTAGGAAACTTAATTCTCTACAAAAAAGGTCTCTTAACATTTTGCCATAGCTCGCTTTGTTTCCGAGATATTTGCAGATTTATCTCGAGGGAAGGGGCCTGACGGACATATTTCGAGATATTTCTTCTTCTTGTTGTTCTTCTTCTGCACAGCTAAGCTGGAAGTGGCATTTGCGGCTCGCACTAGTGCAGAGTTATCTCAAAGAAAGGGGCCACGGTGTTTCTGTATCTCTATTATGTTGGTGCGGCTTCGGAACTTTTAAATATCTCGATATATCTCGAAAACTACGCTTCTGATCAAAAAATATCATAGAACATAAATTGTAGGAAACATAATTCTCTACAAAAAAGGTCTCTTAAGATTTTGCAGTAGCTCGTTTCGTTTCCGAGATATTTGCAGATATATCTCAAGGGAAGGGGCCTGACGGACATATTTCGAGATATTTCTTCTTCTTGTTGTTCTTCTTCTGCACAGCTAAGCTGGAAGTGGCATTTGCAGCTCGCAATAGTGCAGAGTTATCTCAAAGAAAGGGGCCACGGTGTTTCTGTATCTCTATTATGTTGGTGCGGCTTCGGAACTTTTAAATATCTTGATATATCTCGAGAACTACGCATCTGGTCAAAAATTATCATAGAACATAAAAAGTAGGAAACTTAATTCTCTACAAAAAAGGTCTCTTAACATTTTGCCATAGCTCGCTTCGTTTCCGAGATATTTGCAGATTTATCTCGAGGGAAGGGGCCTGACGGACATATTTCGAGATATTTCTTCTTCTTGTTGTTCTTCTTCTGCACAGCTAAGCTGGAAGTGGCATTTGCGGCTCGCACTAGTGCAGAGTTATCTCAAAGAAAGGGGCCACGGTGTTTCTGTATCTCTATTATGTTGGTGCGGCTTCGGAACTTTTAAATATCTTGATATATCTCGAGAACTACGCATCTGATCAAAAAATATCATAGAACATAAAAAGTAGGAAACTTAATTCTCTACAAAAAAGGTCTCTTAAGATTTTGCCATAGCTGGTTTCGTTTCCGAGATATTTGCAGATATATCTCAAGGGAAGGGGCCTGACGGACATATTTCGGGATAGTTCTTCTTCTTGTTGTTCTTCTTCTGCACAGCTAAGCTGGAAGTGGCATTTGCAGCTCGCAATCGTGCAGAGTTATCTCAAAGAAAGCGGCGACGGTGTTTCTGTATCTCTATTATGTTGGTGCGGCTTCAGAACTTTTAAATATCTTGATATATCTCGAGAACTACGCAACTGATCAAAAAATATCATAGAACATAAAAAGTAGGAAACTTAATTCTCTACAAAAAAGGTCTCTTAACATTTTGCCATAGCTCGCTTCGTTTCCGAGATATTTTCAGATTTATCTCAAGGGAAGGGGCCTGACGGACATATTTCGAGATATTTCTTCTTCTTGTTGTTCTTCTTCTGCACAGCTAAGCTGGAAGTGGCATTTGCGGCTCGCACTAGTGCAGAGTTATCTCAAAGAAAGGGGCCACGGTGTTTCTGTATCTCTATTATGTTGGTGCGGCTTCGGAACTTTTAAATATCTTGATATATCTCGAGAACTACGCATCTGATCAAAAAATATCATAGAACATAAAAAGTAGGAAACTTAATTCTCTACAAAAAAGGTCTCTTAAGATTTTGCCATAGCTGGTTTCGTTTCCGAGATATTTGCAGATATATCTCAAGGGAAGGGGCCTGACGGACATATTTCGAGATATTTCTTCTTCTTGTTGTTCTTCTTCTGCACAGCTAAGCTGGAAGTGGCATTTGCAGCTCGCAATCGTGCAGAGTTATCTCAAAGAAAGCGGCCACGGTGTTTCTGTATCTCTATTATGTTGGTGCGGCTTCGGAACTTTTAAATATCTTGATATATCTCGAGAACTACGCATCTGGTCAAAAAATATCATAGAACATAAAAAGTAGGAAACTTAATTCTCTACAAAAAAGGTCTCTTAACATTTTGCCATAGCTCGCTTTGTTTCCGAGATATTTGCAGATTCAGCTCAAAGGAACGGGCCTGACGGACATATTTCGAGATATTTCTTCTTCTTGTTGTTCTTCTTCTGCACAGCTAAGCTGGAAGTGGCATTTGCGGCTCGCACTAGTGCAGAGTTATCTCAAAGAAAGGGGCCACGGTGTTTCTGTATCTGTATTATGTTGGTGCGGCTTCGGAACTTTTAAATATCTTGATATATCTCGAGAACTACGCATCTGATCAAAAAATATCATAGAACATGAAAAGTAGGAAACTTAATTCTCTACAAAAAAGGTCTCTTAAGATTTTGCCATAGCTGGTTTCGTTTCCGAGATATTTGCAGATATATCTCAAGGGAAGGGGCCTGACGGACATATTTCGAGATATTTCTTCTTCTTGTTGTTCTTCTTCTACACAGCTAAGCTGGAAGTGGCATTTGCAGCTCGCAATCGTGCAGAGTTATCTCAAAGAAAGCGGCCACGGTGTTTCTGTATCTCTATTATGTTGGTGCGGCTTCGGAACTTTTAAATATCTTGATATATCTCGAGAACTACGCATCTCATCAAAAAATATCATAGAACATAAAAAGTAGGAAACTTAATTCTCTACAAAAAAGGGCTCTTAACATTTTGCCATAGCTCGCTTCGTTTCCGAGATATTTGCAGATGGATCTCAAGGGAAGGGGCCTGACGGACATATTTCGAGATATTTCTTCTTCTTGTTGTTCTTCTTCTGCACAGCTAAGCTGGAAGTGGCATTTACAGCTCGCAATAGTGCAGAGTTATCTCAAAGAAAGGGGCCACGGTGTTTCTGTATCTCTATTATGTTGGTGCGGCTTCGGAACTATTAAATATCTTGATATATCTCGGGAACTACGCATCTGATCAAAAAATATCATGGAACATAAAAAGTAGGATACTTAATTCTCTACAAAAAAGGTCTCTTAACATTTTGCCATAGCTCGCTTCGTTTCCGAGATATTTGCAGATTTATCTCGAGGGAAGGGGCCTGACGGACATATTTCGAGATATTTCTTCTTCTTGTTGTTCTTCTTCTGCACAGCTAAACTGGAAGTGGCATTTCCAGCTCGCAATAGTGCAGAGTTATCTCAAAGAAAGGGGCCACGGTGTTTCTGTACCTCTATTATGTTGGTGCGGCTTCGGAACTTTTAAATATCTTGATATATCTCGAGAACTACGCATCTGATCAAAAAATATCATGGAACATAAAAAGTAGGATACTTAATTCTCTACAAAAAAGGTCTCTTAACATTTTGCCATAGCTCGCTTTGTTTCCGAGATATTTGCAGATTTATCTCAAGGGAAGGGGCCTGACGGACATATTTCGAGATATTTCTTCTTCTTGTTGTTCTTCTTCTGCACAGCTAAGCTGGAAGTGGCATTTGCAGCTTGCAATAGTGCAGAGTTATCTCAAAGAAAGAGGCCACGGTGTTTCTGTACCTCTATTATGTTGGTGCAGCTTCGGAACTTTTGAATATCTTGATATATCTCGAGAACTACGCATCTGATAAAAAAATATCATAGAACATAAATTGTAGGAAACATAATTCTCTACAAAAAAGGTCTCTTAGCATTTTGCCATAGCTCGCTTCGTTTCCGAGATATTTGCAGATATATCTCAAGGGAAGGGGCCTGACGGACATATTTCGAGATATTTCTCCTTCTTGTTGTTCTTCTTCTGCACAGCTAAGCTGGAAGTGGAATTTGCGGCTCGCACTAGTGCAGAGTTATCTCAAAGAAAGGGGCCACGGTGTTTCTGTATCTCTATTATGTTGGTGCGGCTTCGGAACTTTTAAATATCTCGATATATCTCGAAAACTACGCTTCTGATCAAAAAATATCATAGAACATAAATTGTAGGAAACATAATTCTCTACAAAAAAGGTCTCTTAACATTTTCCCATAGCTGGCATCGTTTCCGAGATATTTGCAGATTTAGCTCAAGGGGAGGGGCCTGACGGACATATTCCGAGATATTTCTCCTTCTTGTTGTTCCTCTTCTGCACAGCTAAGCTGGAAGTGGCATTTGCAGCTCGCAATAGTGCAGAGTTATCTCAAAGAAAGAGGCCACGGTGTTTCTGTACCTCTATTATGTTGGTGTGGCTTCGGAACTTTTAAATATCTTGATATATCTCGAGAACTACGCATCTGATCAAAAAATATCATAGAAGGTAAATTGTAGGAAACATAATTCTCTACAAAAAAGGTCTCTTAACATTTTGCCATAGCTCGCTTCGTTTCCGAGATATTTCCAGATTTATCTCAAGGGAAGGGGCCTGACGGACATATTTCGAGATATTTCTTCTTCTTGTTGTTCTTCTTCTGCACAGATAAGCTGGAAGTGGCAGTTGCAGCTCGCAATAGTGCAGAGTTATCTCAAAGAAGGGGGCCACGGTGTTTCTGTATCTCTATTATGTTGGTGCGGCTTCGGAACTTTTAAATATCTTGATATATCTCGAGAACTACGCATCTGGTCAAAAAATATCATAGAACATGAAAAGTAGGAAACTTAATTCTCTACAAAAAAGGTCTCTTAAGATTTTGCCATAGCTGGTTTCGTTTCCGAGATATTTGCAGATATATCTCAAGGGAAGGGGCCTGACGGACATATTTCGAGATATTTCTTCTTCTTGTTGTTCTTCTTCTACACAGCTAAGCTGGAAGTGGCATTTGCAGCTCGCAATCGTGCAGAGTTATCTCAAAGAAAGCGGCCACGGTGTTTCTGTATCTCTATTATGTTGGTGCGGCTTCGGAACTTTTAAATATCTTGATATATCTCGAGAACTACGCATCTCATCAAAAAATATCATAGAACATAAAAAGTAGGAAACTTAATTCTCTACAAAAAAGGGCTCTTAACATTTTGCCATAGCTCGCTTCGTTTCCGAGATATTTGCAGATGGATCTCAAGGGAAGGGGCCTGACGGACATATTTCGAGATATTTCTTCTTCTTGTTGTTCTTCTTCTGCACAGCTAAGCTGGAAGTGGCATTTACAGCTCGCAATAGTGCAGAGTTATCTCAAAGAAAGGGGCCACGGTGTTTCTGTATCTCTATTATGTTGGTGCGGCTTCGGAACTATTAAATATCTTGATATATCTCGGGAACTACGCATCTGATCAAAAAATATCATGGAACATAAAAAGTAGGATACTTAATTCTCTACAAAAAAGGTCTCTTAACATTTTGCCATAGCTCGCTTCGTTTCCGAGATATTTGCAGATTTATCTCGAGGGAAGGGGCCTGACGGACATATTTCGAGATATTTCTTCTTCTTGTTGTTCTTCTTCTGCACAGCTAAACTGGAAGTGGCATTTCCAGCTCGCAATAGTGCAGAGTTATCTCAAAGAAAGGGGCCACGGTGTTTCTGTACCTCTATT
This sequence comes from Osmia lignaria lignaria, assembly GCF_051020975.1. NCBI lineage: Eukaryota > Metazoa > Arthropoda > Insecta > Hymenoptera > Megachilidae > Osmia > Osmia lignaria. Next base: position 9,484,204 of record NW_027478161.1, read on the forward strand.
ATGTTGGTGCGGCTTCGGAACTTTTAAATATCTTGATATATCTCGAGAACTACGCATCTGATCAAAAAATATCATGGAACATAAAAAGTAGGATACTTAATTCTCTACAAAAAAGGTCTCTTAACATTTTGCCATAGCTCGCTTTGTTTCCGAGATATTTGCAGATTTATCTCAAGGGAAGGGGCCTGACGGACATGTTTCGAGATATTTCTTCTTCTTGTTGTTCTTCTTCTGCACAGCTAAGCTGGAAGTGGCATTTGCAGCTTGCAATAGTGCAGAGTTATCTCAAAGAAAGGGGCCACGGTGTTTCTGTATCTCTATTATGTTGGTGCGGCTTCGGAACTTTTAAATATCTTGATATATCTCGAGAACTACGCATCTGATCAGAAAATATCATAGAACATAAAAAGTAGCAAACTTAATTCTCTACAAAAAAGGTCTCTTAACATTTTCCCATAGCTGGCATCGTTTCCGAGATATTTGCAGATTTAGCTCAAGGGAAGGGGCCTGACGGACATATTCCGAGATATTTCTTCTTCTTGTTGTTCCTCTTCTGCACAGCTAAGCTGGAAGTGGCATTTGCAGCTCGCAATAGTGCAGAGTTATCTCAAAGAAAGAGGCCACGGTGTTTCTGTACCTCTATTATGTTGGTGCAGCTTCGGAACTTTTGAATATCTTGATATATCTCGAGAACTACGCATCTGATAAAAAAATATCATAGAACATAAATTGTAGGAAACATAATTCTCTACAAAAAAGGTCTCTTAGCATTTTGCCATAGCTCGCTTCGTTTCCGAGATATTTGCAGATATATCTCAAGGGAAGGGGCCTGACGGACATATTTCGAGATATTTCTTCTTCTTGTTGTTCTTCTTCTGCACAGCTAAGCTGGAAGTGGAATTTGCGGCTCGCACTAGTGCAGAGTTATCTCAAAGAAAGGGGCCACGGTGTTTCTGTATCTCTATTATGTTGGTGCGGCTTCGGAACTTTTAAATATCTCGATATATCTCGAAAACTACGCTTCTGATCAAAAAATATCATAGAACATAAATTGTAGGAAACATAATTCTCTACAAAAAGCGTCTCTTAAGATTTTGCCATAGCTCGCTTCATTTCCGAGATATTTGCAGATTCATCTCAAAGGAACAGGCCTGACGGACATATTTCGAGATATTTCTTCTTCTTGTTGTTCTTCCTCTGCACAGCTAAGCTGGAAGTGGCATTTGCAGCTCGCAATAGTGCAGAGTTATCTCAAAGAAAGGGGCCACGGTGTTTCTGTATCTCTATTATGTTGGTGCGGCTTCGGAACTTTTAAATATCTTGATATATCTCGAGAACTACGCATCTGATCAAAAAATATCATAGAACATAAAAAGTAGGAAACTTAATTCTCTACAAAAAAGGGCTCTTAACATTTTGCCATAGCTCGCTTCGTTTCCGAGATATTTGCAGATTTATCTCAAGGGAAGGGGCCTGACGGACATATTTCGAGATATTTCTTCTTCTTGTTGTTCTCCTTCTGCACAGCTAAGCTGGAAGTGGAATTTGCGGCTCGCACTAGTGCAGAGTTATCTCAAAGAAAGGGGCCACGGTGTTTCTGTATCTCTATTATGTTGGTGCGGCTTCGGAACTTTTAAATATATCGATATATCTCGAAAACTACGCTTCTGATCAAAAAATATCATAGAACATAAATTGTAGGAAACATAATTCTCTACAAAAAAGGTCTCTTAACATTTTCCCATAGCTGGCATCGTTTCCGAGATATTTGCAGATTTAGCTCAAGGGGAGGGGCCTGACGGACATATTCCGAGATATTTCTCCTTCTTGTTGTTCCTCTTCTGCACAGCTAAGCTGGAAGTGGCATTTGCAGCTCGCAATAGTGCAGAGTTATCTCAAAGAAAGAGGCCACGGTGTTTCTGTACCTCTATTATGTTGGTGTGGCTTCGGAACTTTTAAATATCTTGATATATCTCGAGAACTACGCATCTGATCAAAAAATATCATAGAAGGTAAATTGTAGGAAACATAATTCTCTACAAAAAAGGTCTCTTAACATTTTGCCATAGCTCGCTTCGTTTCCGAGATATTTCCAGATTTATCTCAAGGGAAGGGGCCTGACGGACATATTTCGAGATATTTCTTCTTCTTGTTGTTCTTCTTCTGCACAGATAAGCTGGAAGTGGCATTTGCAGCTCGCAATAGTGCAGAGTTATCTCAAAGAAAGAGGCCACGGTGGTTCTGTACCTCTATTATGTTGGTGCAGCTTCGGAACTTTTGAATATCTTGATATATCTCGAGAACTACGCATCTGATAAAAAAATATCATAGAACATAAATTGTAGGAAACATAATTCTCTACAAAAAAGGTCTCTTAGCATTTTGCCATAGCTCGCTTCGTTTCCGAGATATTTGCAGATATATCTCAAGGGAAGGGGCCTGACGGACATATTTCGAGATATTTCTCCTTCTTGTTGTTCTTCTTCTGCACAGCTAAGCTGGAAGTGGAATTTGCGGCTCGCACTAGTGCAGAGTTATCTCAAAGAATGGGGCCACGGTGTTTCTGTATCTCTATTATGTTGGTGCGGCTTCGGAACTTTTAAATATCTCGATATATCTCGAAAACTACGCTTCTGATCAAAAAATATCATAGAACATAAATTGTAGGAAACATAATTCTCTACAAAAAAGGTCTCTTAACATTTTCCCATAGCTGGCATCGTTTCCGAGATATTTGCAGATTTAGCTCAAGGGGAGGGGCCTGACGGACATATTCCGAGATATTTCTCCTTCTTGTTGTTCCTCTTCTGCACAGCTAAGCTGGAAGTGGCATTTGCAGCTCGCAATAGTGCAGAGTTATCTCAAAGAAAGAGGCCACGGTGTTTCTGTACCTCTATTATGTTGGTGTGGCTTCGGAACTTTTAAATATCTTGATATATCTCGAGAACTACGCATCTGATCAAAAAATATCATAGAAGGTAAATTGTAGGAAACATAATTCTCTACAAAAAAGGTCTCTTAACATTTTGCCATAGCTCGCTTCGTTTCCGAGATATTTCCAGATTTATCTCAAGGGAAGGGGCCTGACGGACATATTTCGAGATATTTCTTCTTCTTGTTGTTCTTCTTCTGCACAGATAAGCTGGAAGTGGCAGTTGCAGCTCGCAATAGTGCAGAGTTATCTCAAAGAAGGGGGCCACGGTGTTTCTGTATCTCTATTATGTTGGTGCGGCTTCGGAACTTTTAAATATCTTGATATATCTCGCGAACTACGCATCTGATCAAAAAATATCATAGAACATAAATAGTAGGAAACTTAATTCTCTACAAAAAAGGTCTCTCAACATTTTGCCATAGCTCGCTTCGTTTCCGAGATATTTGCACATTTATCTCAAGGGAAGGGGCCTAACGGACATATTTCGAGATATTTCTTCTTCTTGTTGTTCTTCTTCTGCACAGCTAAGCTGGAACTGGCATTTGCGGCTCGCACTAGTGCAGAGTTATCTCAAAGAAAGGGGCCACGGTGTTTCTGTATCTCTATTATGTTGGTGCAGCTTCGGAACTTTTAAATATCTTGATATATCTCGAGAACTACGCATCTGATCAAAAAATATCATACTACATAAAAAGTAGGAAACTTAATTCTCTACAAGAAAGGTCTCTAAACATTTTGCCATAGCTCGCTTCGTTTCCGAGATATTTGCAGATTTATCTCAACGGAAGGGGCCTGACGGACATATTTCTAGATATTTCTTCTTCTTGTTGTTCTTCTTCTGCACAGCTAAGCTGGAAGTGGCATTTGCAGCTCGCAATAGTGCAGAGTTATCTCAAAGAAAGGGGCCACGGTGTTTCTGTATCTCTATTAAGTTGGTGCGGCTTCGGAACTTTTAAATATCTCGATATATCTCGAAAACTACGCTTCTGATCAAAAAATATCATAGAACATAAATTGTAGGAAACATAATTCTCTACAAAAAGCGTCTCTTAAGATTTTGCCATAGCTCGCTTCATTTCCGAGATATTTGCAGATTCAGCTCAAAGGAACGGGCCTGACGGACATATTTCGAGATATTTCTTCTTCTTGTTGTTCTTCCTCTGCACAGCTAAGCTGGAAGTGGCATTTGCAGCTCGCAATAGTGCAGAGTTATCTCAAAGAAAGGGGCCACGGTGTTTCTGTATCTCTATTATGTTGGTGCGGCTTCGGAACTTTTACATATCTTGATATATCTCGAGAACTACGCATCTGATCAAAAAATATCATAGAAGGTAAATTGTAGGAAACATAATTCTCTACAAAAAAGGTCTCTTAACATTTTGCCATAGCTCGCTTCGTTTCCGAGATATTTCCAGATTTATCTCAAGGGAAGGGGCCTGACGGACATATTTCGAGATATTTCTTCTTCTTGTTGTTCTTCTTCTGCACAGCTAAGCTGGAAGTGGCAGTTGCAGCTCGCAATAGTGCAGAGTTATCTCAAAGAAGGGGGCCACGGTGTTTCTGTATCTCTATTATGTTAGTGCAGCTTCGGAACTTTTAAATATCTTGATATATCTCGAGAACTACGCATCTGATCAAAAAATATCATACTACATAAAAAGTAGGAAACTTAATTCTCTACAAGAAAGGTCTCTAAACATTTTGCCATAGCTCGCTTCGTTTCCGAGATATTTGCAGATTTATCTCAAGGGAAGGGGCCTGACGGACATATTTCGAGATATTTCTTCTTCTTGTTGTTCTTCTTCTGCACAGCTAAGCTGGAAGTGGCATTTGCAGCTCGCAATAGTGCAGAGTTATCTCAAAGAGAGGGGCCACGGTATTTCTGTATCTCTATTATGTTGGTGCGGGTTCGGAAATTTTAAATATCTTGATATATCTCGAGAACTACGCATCTGATCAAAAAATATCATACTACATAAAAAGTAGGAAACTTAATTCTCTACAAGAAAGGTCTCTAAACATTTTGCCATAGCTCGCTTCGTTTCCGAGATATTTGCAGATTTATCTCAACGGAAGGGGCCTGACGGACATATTTCTAGATATTTCTTCTTCTTGTTGTTCTTCTTCTGCACAGCTAAGCTGGAAGTGGCATTTGCAGCTCGCAATAGTGCAGAGTTATCTCAAAGAAAGGGGCCACGGTGTTTCTGTATCTCTATTATGTTGGTGCGGCTTCGGAACTTTTAAATATCTCGATATATCTCGAAAACTACGCTTCTGATCAAAAAATATCAGAGAACGCAAATTGTAGGAAACATAATTCTCTACAAAAAAGGTCTCTTAACATTTTGCCATAGCTCGCTTCGTTTCCGAGATATTTGCAGATTTATCTCAAGGGAAGTGGCCTGACGGACATATTTCGAGATATTTCTTCTTCTTGTTGTTCTTCTTCTGCACAGCTAAGCTGGAAGTGGCATTTGCAGCTCGCAATAGTGCAGAGTTATCTCAAAGAAAGGGGCCACGGTGTTTCTGTATCTCTATTATGTTGGTGCGGCTTCGGAACTTTTAAATATCTCGATATATCTCGAGAACTACGCATCTGATCAAAAAATATCATAGAACATAAAAAGTAGGAAACTTAATTCTCTACAAATAAGGTCTGTTAACATTTTGCCGTAGCTCGCTTCGTTTCCGAGATATTTGCAGATTTATCTCAAGGGAAGGGGCCTGACGGACATATTTCGAAATATTTCTTATTCTTGTTGTTCTTCTTCTGCACAGCTAAGCTGGAAGTGGCATTTGCAGCTCGCAATTGTGCAGAGTTATCTCAAAGAAAGAGGCCACGGTGTTTCTGTATCTCTATTATGTTGGTGCGGCTTCGGAACTTTTAAATATCTCGATATATCTCGAGAACTACGCATCTGATCAAAAAATATCATAGAACATAAAAAGTAGGAAACTTAATTCTCTACAAATAAGGTCTCTTAACATTTTGCCATAGCTCGCTTCGTTTCCGAGATATTTGCACATTTATCTCAAGGGAAGGGGCCTGACGGACATATTTCGAGATATTTCTTCTTCTTGTTGTTCTTCTTCTGCACAGCTAAGCTGGAAGTGGCAGTTGCAGCTCGCAATAGTGCAGAGTTATCTCAAAGAAAGGGGCCACGGTGTTTCTGTACCTCTATTATGTTGGTGCAGCTTCGGAGCTTTTAAATATCTTGATATATCTCGAGAACTACGCATCTGATCAAAAAATATCATAGAACGTAAAAAGTAGGAAACTTAATTCTCTACAAAAAAGGTCTCTTAACATTTTGCCATAGCTCGCTTCGTTTCCGAGATATTTGCAGATTTATCTCAAGGGAAGGGGCCTGACGGACATATTTCGAGATATTTCTTCTTCTTGTTGTTCTTCTTCTGCACAGCTAAGCTGGAAGTGGAATTTGCGGCTCGCACTAGTGCAGAGTTATCTCAAAGAAAGGGGCCACGGTGTTTCTGTATCTCTATTATGTTGGTGCGGCTTCGGAACTTTTAAATATCTCGATATATCTCGAAAACTACGCTTCTGATCAAAAAATATCATAGAACATAAATTGTAGGAAACATAATTCTCTACAAAAAAGGTCTCTTAACATTTTCCCATAGCTGGCATCGTTTCCGAGATATTTGCAGATTTAGCTCAAGGGGAGGGGCCTGACGGACATATTCCGAGATATTTCTCCTTCTTGTTGTTCCTCTTCTGCACAGCTAAGCTGGAAGTGGCATTTGCAGCTCGCAATAGTGCAGAGTTATCTCAAAGAAAGAGGCCACGGTGTTTCTGTACCTCTATTATGTTGGTGTGGCTTCGGAACTTTTAAATATCTTGATATATCTCGAGAACTACGCATCTGATCAAAAAATATCATAGAAGGTAAATTGTAGGAAACATAATTCTCTACAAAAAAGGTCTCTTAACATTTTGCCATAGCTCGCTTCGTTTCCGAGATATTTCCAGATTTATCTCAAGGGAAGGGGCCTGACGGACATATTTCGAGATATTTCTTCTTCTTGTTGTTCTTCTTCTGCACAGATAAGCTGGAAGTGGCAGTTGCAGCTCGCAATAGTGCAGAGTTATCTCAAAGAAGGGGGCCACGGTGTTTCTGTATCTCTATTATGTTGGTGCGGCTTCGGAACTTTTAAATATCTTGATATATCTCGCGAACTACGCATCTGATCAAAAAATATCATAGAACATAAATAGTAGGAAACTTAATTCTCTACAAAAAAGGTCTCTCAACATTTTGCCATAGCTCGCTTCGTTTCCGAGATATTTGCACATTTATCTCAAGGGAAGGGGCCTAACGGACATATTTCGAGATATTTCTTCTTCTTGTTGTTCTTCTTCTGCACAGCTAAGCTGGAACTGGCATTTGCGGCTCGCACTAGTGCAGAGTTATCTCAAAGAAAGGGGCCACGGTGTTTCTGCATCTCTATTATGTTGGTGCAGCTTCGGAACTTTTAAATATCTTGATATATCTCGAGAACTACGCATCTGATCAAAAAATATCATACTACATAAAAAGTAGGAAACTTAATTCTCTACAAGAAAGGTCTCTAAACATTTTGCCATAGCTCGCTTCGTTTCCGAGATATTTGCAGATTTATCTCAAGGGAAGGGGCCTGACGGACATATTTCGAGATATTTCTTCTTCTTGTTGTTCTTCTTCTGCACAGCTAAGCTGGAAGTGGCATTTGCAGCTCGCAATAGTGCAGAGTTATCTCAAAGAGAGGGGCCACGGTATTTCTGTATCTCTATTATGTTGGTGCGGCTTCGGAACTTTTAAATATCTTGATATATCTCGAGAACTACGCATCTGATCAAAAAATATCATACTACAAAAAAAGTAGGAAACTTAATTCTCTACAAGAAAGGTCTCTAAACATTTTGCCATAGCTCGCTTCGTTTCCGAGATATTTGCAGATTTATCTCAACGGAAGGGGCCTGACGGACATATTTCTAGATATTTCTTCTTCTTGTTGTTCTTCTTCTGCACAGCTAAGCTGGAAGTGGCATTTGCAGCTCGCAATAGTGCAGAGTTATCTCAAAGAAAGGGGCCACGGTGTTTCTGTATCTCTATTATGTTGGTGCGGCTTCGGAACTTTTAAATATCTCGATATATCTCGAAAACTACGCTTCTGAACAAAAAATATCATAGAACATAAATTGTAGGAAACATAATTCTCTACAAAAAAGGTCTCTTAACATTTTCCCATAGCTGGCATCGTTTCCGAGATATTTGCAGATTTAGCTCAAGGGGAGGGGCCTGACGGACATATTCCGAGATATTTCTCCTTCTTGTTGTTCCTCTTCTGCACAGCTAAGCTGGAAGTGGCATTTGCAGCTCGCAATAGTGCAGAGTTATCTCAAAGAAAGAGGCCACGGTGTTTCTGTACCTCTATTATGTTGGTGTGGCTTCGGAACTTTTAAATATCTTGATATATCTCGAGAACTACGCATCTGATCAAAAAATATCATAGAAGGTAAATTGTAGGAAACATAATTCTCTACAAAAAAGGTCTCTTAACATTTTGCCATAGCTCGCTTCGTTTCCGAGATATTTCCAGATTTATCTCAAGGGAAGGGGCCTGACGGACATATTTCGAGATATTTCTTCTTCTTGTTGTTCTTCTTCTGCACAGATAAGCTGGAAGTGGCAGTTGCAGCTCGCAATAGTGCAGAGTTATCTCAAAGAAGGGGGCCACGGTGTTTCTGTATCTCTATTATGTTGGTGCGGCTTCGGAACTTTTAAATATCTTGATATATCTCGCGAACTACGCATCTGATCAAAAAATATCATAGAACATAAATAGTAGGAAACTTAATTCTCTACAAAAAAGGTCTCTCAACATTTTGCCATAGCTCGCTTCGTTTCCGAGATATTTGCACATTTATCTCAAGGGAAGGGGCCTAACGGACATATTTCGAGATATTTCTTCTTCTTGTTGTTCTTCTTCTGCACAGCTAAGCTGGAACTGGCATTTGCGGCTCGCACTAGTGCAGAGTTATCTCAAAGAAAGGGGCCACGGTGTTTCTGTATCTCTATTATGTTGGTGCAGCTTCGGAACTTTTAAATATCTTGATATATCTCGAGAACTACGCATCTGATCAAAAAATATCATACTACATAAAAAGTAGGAAACTTAATTCTCTACAAGAAAGGTCTCTAAACATTTTGCCATAGCTCGCTTCGTTTCCGAGATATTTGCAGATTTATCTCAAGGGAAGGGGCCTGACGGACATATTTCGAGATATTTCTTCTTCTTGTTGTTCTTCTTCTGCACAGCTAAGCTGGAAGTGGAATTTGCGGCTCGCACTAGTGCAGAGTTATCTCAAAGAAAGGGGCCACGGTGTTTCTGTATCTCTATTATGTTGGTGCGGCTTCGGAACTTTTAAATATCTCGATATATCTCGAAAACTACGCTTCTGATCAAAAAATATCATAGAACATAAATTGTAGGAAACATAATTCTCTACAAAAAGCGTCTCTTAAGATTTTGCCATAGCTCGCTTCATTTCCGAGATATTTGCAGATTCAGCTCAAAGGAACAGGCCTGACGGACATATTTCGAGATATTTCTTCTTCTTGTTGTTCTTCCTCTGCACAGCTAAGCTGGAAGTGGCATTTGCAGCTCGCAATAGTGCAGAGTTATCTCAAAGAAAGGGGCCACGGTGTTTCTGTATCTCTATTATGTTGGTGCGGCTTCGGAACTTTTAAATATCTTGATATATCTCGAGAACTACGCATCTGATCAAAAAATATCATAGAACATAAAAAGTAGGAAACTTAATTCTCTACAAAAAAGGGCTCTTAACATTTTGCCATAGCTCGCTTCGTTTCCGAGATATTTGCAGATTTATCTCAAGGGAAGGGGCCTGACGGACATATTTCGAGATATTTCTTCTTCTTGTTGTTCTTCTTCTGCACAGCTAAGCTGGAAGTGGCAGTTGCAGCTCGCAATAGTGCAGAGTTATCTCAAAGAAGGGGGCCACGGTGTTTCTGTATCTCTATTATGTTGGTGCAGCTTCGGAACTTTTAAATATCTTGATATATCTCGAGAACTACGCATCTGATCAAAAAATATCATACTACATAAAAAGTAGGAAACTTAATTCTCTACAAGAAAGGTCTCTAAACATTTTGCCATAGCTCGCTTCGTTTCCGAGATATTTGCAGATTTATCTCAAGGGAAGGGGCCTGACGGACATATTTCGAGATATTTCTTCTTCTTGTTGTTCTTCTTCTGCACAGCTAAGCTGGAAGTGGCATTTGCAGCTCGCAATAGTGCAGAGTTATCTCAAAGAGAGGGGCCACGGTATTTCTGTATCTCTATTATGTTGGTGCGGGTTCGGAAATTTTAAATATCTTGATATATCTCGAGAACTACGCATCTGATCAAAAAATATCATAGAACGTAAAAAGTAGGAAACTTAATTCTCTACAAAAAAGGTCTCTTAACATTTTCCCATAGTTGGCATCGTTTCCGAGATATTTGCAGATTTAGCTCAAGGGAAGGGGCCTGACGGACATATTCCGAGATATTTCTTCTTCTTGTTGTTCCTCTTCTGCACAGCTAAGCTGGAAGTGGCATTTGCAGCTCGCAATAGTGCAGAGTTATCTCAAAGAAAGAGGCCACGGTGTTTCTGTACCTCTATTATGTTGGTGCAGCTTCGGAACTTTTGAATATCTTGATATATCTCGAGAACTACGCATCTGATAAAAAAATATCATAGAACATAAATTGTAGGAAACATAATTCTCTACAAAAAAGGTCTCTTAGCATTTTGCGATAGCTCGCTTCGTTTCCGAGATATTTGCAGATATATCTCAAGGGAAGGGGCCTGACGGACATATTTCGAGATATTTCTTCTTCTTGTTGTTCTTCTTCTGCACAGCTAAGCTGGAAGTGGAATTTGCGGCTCGCACTAGTGCAGAGTTATCTCAAAGAAAGGGGCCACGGTGTTTCTGTATCTCTATTATGTTGGTGCGGCTTCGGAACTTTTAAATATCTCGATATATCTCGAAAACTACGCTTCTGAACAAAAAATATCATAGAACATAAATTGTAGGAAACATAATTCTCTACAAAAAAGGTCTCTTAACATTTTCCCATAGCTGGCATCGTTTCCGAGATATTTGCAGATTTAGCTCAAGGGGAGGGGCCTGACGGACATATTCCGAGATATTTCTCCTTCTTGTTGTTCCTCTTCTGCACAGCTAAGCTGGAAGTGGCATTTGCAGCTCGCAATAGTGCAGAGTTATCTCAAAGAAAGAGGCCACGGTGTTTCTGTACCTCTATTATGTTGGTGTGGCTTCGGAACTTTTAAATATCTTGATATATCTCGAGAACTACGCATCTGATCAAAAAATATCATAGAAGGTAAATTGTAGGAAACATAATTCTCTACAAAAAAGGTCTCTTAACATTTTCCCATAGCTGGCATCGTTTCCGAGATATTTGTAGATTTAGCTCAAGGGGAGGGGCCTGACGGACATATTCCGAGATATTTCTCCTTCTTGTTGTTCCTCTTCTGCACAGCTAAGCTGGAAGTGGCATTTGCAGCTCGCAATAGTGCAGAGTTATCTCAAAGAAAGAGGCCACGGTGTTTCTGTACCTCTATTATGTTGGTGTGGCTTCGGAACTTTTAAATATCTTGATATATCTCGAGAACTACGCATCTGATCAAAAAATATCATAGAAGGTAAATTGTAGGAAACATAATTCTCTACAAAAAAGGTCTCTTAACATTTTGCCATAGCTCGCTTCGTTTCCGAGATATTTCCAGATTTATCTCAAGGGAAGGGGCCTGACGGACATATTTCGAGATATTTCTTCTTCTTGTTGTTCTTCTTCTGCACAGATAAGCTGGAAGTGGCAGTTGCAGCTCGCAATAGTGCAGAGTTATCTCAAAGAAGGGGGCCACGGTGTTTCTGTATCTCTATTATGTTGGTGCGGCTTCGGAACTTTTAAATATCTTGATATATCTCGCGAACTACGCATCTGATCAAAAAATATCATAGAACATAAATAGTAGGAAACTTAATTCTCTACAAAAAAGGTCTCTCAACATTTTGCCATAGCTCGCTTCGTTTCCGAGATATTTGCACATTTATCTCAAGGGAAGGGGCCTAACGGACATATTTCGAGATATTTCTTCTTCTTGTTGTTCTTCTTCTGCACAGCTAAGCTGGAACTGGCATTTGCAGCTCGCACTAGTGCAGAGTTATCTCAAAGAAAGGGGCCACGGTGTTTCTGTATCTCTATTATGTTGGTGCAGCTTCGGAACTTTTAAATATCTTGATATATCTCGAGAACTACGCATCTGATCAAAAAATATCATACTACATAAAAAGTAGGAAACTTAATTCTCTACAAGAAAGGTCTCCTAACATTTTGCCATAGCTCTCTTCGTTTCCGAGATATTTGCAGATTTATCTCAAGGGAAGGGGCCTGACGGACATATTTCGAGATATTTCTTCTTCTTGTTGTTCTTCTTCTGCACAGCTAAGCTGGAAGTGGCATTTGCGGCTCGCAATAGTGCAGAGTTATCTCAAAGAAAGGAGCCACGGTGTTTCTGTATCTCTATTATGTTGGTGCGGCTTCGGAACTTTAAAATATCTCGATATATCTCGAAAACTACGCTTCTGATCAAAAAATATCATAGAACATAAATTGTAGGAAACATAATTCTCTACAAAAAAGGTCTCTCAACATTTTGCCATAGCTCGCTTCGTTTCCGACATATTTGCATATATATCTCAAGGGAAGGGGCCTGACGGACATATTTCGAGATATTTCTTCTTCTTGTTGTTCTTCTTCTGCACAGCTAAGCTGGAAGTGGCATTTGGAGCTTGCAATAGTGCAGAGTTATCTCAAAGAAAGGGGCCACGGTGTTTCTGTATCTCTATTATGTTGGTGCGGCTTCGGAACTTTTAAATATCTTGATATATCTCGAGAACTACGCATCTGATCAAAAAATATCATAGAACACAAAAAGTAGGAAACTTAATTCTCTACAAAAAAGGTCTCTTAACATTTTGCCATAGCTCGCTTCGTTTCCGAGATATTTGCAGATATATCTCAAGAGAAGGGGCCTGACGGACATATTTCGAGATATTTCTTCTTCTTGTTGTTCTTCTTCTGCACAGCTAAGCTGGAAGTGGCATTTGCAGCTCGCAATAGTGCAGAGTTATCTCAAGGGGAGGGGCCACGGTGTTTCTGTATCTCTATTATGTTGGTGCGGCTTCGGAACTTTTAAATATCTTGATATATGTCGAGAACTACGCATCTGATCAAAAAATATCATAGAACATAAAAAGTAGGAAACTTAATTCTCTACAAAAAAGGTCTCTTAACATTTTGCCATAGCTCGCTTCGTTTCCGAGATATTTGCAGATTTATCTCAAGGGAAGGGGCCTGACGCACATATTTCGAGATATTTCTTCTTCTTGTTGTTCTTCTTCTGCACAGCTAAGCTGGAAGTGGCATTTACAGCTCGCAGTAGTGCAGAGTTATCTCAAAGAAAGGGGCCACGGTGTTTCTGTATCTCTATTATGTTGGTGCGGCTTCGGAACTTTTAAATATCTTGATATATCTCGAGAACTACGCATCTGATCAAAAAATATCATAGAACATAAAAAGTAGGAAACTTAATTCTCTACAAAAAACGTCTGTGAACATTTTGCCATAGCTCGCTTCGTTTCCGAGATATTTGCAGATTTATCTCAAGGGAAGGGGCCTGACGGACATATTTCGAGATATTTCTTCTTCTTGTTGTTCTTCTTCTGCACAGCTAAGCTGGAACTGGCATTTGCAGCTCGCAATAGTGCAGAGTTATCTCAAAGGAAGGGGCCACGGTGTTTCTGTATCTCTATTATGTTGGTGCGGCTTCGGAACTTTTAAATATCTTGATATATGTCGAGAACTACGCATCTGATCAAAAAATATCATAGAACATAAAAAGTAGGAAACTTAATTCTCTACAAAAAAGGTCTCTTAAGATTTTGCCATAGCTCGTTTCGTTTCCGAGATATTTGCAGATATATCTCAAGGGAAGGGGCCTGACGGACATATTTCGAGATATTACTTCTTCTTGTTGTTCTTCTTCTGCACAGCTAAGCTGGAAGTGGCATTTGGAGCTTGCAATAGTGCAGAGTTATCTCAAAGAAAGGGGCCACTGTGTTTCTGTATCTCTATTATGTTGGTGCGGCTTCGGAACTTTTAAATATCTTGATATATCTCGAGAACTACGCATCTGATCAAAAAATATCATAGAACATAAAAAGTAGGAAACTTAATTCTCTACAAAAAAGGTCTCTTAAGATTTTGCCATAGCTCGTTTCGTTTCCGAGATATTTGCAGATATATCTCAAGGGAAGGGGCCTGACGGACATATTTCGAGATATTTCTTCTTCTTGTTGTTCTTCTTCTGCACAGCTAAGCTGGAAGTGGCATTTGCAGCTCGCAATAGTGCAGAGTTATCTCAAAGGAAGGGGCCACGGTGTTTCTGTATCTCTATTATGTTGGTGCGGCTTCGGAACTTTTAAATATCTCGATATATCTCGAAAACTACGCTTCTGATCAAAAAATATCATAGAACATAAATTGTAGGTAATATAATTCTCTACAAAAAAGGTTTCTTAACATTTTGCCATAGCTCGCTTCGTTTCCGACATATTTGCAGATATATCTCAAGGGAAGGGGCCTGACGGACATATTTCGAGATATTTCTGCTTCTTGTTGTTCTTCTTCTGCACAGCTAAGCTGGAAGTGGCATTTGCAGCTCGCAATAGTGCAGAGTTATCTCAAAGGAAGGGGCCACGGTGTTTCTGTATCTCTATTATGTTGGTGCGGCTTCGGAACTTTTAAATATCTTGATATATCTCGAGAACTACGCATCTGATCAAAAAATGTCATAGAACATAAAAAGTAGGAAACTTAATTCTCTACAAAAAAGGTCTCTTAACATTTTGCCATAGCTCGCTTCGTTTCCGAGATATTTGCAGATTTATCTCAAGGGAAGGGGCCTGACGGACATATTTCGAGATATTTCTTCTTCTTGTTGTTCTTCTTCTGCACAGCTAAACTGGAAGTGGCATTTCCAGCTCGCAATAGTGCAGGGTTATCTCAAAGAAAGGGGCCACGGTGTTTCTGTATCTCTATTATGTTGGTGCGGCTTCGGAACTTTTAAATATCTTGATATATCTCGAGAGCTACGCATCTGATCAAAGAATATCATGCAACATAAAAAGTAGGAAACTTAATTCTCTACAAAAAAGGTCTCTTAACATTTTGCCATAGCTCGCTTCGCTTCCGAGATATTTGCAGATTTATCTCAAGGGAAGGGGCCTGACGGACATATTTCGAGATATTTCTTCTTCTTGTTGTTCTTCTTCTGCACAGCTAAGCTGGAAGTGGCATTTGGAGCTTGCAATAGTGCAGAGTTATCTCAAAGAAAGGGGCCACGGTGTTTCTGTATCTCTATTATGTTGGTGCGGCTTCGGAACTTTTAAATATCTTGATATATCTCGAGAACTACGCATCTGATCAAAAAATATCATAGAACACAAAAAGTAGGAAACTTAATTCTCTACAAAAAAGGTCTCTTAACATTTTGCCATAGCTCGCTTCGTTTCCGAGATATTTGCAGATATATCTCAAGGGAAGGGGCCTGACGGACATATTTCGAGATATTTCTTCTTCTTGTTGTTCTTCTTCTGCACAGCTAAGCTGGAAGTGGCATTTGCAGCTCGCAATAGTGCAGAGTTATCTCAAAGAAAGGAGCCACGGTGTTTCTGTATCTCTATTATGTTGGTGCGGCTTCGGAACTTTTAAATATCTTGATATATCTCGAGAACTACGCATCTGATCAAAGAATATCATGCAACATAAAAAGTAGGAAACTTAATTCTCTACAAAAAAGGTCTCTTAACATTTTGCCATAGCTCGCTTCGTTTCCGAGATATTTGCAGATTTATCTCAAGGGAAGGGGCCTGACGGACATATTTCGAGATATTTCTTCTTCTTGTTGTTCTTCTTCTGCACAGCTAAGCTGGAAGTGGCATTTGGAGCTTGCAATAGTGCAGAGTTATCTCAAAGAAAGGGGCCACGGTGTTTCTGTATCTCTATTATGTTGGTGCGGCTTCGGAACTTTTAAATATCTTGATATATCTCGAGAACTACGCATCTGATCAAAAAATATCATAGAACACAAAAAGTAGGAAACTTAATTCTCTACAAAAAAGGTCTCTTAACATTTTGCCATAGCTCGCTTCGTTTCCGAGATATTTGCAGATATATCTCAAGGGAAGGGGCCTGACGGACATATTTCGAGATATTTCTTCTTCTTGTTGTTCTTCTTCTGCACAGCTAAGCTGGAAGTGGCATTTGCAGCTCGCAATAGTGCAGAGTTATCTCAAAGAAAGGAGCCACGGTGTTTCTGTATCTCTATTATGTTGGTGCGGCTTCGGAACTTTTAAATATCTTGATATATCTCGAGAACTACGCATCTGATCAAAAAATATCATATAACATAAAAAGTAGGAAACTTAATTCTCTACAAAAAAGGTCTCTTAACATTTTGCCATAGCTCGCTTCGTTTCCGAGATATTTGCAGATCTATCTGAAGGGAAGGGGCATGACGGACATTTTTCGAGATATTTCTTCTTCTTGTTGTTCTTCTTCTGCACAGCTAAACTGGAAGTCGCATTTCCAGCTCGCAATAGTGCAGAGTTATCTCAAAGAAAGGGGCCACGATGTTTCTGTATCTCTATTATGTTGGTGCGGCTTCGGAACTTTTAAATATCTTGATATATCTCGATAACTACGCTTCTGATCAAATAATATCATAGAACATAAAAAGTAGGAAACTTAATTCTTTACAAAAAAGGTCTCTTAACATTTTGCCATAGCTCGCTTCGTTTCCGAGATATTTGCTGATTTATCTCAAGGGAAGGGGCCTGACGCACATATTTCGAGATATTTCTTCTTCTTGTTGTTCTTCTTCTGCACAGCTAAGCTGGAAGTGGCATTTACAGCTCGCAATAGTGCAGAGTTATCTCAAAGAAAGGGGCCACGGTGTTTCTGTATCTCTATTATGTTGGTGCGGCTTCGGAACTTTTAAATATCTTGATATATCTCGAGAACTACGCATCTGATCAAAAAGTATCATAGAACATAAAAAGTAGGAAACTTAATTCTCTACAAAAAAGGTCTCTTAGCATTTTGCCATAGCTCGCTTCGTTTCCGAGATATTTGCAGATATATCTCAAGGGAAGGGGCCTGACGGACATATTTTGAGATATTTCTTCTTCTTGTTGTTCTTCTCCTGCACAGCTAAGCTGGAAGTGGCATTTGCAGCTCGCAATAGTGCCGAGTTATCTCAAAGAAAGGGGCCACGGTGTTTCTGTATCTCTATTATGTTGGTGCGGCTTCGGAACTTTTAAATATGTTGATATATGTCGAGAACTACGCATCTGATCAAAAAATATCATAGAACATAAAAAGTAGGAAACTTAATTCTCTATAAAAAAGGTCTCTTAAGATTTTGCCATAGCTCGCTTCGTTTCCGAGATATTTGCAGATCTATCTGAAGGGAAGGGGCATGACGGACATATTTCGAGATATTTCTTCTTCTTGTTGTTCTTCTTCTGCACAGCTAAACTGGAAGTCGCATTTCCAGCTCGCAATAGTGCAGAGTTATCTCAAAGAAAGGGGCCACGATGTTTCTGTATCTCTATTATGTTGGTGCGGCTTCGGAACTTTTAAATATCTTGATATATCTCGATAACTACGCTTCTGATCAAATAATATCATAGAACATAAAAAGTAGGAAACTTAATTCTTTACAAAAAAGGTCTCTTAACATTTTGCCATAGCTCGCTTCGTTTCCGAGATATTTGCAGATTTATCTCAAGGGAAGGGGCCTGACGCACATATTTCGAGATATTTCTTCTTCTTTTTGTTCTTCTTCTGCACAGCTAAGCTGGAAGTGGCATTTACAGCTCGCAATAGTGCAGAGTTATCTCAAAGAAAGGGGCCACGGTGTTTCTGTATCTCTATTATGTTGGTGCGGCTTCGGAACTTTTAAATATCTTGATATATCTCGAGAACTACGCATCTGATCAAAAAGTATCATAGAACATAAAAAGTAGGAAACTTAATTCTCTACAAAAAAGGTCTCTTAGCATTTTGCCATAGCTCGCTTCGTTTCCGAGATATTTGCAGATATATCTCAAGGGAAGGGGCCTGACGGACATATTTCGAGATATTTCTTCTTCTTGTTGTTCTTCTTCTGCACAGCTAAGCTGGAAGTGGCATTTGCAGCTCGCAATAGTGCCGAGTTATCTCAAAGAAAGGGGCCACGGTGTTTCTGTATCTCTATTATGTTGGTGCGGCTTCGGAACTTTTAAATATCTTGATATATCTCGAGAACTACGCATCTGATCAAAAAATATCATAGAACATAAAAAGTAGGAAACTTAATTCTCTACAAAAAACGTCTCTGAACATTTTGCCATAGCTCGCTTCGTTTCCGAGATATTTGCAGATTTATCTCAAGGGAAGGGGCCTGACGGACATATTTCGAGATATTTCTTCTTCTTGTTGTTCTTCTTCTGCACAGCTAAACTGGAAGTGGCATTTCCAGCTCGCAATAGTGCAGAGTTATCTCAAAGAAAGGGGCCACGGTGTTTCTGTATCTCTATTATGTTGGTGCGGCTTCGGAACTTTTAAATATCTTGATATATCTCGAGAACTACGCATCTGATCAAAAAATATCATATAACGTAAAAAGTAGGAAACTTAATTCTCTACAAAAAAGGTCGCTTAACATTTTGCCATAGCTCGCTTCGTTTCCGAGATATGTGCAGATTTATCTCAAGGGAAGGGGCCTGACGGACATATTTCGAGATATTTCTTCTTCTTGTTGTTCTTCTTCTGCACAGCTAAGCTGGAAGTGGCATTTGCAGCTCGCAATAGTGCAGAGTTATCTCAAAGAAAGGGGCCACGGTGTTTCTGTATCTCAATTATGTTGGTGCGGCTTCGGAACTTTTAAATATCTCGATATATCTCGAAAACTACGCTTCTGATCAAAAAATATCATAGAACATAAATTGTAGGAAACATAATTCTCTACAAAAAAGGTCTCTTAACATTTTGCCATAGCTCGCTTCGTTTCCGACATATTTGCAGATATATCTCAAGGGAAGGGGACTGACGGACATATTTCGAGATATTTCTTCTTCTTGTTGTTCTTCTTCTGCACAGCTAAGCTGGAAGTGGCATTTGCAGCTCGCAATAGTGCAGAGTTATCTCAAGGGGAGGGGCCACGGTGTTTCTGTATCTCTATTATGTTGGTGCGGCTTCGGAACTTTTAAATATCTTGATATATGTCGAGAACTACGCATCTGATCAAAAAATATCATAGAACATAAAAAGTAGGAAACTTAATTCTCTACAAAAAAGGTCTCTCAACATTTTGCCATAGCTCGCTTCGTTTCCGAGATATTTGCAGATTTATCTCAAGGGAAGGGGCCTGACGCACATATTTCGAGATATTTCTTCTTCTTGTTGTTCTTCTTCTGCACAGCTAAGCTGGAAGTGGCATTTACAGCTCGCAGTAGTGCAGAGTTATCTCAAAGAAAGGGGCCACGGTGTTTCTGTATCTCTATTATGTTGGTGCGGCTTCGGAACTTTTAAATATCTTGATATATCTCGAGAACTACGCATCTGATCAAAAAATATCATAGAACATAAAAAGTAGGAAACTTAATTCTCTACAAAAAACGTCTCTGAACATTTTGCCATAGCTCGCTTCGTTTCCGAAATATTTGCAGATTTATCTCAAGGGAAGGGGCCTGACGGACATATTTCGAGATATTTCTTCTTCTTGTTGTTCTTCTTCTGCACAGCTAAACTGGAAGTGGCATTTCCAGCTCGCAATAGTGCAGAGTTATCTCAAAGAAAGGGGCCACGGTGTTTCTGTATCTCTATTATGTTGGTGCGGCTTCGGAACTTTTAAATATCTTGATATATCTCGAGAACTACGCATCTGATCAAAAAATATCATGGAACATAAAAAGTAGGAAACTTAATTCTCTACAAAAAAAGGCCCCTTAACATTTGGCCATAGCTCGCTTCGTTTCCGAGATATTTGCAGATTTATCTCCATGGAAGGGGCCTGACGGACATATTTCGAGATATTTCTTCTTCTTGTTGTTCTTCTTCTGCACAGCTAAGCTGGAAGTGGCATTTGGAGCTTGCAATAGTGCAGAATTATCTCAAAGAAAGGGGCCACGGTGTTTCTGTATCTCTATTATGTTGGTGCGGCTTCGGAACTTTTAAATATCTTGATATATCTCGAGAACTACGCATCTGATCAAAAAATATCATAGAACACAAAAAGTAGGAAACTTAATTCTCTACAAAAAAGGTCTCTTAACATTTTGCCATAGCTCGCTTCGTTTCCGAGATATTTGCAGATATATCTCAAGGGAAGGGGCCTGACGGACATATTTCGAGATATTTCTTCTTCTTGTTGTTCTTCTTCTGCACAGCTAAGCTGGAAGTGGCATTTGGAGCTTGCAATAGTGCAGAGTTATCTCAAAGAAAGGGGCCACGGTGTTTCTGTATCTCTATTATGTTGGTGCGGCTTCGGAACTTTTAAATATCTCGATATATCTCGAAAACTACGCTTCTGATCAAAAAATATCATAGAACATAAATTGTAGGAAACATAATTCTCTACAAAAAAGGTCTCTTAAGATTTTGCCATAGCTCGTTTCGTTTCCGAGATATTTGCAGATATATCTCAAGGGAAGGGGCCTGACGGACATATTTCGAGATATTTCTTCTTCTTGTTGTTCTTCTTCTGCACAGCTAAGCTGGAAGTGGCATTTGCAGCTCGCAATAGTGCAGAGTTATCTCAAAGAAAGGGGCCACGGTGTTTCTGTATCTCTATTATGTTGGTGCGGCTTCGGAACTTTTAAATATCCTGATATATCTCGAGAACTACGCATCTGATCAAAGAATATCATAGAACATAAAAAGTAGGAAACTTAATTCTCTACAAAAAAGGTCTCTTAACATTTTGCCATAGCTCGCTTCGTTTCCGAGATATTTGCAGATTTATCTCAAGGGAAGGGGCCTGACGGACATATTTCGAGATATTTCTTCTTCTTGTTGTTCTTCTTCTGCACAGCTAAGCTGGAAGTGGCATTTGCGGCTCGCACTAGTGCAGAGTTATCTCAAAGAAAGGGGCCACGGTGTTTCTGTATCTCTATTATGTTGGTGCGGCTTCGGAACTTTTAAATATCTCGATATATCTCGAAAACTACGCTTCTGATCAAAAAATATCATAGAACATAAATTGTAGGAAACATAATTCTCTACAAAAAAGGTCTCTTAAGATTTTGCCATAGCTCGTTTCGTTTCCGAGATATTTGCAGATATATCTCAAGGGAAGGGGCCTGACGGACATATTTCGAGATATTTCTTCTTCTTGTTGTTCTTCTTCTGCACAGCT
Source organism: Osmia lignaria lignaria (assembly GCF_051020975.1). Classification (NCBI taxonomy): domain Eukaryota; kingdom Metazoa; phylum Arthropoda; class Insecta; order Hymenoptera; family Megachilidae; genus Osmia; species Osmia lignaria. The sequence goes on from NW_027478161.1 coordinate 9,505,698, forward strand.
AAGCTGGAAGTGGCATTTGCAGCTCGCAATAGTGCAGAGTTATCTCAAAGAAAGGGGCCACGGTGTTTCTGTATCTCTATTATGTTGGTGCGGCCTCGGAACTTTTAAATATCCTGATATATCTCGAGAACTACGCATCTGATCAAAGAATATCATAGAACATAAAAAGTAGGAAACTTAATTCTCTACAAAAAAGGTCTCTTAACATTTTGCCATAGCTCGCTTCGTTTCCGAGATATTTGCAGATTTATCTCAAGGGAAGGGGCCTGACGGACATATTTCGAGATATTTCTTCTTCTTGTTGTTCTTCTTCTGCACAGCTAAGCTGGAAGTGGCATTTGCGGCTCGCACTAGTGCAGAGTTATCTCAAAGAAAGGGGCCACGGTGTTTCTGTATCTCTATTATGTTGGTGCGGCTTCGGAACTTTTAAATATCTTGATATATCTCGAGAACTACGCATCTGATCAAAGAATATCATGGAACATAAAAAGTAGGAAACTTAATTCTCTACAAAAAAGGTCTCTTAACATTTTGCCATAGCTCGCTTCGTTTCCGAGATATTTGCAGATTTATCTCAAGGGAAGGGGCCTGACGGACATATTTCGAGATATTTCTTCTTCTTGTTGTTCTTCTTCTGCACAGCTAAGCTGGAAGTGGCATTTGGAGCTTGCAATAGTGCAGAGTTATCTCAAAGAAAGGGGCCACGGTGTTTCTGTATCTCTATTATGTTGGTGCGGCTTCGGAACTTTTAAATATCTTGACATATCTCGAGAACTACGCTTCTGATCAAAAAATATCATACAACATAAATAGTAGGAAACTTAATTCTTTACAGGAAAGGTCTCTTAACATTTTGCCATAGCTCGCTTCGTTTCCGAGATATTTGCAGATTTATCTCAAGGGAAGGGGCCTGACGGACATATTTCGAGATATTTCTTCTTCTTGTTGTTCTTCTTCTGCACAGCTAAACTGGAAGTGGCATTTCCAGCTCGCAATAGTGCAGAGTTATCTCAAAGAAAGGGGCCACGGTGTTTCTGTATCTCTATTATGTTGGTGCGGCTTCGGAACTTTTCAATATCTTGATATATCTCGAGAACTACGCATCTGATCAAAAAATATCATGGAACATAAAAAGTAGGAAACTTAATTCTCTACAAAAAAGGTCTCTTAACGTTTTGCCATAGCTCGCTTCGTTTCCGAGATATTTGCAGATTTATCTCAAGGGAAGGGGCCTGACGGACATATTTCGCGATATTTCTTCTTCTTGTTGTTCTTCTTCTGCACAGCTAAGCTGGAAGTGGCATTTGGAGCTTGCAATAGTACAGAGTTATCTCAAAGAAAGGGGCTACGGTGTTTCTGTATCTCTATTATGTTGGTGCGGCTTCGGAACTTTTAAATATCTTGATATATCTCGAGAACTACGCATCTGATCAAAAAATATCATAGAACACAAAAAGTAGGAAACTTAATTCTCTACAAAAAAGGTCTCTTAACATTTTGCCATAGCTCGCTTCGTTTCCGAGATATTTGCAGATTTATCTCGAGGGAAGGGGCCTGACGGACATATTTCGAGATATTTCTTCTTCTTGTTGATCTTCTTCTGCACAGCTAAGCTGGAAGTGGCATTTGCGGCTCGCAATAGTGCAGAGTTATCTCAAAGAAAGGGGCCGCGGTGTTTCTGTATCTCTATTATGTTGGTGCGGCTTCGGAACTTTTGAATATCTCGATATATCTCGAAAACTACGCTTCTGATCAAAAAATATCATAGAACATAAATTGTAGGAAACATAATTCTCTACAAAAATGGTCTCTTAAGATTTTGCCATAGCTCGTTTCGTTTCCGAGATATTTGCAGATATATCTCAAGGGAAGGGGCCTGACGGACATATTTCGAGATATTTCTTCTTCTTGTTGTTCTTCTTCTGCACAGCTAAGCTAGAAGTGGCATTTGCGGCTCGCACTAGTGCAGAGTTATCTCAAAGAAAGGGGCCGCGGTGTTTCTGTATCTCTATTATGTTGGTGCGGCTTCGGAACTTTTAAATATCTTGATATATCTCGAGAACTACGCATCTGATCAAAAAATATCATGGAACATAAAAAGTAGGAAACTTAATTCTCTACAAAAAAGGTCTCTTAACATTTTGCCATAGCTCGCTTCGTTTCCGAGATGTTTGCAGATTTATCTCGAGGGAAGGGGCCTGACGGACATATTTCGAGATATTTCTTCTTCTTGTTGTTCTTCTTCTGCACAGCTAAGCTGGAAGTGGCATTTGCAGCACGCAATAGTGCAGAGTTATCTCAAAGAAAGGGGCCGCGGTGTTTCTGTATCTCTATTATGTTGGTGCGGCTTCGGAACTTTTAAATATCTCGATATATCTCGAAAACTACGCTTCTGATCAAAAAATATCATAGAACATAAATTGTAGGAAACATAATTCTCTACAAAAATGGTCTCTTAAGATTTTGCCATAGCTCGTTTCGTTTCCGAGATATTTGCAGATATATCTCAAGGGAAGGGGCCTGACGGACATATTTCGAGATATTTCTTCTTCTTGTTGTTCTTCTTCTGCACAGCTAAGCTAGAAGTGGCATTTGCGGCTCGCACTAGTGCAGAGTTATCTCAAAGAAAGGGGCCGCGGTGTTTCTGTATCTCTATTATGTTGGTGCGGCTTCGGAACTTTTAAATATCTTGATATATCTCGAGAACTACGCATCTGATCAAAAAATATCATGGAACATAAAAAGTAGGAAACTTAATTCTCTACAAAAAAGGTCTCTTAAGATTTTGCCATAGCTCGTTTCGTTTCCGAGATATTTGCAGATATATCTCAAGGGAAGGGGCCTGACGGACATATTTCGAGATATTTCTTCTTCTTGTTGTTCTTCTTCTGCACAGCTAAGCTAGAAGTGGCATTTGCGGCTCGCTCTAGTGCAGAGTTATCTCAAAGAAAGGGGCCGCGGTGTTTCTGTATCTCTATTATGTTGGTGCGGCTTCGGAACTTTTAAATATCTCGATATATCTCGAAAACTACGCTTCTGATCAAAAAATATCATAGAACATAAATTGTAGGAAACATAATTCTCTACAAAAGAGGTCTCTTAAGATTTTGCCATAGCTCGTTTCGTTTCCGAGATATTTGCAGATATATCTCAAGGGAAGGGGCCTGACGGACATATTTCGAGATATTTCTTCTTCTTGTTGTTCTTCTTCTGCACAGCTAAGCTGGAAGTGGCATTTCCAGCTCGCAATAGTGCAGAGTTATCTCAGAGAAAGGGGCCACGGTGTTTCTGTATCTCTATTATGTTGGTGCGGCTTCGGAACTTTTAAATATCTTGATATATCTCGAGAACTACGCATCTGATCAAAAAATATCATGGAACATAAAAAGTAGGAAACTTAATTCTCTACAAAAAAGGTCTCTTAACATTTTGCCATAGCTCGCTTCGTTTCCGAGATGTTTGCAGATTTATCTCGAGGGAAGGGGCCTGACGGACATATTTCGAGATATTTCTTCTTCTTGTTGTTCTTCTTCTGCACAGCTAAGCTGGAAGTGGCATTTGCAGCACGCAATAGTGCAGAGTTATCTCAAAGAAAGGGGCCACGGTGTTTCTGTATCTCTATTATGTTGGTGCGGCTTCGGAACTTTTAAATATCTTGATATATCTCGAGAACTACGCATCTGATCAAAAAATATCATGGAACATAAAAAGTAGGAAACTTAATTCTCTACAAAAAAGGTCTCTTAACATTTTGCCATAGCTCGTTTCGTTTCCGAGATATTTGCAGATATATCTCAAGGGAAGGGGCCTGACGGACATATTTCGAGATATTTCTTCTTCTTGTTGTTCTTCTTCTGCACAGCTAAGCTGGAAGTGGCATTTGCGGCTCGCACTAGTGCAGAGTTATCTCAAAGAAAGGGGCCACGGTGTTTCTGTATCTCTATTATGTTGGTGCGGCTTCGGAACTTTTAAATATCTTGATATATCTCGAGAACTACGCATCTGATCAAAAAATATCATGGAACATAAAAAGTAGGAAACTTAATTCTCTACAAAAAAGGTCTCTTAACATTTTGCCATAGCTCGCTTCGTTTCCGAGATGTTTGCAGATTTATCTCGAGGGAAGGGGCCTGACGGACATATTTCGAGATATTTCTTCTTCTTGTTGTTCTTCTTCTGCACAGCTAAGCTGGAAGTGGCATTTGCAGCACGCAATAGTGCAGAGTTATCTCAAAGAAAGGGGCCACGGTGTTTCTGTATCTCTATTATGTTGGTGCGGCTTCGGAACTTTTAAATATCTTGATATATCTCGAGAACTACGCATCTGATCAAAAAATATCATGGAACATAAAAAGTAGGAAACTTAATTCTCTACAAAAAAGGTCTCTTAACATTTTGCCATAGCTCGTTGCGTTTCCGAGATATTTGCAGATATATCTCAAGGGAAGGGGCCTGACGGACATATTTCGAGATATTTCTTCTTCTTGTTGTTCTTCTTCTGCACAGCTAAGCTGGAAGTGGCATTTCCAGCTCGCAATAGTGCAGAGTTATCTCAAAGAAAGGGGCCACGGTGTTTCTGTATCTCTATTATGTTGGTGCGGCTTCGGAACTTTTAAATATCTTGATATATCTCGAGAACTACGCATCTGATCAAAAAATATCATGCAACATAAAAAGTAGGAAACTTAATTCTCTACAAAAAAGGTCTCTTAACATTTTGCCATAGCTCGCTTCGTTTCCGAGATATTTGCAGATATATCTCAAGGGAAGGGGCCTGACGGACATATTTCGAGATATTTCTTCTTCTTGTTGTTCTTCTTCTGCACAGCTAAGCTAGAAGTGGCATTTGCGGCTCGCACTAGTGCAGAGTTATCTCAAAGAAAGGGGCCGCGGTGTTTCTGTATCTCTATTATGTTGGTGCGGCTTCGGAACTTTTAAATATCTCGATATATCTCGAAAACTACGCTTCTGATCAAAAAATATCATAGAACATAAATTGTAGGAAACATAATTCTCTACAAAAGAGGTCTCTTAAGATTTTGCCATAGCTCGTTTCGTTTCCGAGATATTTGCAGATATATCTCAAGGGAAGGGGCCTGACGGACATATTTCGAGATATTTCTTCTTCTTGTTGTTCTTCTTCTGCACAGCTAAGCTGGAAGTGGCATTTCCAGCTCGCAATAGTGCAGAGTTATCTCAGAGAAAGGGGCCACGGTGTTTCTGTATCTCTATTATGTTGGTGCGGCTTCGGAACTTTTAAATATCTTGATATATCTCGAGAACTACGCATCTGATCAAAAAATATCATGGAACATAAAAAGTAGGAAACTTAATTCTCTACAAAAAAGGTCTCTTAACATTTTGCCATAGCTCGCTTCGTTTCCGAGATGTTTGCAGATTTATCTCGAGGGAAGGGGCCTGACGGACATATTTCGAGATATTTCTTCTTCTTGTTGTTCTTCTTCTGCACAGCTAAGCTGGAAGTGGCATTTGCAGCACGCAATAGTGCAGAGTTATCTCAAAGAAAGGGGCCACGGTGTTTCTGTATCTCTATTATGTTGGTGCGGCTTCGGAACTTTTAAATATCTTGATATATCTCGAGAACTACGCATCTGATCAAAAAATATCATGGAACATAAAAAGTAGGAAACTTAATTCTCTACAAAAAAGGTCTCTTAACATTTTGCCATAGCTCGTTTCGTTTCCGAGATATTTGCAGATATATCTCAAGGGAAGGGGCCTGACGGACATATTTCGAGATATTTCTTCTTCTTGTTGTTCTTCTTCTGCACAGCTAAGCTGGAAGTGGCATTTGCGGCTCGCACTAGTGCAGAGTTATCTCAAAGAAAGGGGCCACGGTGTTTCTGTATCTCTATTATGTTGGTGCGGCTTCGGAACTTTTAAATATCTTGATATATCTCGAGAACTACGCATCTGATCAAAAAATATCATGGAACATAAAAAGTAGGAAACTTAATTCTCTACAAAAAAGGTCTCTTAACATTTTGCCATAGCTCGCTTCGTTTCCGAGATGTTTGCAGATTTATCTCGAGGGAAGGGGCCTGACGAACATATTTCGAGATATTTCTTCTTCTTGTTGTTCTTCTTCTGCACAGCTAAGCTGGAAGTGGCATTTGCAGCACGCAATAGTGCAGAGTTATCTCAAAGAAAGGGGCCACGGTGTTTCTGTATCTCTATTATGTTGGTGCGGCTTCGGAACTTTTAAATATCTTGATATATCTCGAGAACTACGCATCTGATCAAAAAATATCATGGAACATAAAAAGTAGGAAACTTAATTCTCTACAAAAAAGGTCTCTTAACATTTTGCCATAGCTCGTTGCGTTTCCGAGATATTTGCAGATATATCTCAAGGGAAGGGGCCTGACGGACATATTTCGAGATATTTCTTCTTCTTGTTGTTCTTCTTCTGCACAGCTAAGCTGGAAGTGGCATTTCCAGCTCGCAATAGTGCAGAGTTATCTCAAAGAAAGGGGCCACGGTGTTTCTGTATCTCTATTATGTTGGTGCGGCTTCGGAACTTTTAAATATCTTGATATATCTCGAGAACTACGCATCTGATCAAAAAATATCATGCAACATAAAAAGTAGGAAACTTAATTCTCTACAAAAAAGGTCTCTTAACATTTTGCCATAGCTCGCTTCGTTTCCGAGAAGTTTGCAGATTTATCTCGAGGGAAGGGGCCTGACGGACATATTTCGAGATATTTCTTCTTCTTGTTGTTCTTCTTCTGCACAGCTAAGCTGGAAGTGGCATTTGCAGCACGCAATAGTGCAGAGTTATCTCAAAGAAAGGGGCCACGGTGTTTCTGTATCTCTATTATGTTGGTGCGGCTTCGGAACTTTTAAATATCTGGATATATCTCGAGAACTACGCATCTGATCAAAAAATATCATAGAACACAAAAAGTAGGAAACTTAATTCTTTACAAGAAAGGTCTCTTAACATTTTGCCATAGCTCGCTTCGTTTCCGAGATATTTGCAGATTTATCTCAAGGGAAGGGGCCTGACGGACATATTTCGAGATATTTCTTCTTCTTGTTGTTCTTCTTCTGCACAGCTAAACTGGAAGTGGCATTTCCAGCTCGCAATAGTGCAGAGTTATCTCAAAGAAAGGGGCCACGGTGTTTCTGTATCTCTATTATGTTGGTGCGGCTTCGGAACTTTTAAATATCTTGATATATCTCGAGAACTACGCATCTGATCAAAAAATATCATGGAACATAAAAAGTAGGAAACTTAATTCTCTACAAAAAAGGTCTCTTAACGTTTTGCCATAGCTCGCTTCGTTTCCGAGATATTTGCAGATTTATCTCAAGGGAAGGGGCCTGACGGACATATTTCGAGATATTTCTTCTTCTTGTTGTTCTTCTTCTGCACAGCTAAGCTGGAAGTGGCATTTGGAGCTTGCAATAGTACAGAGTTATCTCAAAGAAAGGGGCCACGGTGTTTCTGTATCTCTATTATGTTGGTGCGGCTTCGGAACTTTTAAATATCTTGATATATCTCGAGAACTACGCATCTGATCAAAAAATATCATGGAACATAAAAAGTAGGAAACTTAATTCTCTACAAAAAAGGTCTCTTAACATTTTGCCATAGCTCGCTTCGTTTCCGAGATGTTTGCAGATTTATCTCGAGGGAAGGGGCCTGACGGCCATATTTCGAGATATTTCTTCTTCTTGTTGTTCTTCTTCTGCACAGCTAAGCTGGAAGTGGCATTTGCAGCACGCAATAGTGCAGAGTTATCTCAAAGAAAGGGGCCACGGTGTTTCTGTATCTCTATTATGTTGGTGCGGCTTCGGAACTTTTAAATATCTTGATATATCTCGAGAACTACGCATCTGATCAAAAAATATCATAGAACACAAAAAGTAGGAAACTTAATTCTTTACAAGAAAGGTCTCTTAACATTTTGCCATAGCTCGCTTCGTTTCCGAGATATTTGCAGATTTATCTCAAGGGAAGGGGCCTGACGGACATATTTCGAGATATTTCTTCTTCTTGTTGTTCTTCTTCTGCACAGCTAAACTGGAAGTGGCATTTCCAGCTCGCAATAGTGCAGAGTTATCTCAAAGAAAGGGGCCACGGTGTTTCTGTATCTCTATTATGTTGGTGCGGCTTCGGAACTTTTAAATATCTTGATATATCTCGAGAACTACGCATCTGATCAAAAAATATCATGGAACATAAAAAGTAGGAAACTTAATTCTCTACAAAAAAGGTCTCTTAACGTTTTGCCATAGCTCGCTTCGTTTCCGAGATATTTGCAGATTTATCTCAAGGGAAGGGGCCTGACGGACATATTTCGAGATATTTCTTCTTCTTGTTGTTCTTCTTCTGCACAGCTAAGCTGGAAGTGGCATTTGGAGCTTGCAATAGTACAGAGTTATCTCAAAGAAAGGGGCCACGGTGTTTCTGTATCTCTATTATGTTGGTGCGGCTTCGGAACTTTTAAATATCTTGATATATCTCGAGAACTACGCATCTGATCAAAAAATATCATGGAACATAAAAAGTAGGAAACTTAATTCTCTACAAAAAAGGTCTCTTAACATTTTGCCATAGCTCGCTTCGTTTCCGAGATGTTTGCAGATTTATCTCGAGGGAAGGGGCCTGACGGACATATTTCGAGATATTTCTTCTTCTTGTTGTTCTTCTTCTGCACAGCTAAGCTGGAAGTGGCATTTGCAGCACGCAATAGTGCAGAGTTATCTCAAAGAAAGGGGCCACGGTGTTTCTGTATCTCTATTATGTTGGTGCGGCTTCGGAACTTTTAAATATCTTGATATATCTCGAGAACTACGCATCTGATCAAAAAATATCATAGAACACAAAAAGTAGGAAACTTAATTCTTTACAAGAAAGGTCTCTTAACATTTTGCCATAGCTCGCTTCGTTTCCGAGATATTTGCAGATTTATCTCAAGGGAAGGGGCCTGACGGACATATTTCGAGATATTTCTTCTTCTTGTTGTTCTTCTTCTGCACAGCTAAACTGGAAGTGGCATTTCCAGCTCGCAATAGTGCAGAGTTATCTCAAAGAAAGGGGCCACGGTGTTTCTGTATCTCTATTATGTTGGTGCGGCTTCGGAACTTTTAAATATCTTGATATATCTCGAGAACTACGCATCTGATCAAAAAATATCATGGAACATAAAAAGTAGGAAACTTAATTCTCTACAAAAAAGGTCTCTTAACGTTTTGCCATAGCTCGCTTCGTTTCCGAGATATTTGCAGATTTATCTCAAGGGAAGGGGCCTGACGGACATATTTCGAGATATTTCTTCTTCTTGTTGTTCTTCTTCTGCACAGCTAAGCTGGAAGTGGCATTTGCAGCACGCAATAGTGCAGAGTTATCTCAAAGAAAGGGGCCACGGTGTTTCTGTATCTCTATTATGTTGGTGCGGCTTCGGAACTTTTAAATATCTTGATATATCTCGAGAACTACGCATCTGATCAAAAAATGTCATGGAACATAAAAAGTAGGAAACTTAATTCTCTACAAAAAAGGTCTCTTAACATTTTGCCATAGCTCGTTTCGTTTCCGAGATATTTGCAGATATATCTCAAGGGAAGGGGCCTGACGGACATATTTCGAGATATTTCTTCTTCTTGTTGTTCTTCTTCTGCACAGCTAAGCTGGAAGTGGCATTTGCGGCTCGCACTAGTGCAGAGTTATCTCAAAGAAAGGGGCCACGGTGTTTCTGTATCTCTATTATGTTGGTGCGGCTTCGGAACTTTTAAATATCTTGATATATCTCGAGAACTACGCATCTGATCAAAAAATATCATGGAACATAAAAAGTAGGAAACTTAATTCTCTACAAAAAAGGTCTCTTAACATTTTGCCATAGCTCGCTTCGTTTCCGAGATGTTTGCAGATTCATCTCGAGGGAAGGGGCCTGACGGACATATTTCGAGATATTTCTTCTTCTTGTTGTTCTTCTTCTGCACAGCTAAGCTGGAAGTGGCATTTGCAGCACGCAATAGTGCAGAGTTATCTCAAAGAAAGGGGCCACGGTGTTTCTGTATCTCTATTATGTTGGTGCGGCTTCGGAACTTTTAAATATCTTGATATATCTCGAGAACTACGCATCTGATCAAAAAATATCATGGAACATAAAAAGTAGGAAACTTAATTCTCTACAAAAAAGGTCTCTTAACATTTTGCCATAGCTCGTTGCGTTTCCGAGATATTTGCAGATATATCTCAAGGGAAGGGGCCTGACGGACATATTTCGAGATATTTCTTCTTCTTGTTGTTCTTCTTCTGCACAGCTAAGCTGGAAGTGGCATTTCCAGCTCGCAATAGTGCAGAGTTATCTCAAAGAAAGGGGCCACGGTGTTTCTGTATCTCTATTATGTTGGTGCGGCTTCGGAACTTTTAAATATCTTGATATATCTCGAGAACTACGCATCTGATCAAAAAATATCATGCAACATAAAAAGTAGGAAACTTAATTCTCTACAAAAAAGGTCTCTTAACATTTTGCCATAGCTCGCTTCGTTTCCGAGAAGTTTGCAGATTTATCTCGAGGGAAGGGGCCTGACGGACATATTTCGAGATATTTCTTCTTCTTGTTGTTCTTCTTCTGCACAGCTAAGCTGGAAGTGGCATTTGCAGCACGCAATAGTGCAGAGTTATCTCAAAGAAAGGGGCCACGGTGTTTCTGTATCTCTATTATGTTGGTGCGGCTTCGGAACTTTTAAATATCTTGATATATCTCGAGAACTACGCATCTGATCAAAAAATATCATAGAACACAAAAAGTAGGAAACTTAATTCTTTACAAGAAAGGTCTCTTAACATTTTGCCATAGCTCGCTTCGTTTCCGAGATATTTGCAGATTTATCTCAAGGGAAGGGGCCTGACGGACATATTTCGAGATATTTCTTCTTCTTGTTGTTCTTCTTCTGCACAGCTAAACTGGAAGTGGCATTTCCAGCTCGCAATAGTGCAGAGTTATCTCAAAGAAAGGGGCCACGGTGTTTCTGTATCTCTATTATGTTGGTGCGGCTTCGGAACTTTTAAATATCTTGATATATCTCGAGAACTACGCATCTGATCAAAAAATATCATGGAACATAAAAAGTAGGAAACTTAATTCTCTACAAAAAAGGTCTCTTAACGTTTTGCCATAGCTCGCTTCGTTTCCGAGATATTTGCAGATTTATCTCAAGGGAAGGGGCCTGACGGACATATTTCGAGATATTTCTTCTTCTTGTTGTTCTTCTTCTGCACAGCTAAGCTGGAAGTGGCATTTGGAGCTTGCAATAGTACAGAGTTATCTCAAAGAAAGGGGCCACGGTGTTTCTGTATCTCTATTATGTTGGTGCGGCTTCGGAACTTTTAAATATCTTGATATATCTCGAGAACTACGCATCTGATCAAAAAATATCATGGAACATAAAAAGTAGGAAACTTAATTCTCTACAAAAAAGGTCTCTTAACATTTTGCCATAGCTCGCTTCGTTTCCGAGATGTTTGCAGATTTATCTCGAGGGAAGGGGCCTGACGGACATATTTCGAGATATTTCTTCTTCTTGTTGTTCTTCTTCTGCACAGCTAAGCTGGAAGTGGCATTTGCAGCACGCAATAGTGCAGAGTTATCTCAAAGAAAGGGGCCACGGTGTTTCTGTATCTCTATTATGTTGGTGCGGCTTCGGAACTTTTAAATATCTTGATATATCTCGAGAACTACGCATCTGATCAAAAAATATCATAGAACACAAAAAGTAGGAAACTTAATTCTTTACAAGAAAGGTCTCTTAACATTTTGCCATAGCTCGCTTCGTTTCCGAGATATTTGCAGATTTATCTCAAGGGAAGGGGCCTGACGGACATATTTCGAGATATTTCTTCTTCTTGTTGTTCTTCTTCTGCACAGCTAAACTGGAAGTGGCATTTCCAGCTCGCAATAGTGCAGAGTTATCTCAAAGAAAGGGGCCACGGTGTTTCTGTATCTCTATTATGTTGGTGCGGCTTCGGAACTTTTAAATATCTTGATATATCTCGAGAACTACGCATCTGATCAAAAAATATCATGGAACATAAAAAGTAGGAAACTTAATTCTCTACAAAAAAGGTCTCTTAACGTTTTGCCATAGCTCGCTTCGTTTCCGAGATATTTGCAGATTTATCTCAAGGGAAGGGGCCTGACGGACATATTTCGAGATATTTCTTCTTCTTGTTGTTCTTCTTCTGCACAGCTAAGCTGGAAGTGGCATTTGGAGCTTGCAATAGTACAGAGTTATCTCAAAGAAAGGGGCCACGGTGTTTCTGTATCTCTATTATGTTGGTGCGGCTTCGGAACTTTTAAATATCTTGATATATCTCGAGAACTACGCATCTGATCAAAAAATATCATGGAACATAAAAAGTAGGAAACTTAATTCTCTACAAAAAAGGTCTCTTAACATTTTGCCATAGCTCGCTTCGTTTCCGAGATGTTTGCAGATTTATCTCGAGGGAAGGGGCCTGACGGACATATTTCGAGATATTTCTTCTTCTTGTTGTTCTTCTTCTGCACAGCTAAGCTGGAAGTGGCATTTGCAGCACGCAATAGTGCAGAGTTATCTCAAAGAAAGGGGCCACGGTGTTTCTGTATCTCTATTATGTTGGTGCGGCTTCGGAACTTTTAAATATCTTGATATATCTCGAGAACTACGCATCTGATCAAAAAATATCATAGAACACAAAAAGTAGGAAACTTAATTCTTTACAAGAAAGGTCTCTTAACATTTTGCCATAGCTCGCTTCGTTTCCGAGATATTTGCAGATTTATCTCAAGGGAAGGGGCCTGACGGACATATTTCGAGATATTTCTTCTTCTTGTTGTTCTTCTTCTGCACAGCTAAACTGGAAGTGGCATTTCCAGCTCGCAATAGTGCAGAGTTATCTCAAAGAAAGGGGCCACGGTGTTTCTGTATCTCTATTATGTTGGTGCGGCTTCGGAACTTTTAAATATCTTGATATATCTCGAGAACTACGCATCTGATCAAAAAATATCATGGAACATAAAAAGTAGGAAACTTAATTCTCTACAAAAAAGGTCTCTTAACGTTTTGCCATAGCTCGCTTCGTTTCCGAGATATTTGCAGATTTATCTCAAGGGAAGGGGCCTGACGGACATATTTCGAGATATTTCTTCTTCTTGTTGTTCTTCTTCTGCACAGCTAAGCTGGAAGTGGCATTTGGAGCTTGCAATAGTACAGAGTTATCTCAAAGAAAGGGGCCACGGTGTTTCTGTATCTCTATTATGTTGGTGCGGCTTCGGAACTTTTAAATATCTTGATATATCTCGAGAACTACGCATCTGATCAAAAAATATCATAGAACACAAAAAGTAGGAAACTTAATTCTCTACAAAAAAGGTCTCTTAACATTTTGCCATAGCTCGCTTCGTTTCCGAGATATTTGCAGATTTATCTCGAGGGAAGGGGCCTGACGGACATATTTCGAGATATTTCTTCTTCTTGTTGTTCTTCTTCTGCACAGCTAAGCTGGAAGTGGCATTTGCGGCTCGCACTAGTGCAGAGTTATCTCAAAGAAAGGGGCCGCGGTGTTTCTGTATCTCTATTATGTTGGTGCGGCTTCGGAACTTTTAAATATCTCGATATATCTCGAAAACTACGCTTCTGATCAAAAAATATCATAGAACATAAATTGTAGGAAACATAATTCTCTACAAAAAAGGTCTCTTAAGATTTTGCCATAGCTCGTTTCGTTTCCGAGATATTTGCAGATATATCTCAAGGGAAGGGGCCTGACGGACATATTTCGAGATATTTCTTCTTCTTGTTGTTCTTCTTCTGCACAGCTAAGCTAGAAGTGGCATTTGCGGCTCGCACTAGTGCAGAGTTATCTCAAAGAAAGGGGCCGCGGTGTTTCTGTATCTCTATTATGTTGGTGCGGCTTCTGAACTTTTAAATATCTCGATATATCTCGAAAACTACGCTTCTGATCAAAAAATATCATAGAACATAAATTGTAGGAAACATAATTCTCTACAAAAAAGGTCTCTTAAGATTTTGCCATAGCTCGTTTCGTTTCCGAGATATTTGCAGATATATCTCAAGGGAAGGGGCCTGACGGACATATTTCGAGATATTTCTTCTTCTTGTTGTTCTTCTTCTGCACAGCTAAGCTAGAAGTGGCATTTGCGGCTCGCACTAGTGCAGAGTTATCTCAAAGAAAGGGGCCGCGGTGTTTCTGTATCTCTATTATGTTGGTGCGGCTTCTGAACTTTTAAATATCTCGATATATCTCGAAAACTACGCTTCTGATCAAAAAATATCATAGAACATAAATTGTAGGAAACATAATTCTCTACAAAAAAGGTCTCTTAAGATTTTGCCATAGCTCGTTTCGTTTCCGAGATATTTGCAGATATATCTCAAGGGAAGGGGCCTGACGGACATATTTCGAGATATTTCTTCTTCTTGTTGTTCTTCTTCTGCACAGCTAAGCTGGAAGTGGCATTTCCAGCTCGCAATAGTGCAGAGTTATCTCAAAGAAAGGGGCCACGGTGTTTCTGTATCTCTATTATGTTGGTGCGGCTTCGGAACTTTTAAATATCTTGATATATCTCGAGAACTACGCATCTGATCAAAAAATTTCATGGAACATAAAAAGTAGGAAACTTAATTCTCTACAAAAAAGGTCTCTTAAGATTTTGCCATAGCTCGTTTCGTTTCCGAGATATTTGCAGATATATCTCAAGGGAAGGGGCCTGACGGACATATTTCGAGATATTTCTTCTTCTTGTTGTTCTTCTTCTGCACAGCTAAGCTAGAAGTGGCATTTGCGGCTCGCACTAGTGCAGAGTTATCTCAAAGAAAGGGGCCGCGGTGTTTCTGTATCTCTATTATGTTGGTGCGGCTTCGGAACTTTTAAATATTTCGATATATCTCGAAAACTACGCTTCTGATCAAAAAATATCATAGAACATAAATTGTAGGAAACATAATTCTCTACAAAAAAGGTCTCTTAAGATTTTGCCATAGCTCGTTTCGTTTCCCAGATATTTGCAGATATATCTCAAGGGAAGGGGCCTGACGGACATATTTCGAGATATTTCTTCTTCTTGTTGTTCTTCTTCTGCACAGCTAAGCTGGAAGTGGCATTTCCAGCTCGCAATAGTGCAGAGTTATCTCAAAGAAAGGGGCCACGGTGTTTCTGTATCTCTATTATGTTGGTGCGGCTTCGGAACTTTTAAATATCTTGATATATCTCGAGAACCACGCATCTGATCAAAAAATATCATGGAACATAAAAAGTAGGAAACTTAATTCTCTACAAAAAAGGTCTCTTAACATTTTGCCATAGCTCGCTTCGTTTCCGAGATATTTGGAGATTTATCTCAGGGGAAGGGGCCTGACGGACATATTTCGAGATATTTCTTCTTCTTGTTGTTCTTCTTCTGCACAGCTAAGCTGGAAGTGGCATTTGGAGCTTGCAATAGTGCAGAGTTATCTCAAAGAAAGGGGCCACGGTGTTTCTGTATCTCTATTATGTTGGTGCGGCTTCGGAACTTTTAAATATCTTGATATATCTCGAGAACTACGCATCTGATCAAAAAATATCATAGAACACAAAAAGTAGGAAACTTAATTCTCTACAAAAAAGGTCTCTTAACATTTTGCCACAGCTCGCTTCGTTTCCGAGATATTTGCAGATTTATCTCGAGGGAAGGGGCCTGACGGACATATTTCGAGATATTTCTTCTTCTTGTTGTTCTTCTTCTGCACAGCTAAGCTGGAAGTGGCATTTGCAGCTCGCAATAGTGCCGAGTTATCTCAAAGAAAGGGGCCACGGTGTTTCTGTATCTCTATTATGTTGGTGCGGCTTCGGAACTTTTAAATATCTTGATATATCTCGAGAACTACGCATCTGATCAAAAAATATCATGGAACATAAAAAGTAGGAAACTTAATTCTCTACAAAAAAGGTCTCTTAACATTTTGCCATAGCTCGCTTCGTTTCCGAGATATTTGGAGATTTATCTCAGGGGAAGGGGCCTGACGGACATATTTCGAGATATTTCTTCTTCTTGTTGTTCTTCTTCTGCACAGCTAAGCTGGAAGTGGCATTTGGAGCTTGCAATAGTGCAGAGTTATCTCAAAGAAAGGGGCCACGGTGTTTCTGTATCTCTATTATGTTGGTGCGGCTTCGGAACTTTTAAATATCTTGATATATCTCGAGAACTACGCATCTGATCAAAAAATATCATAGAACACAAAAAGTAGGAAACTTAATTCTCTACAAAAAAGGTCTCTTAACATTTTGCCACAGCTCGCTTCGTTTCCGAGATATTTGCAGATTTATCTCGAGGGAAGGGGCCTGACGGACATATTTGGAGATATTTCTTCTTCTTGTTGTTCTTCTTCTGCACAGCTAAGCTGGAAGTGGCATTTGCGGCTCGCACTAGTGCAGAGTTATCTCAAAGAAAGGGGCCACGGTGTTTCTGTATCTCTATTATGTTGGTGCGGCTTCGGAACTTTTAAATATCTTGATATATCTCGAGAACTACGCATCTGATCAAAAAATATCATGGAACATAAAAAGTAGGAAACTTAATTCTCTACAAAAAAGGTCTCTTAACATTTTGCCATAGCTCGCTTCGTTTCCGAGATATTTGGAGATTTATCTCAAGGGAAGGGGCCTGACGGACATATTTCGAGATATTTCTTCTTCTTGTTGTTCTTCTTCTGCACAGCTAAGCTGGAAGTGGCATTTGGAGCTTGCAATAGTGCAGAGTTATCTCAAAGAAAGGGGCCACGGTGTTTCTGTATCTCTATTATGTTGGTGCGGCTTCGGAACTTTTAAATATCTTGATATATCTCGAGAACTACGCATCTGATCAAAAAATATCATAGAACACAAGAAGTAGGAAACTTAATTCTCTACAAAAAAGGTCTCTTAACATTTTGCCACAGCTCGCTTCGTTTCCGAGATATTTGCAGATTTATCTCGAGGGAAGGGGCCTGACGGACATATTTGGAGATATTTCTTCTTCTTGTTGTTCTTCTTCTGCACAGCTAAGCTGGAAGTGGCATTTGCGGCTCGCACTAGTGCAGAGTTATCTCAAAGAAAGGGGCCACGGTGTTTCTGTATCTCTATTATGTTGGTGCGGCTTCGGAACTTTTAAATATCTTGATATATCTCGAGAACTACGCATCTGATCAAAAAATATCATGGAACATAAAAAGTAGGAAACTTAATTCTCTACAAAAAAGGTCTCTTAACATTTTGCCATAGCTCGCTTCGTTTCCGAGATATTTGGAGATTTATCTCAAGGGAAGGGGCCTGACGGACATATTTCGAGATATTTCTTCTTCTTGTTGTTCTTCTTCTGCACAGCTAAGCTGGAAGTGGCATTTGGAGCTTGCAATAGTGCAGAGTTATCTCAAAGAAAGGGGCCACGGTGTTTCTGTATCTCTATTATGTTGGTGCGGCTTCGGAACTTTTAAATATCTTGATATATCTCGAGAACTACGCATCTGATCAAAAAATATCATAGAACACAAAAAGTAGGAAACTTAATTCTCTACAAAAAAGGTCTCTTAACATTTTGCCACAGCTCGCTTCGTTTCCGAGATATTTGCAGATTTATCTCGAGGGAAGGGGCCTGACGGACATATTTCGAGATATTTCTTCTTCTTGTTGTCCTTCTTCTGCACAGCTAAGCTGGAAGTGGCATTTGCGGCTCGCACTAGTGCAGAGTTATCTCAAAGAAAGGGGCCACGGTGTTTCTGTATCTCTATTATGTTGGTGCGGCTTCGGAACTTTTAAATATCTTGATATATCTCGAGAACTACGCATCTGATCAAAAAATATCATGGAACATAAAAAGTAGGAAACTTAATTCTCTACAAAAAAGGTCTCTTAACATTTTGCCATAGCTCGCTTCGTTTCCGAGATATTTGCAGATTTATCTCAAGGGAAGGGGCCTGACGGACATATTTCGAGATATTTCTTCTTCTTGTTGTTCTTCTTCTGCACAGCTAAGCTGGAAGTGGCATTTGGAGCTTGCAATAGTGCAGAGTTATCTCAAAGAAAGGGGCCACGGTGTTTCTGTATCTCTATTATGTTGGTGCGGCTTCGGAACTTTTAAATATCTTGATATATCTCGAGAACTACGCTTCTGATCAAAAAATATCATAGAACATAAATTGTAGGAAACATAATTCTCTACAAAAAAGGTCTGTTAAGATTTTGCCATAGCTCGTTTCGTTTCCGAGATATTTGCAGATATATCTCAAGGGAAGGGGCCTGACGGACATATTTCGAGATATTTCTTCTTCTTGTTGTTCTTCTTCTGCACAGCTAAGCTGGAAGTGGCATTTCCAGCTCGCAATAGTGCAGAGTTATCTCAAAGAAAGGGGCCACGGTGTTTCTGTATCTCTATTATGTTGGTGCGGCTTCGGAACTTTTAAATATCTTGATATATCTCGAGAACTACGCATCTGATCAAAAAATATCATGGAACATAAAAAGTAGGAAACTTAATTCTCTACAAATAAGGTCTCTTAACATTTTGCCATAGCTCGCTTCGTTTCCGAGATGTTTGCAGATTTATCTCGAGGGAAGGGGCCTGACGGACATATTTCGAGATATTTCTTCTTCTTGTTGTTCTTCTTCTGCACAGCTAAGCTGGAAGTGGCATTTGCAGCACGCAATAGTGCAGAGTTATCTCAAAGAAAGGGGCCACGGTGTTTCTGTATCTCTATTATGTTGGTGCGGCTTCGGAACTTTTAAATATCTTGATATATCTCGAGAACTACGCATCTGATCAAAAAATATCATGGAACATAAAAAGTAGGAAACTTAATTCTCTACAAAAAAGGTCTCTTAACATTTTGCCATAGCTCGCTTCGTTTCCGAGATATTTGGAGATTTATCTCAGGGGAAGGGGCCTGACGGACATATTTCGAGATATTTCTTCTTCTTGTTGTTCTTCTTCTGCACAGCTAAGCTGGAAGTGGCATTTGGAGCTTGCAATAGTGCAGAGTTATCTCAAAGAAAGGGGCCACGGTGTTTCTGTATCTCTATTATGTTGGTGCGGCTTCGGAACTTTTAAATATCTTGATATATCTCGAGAACTACGCATCTGATCAAAAAATATCATAGAACACAAAAAGTAGGAAACTTAATTCTCTACAAAAAAGGTCTCTTAACATTTTGCCACAGCTCGCTTCGTTTCCGAGATATTTGCAGATTTATCTCGAGGGAAGGGGCCTGACGGACATATTTCGAGATATTTCTTCTTCTTGTTGTTCTTCTTCTGCACAGCTAAGCTGGAAGTGGCATTTGCAGCTCGCAATAGTGCCGAGTTATCTCAAAGAAAGGGGCCACGGTGTTTCTGTATCTCTATTATGTTGGTGCGGCTTCGGAACTTTTAAATATCTTGATATATCTCGAGAACTACGCATCTGATCAAAAAAGATCATGGAACATAAAAAGTAGGAAACTTAATTCTCTACAAAAAAGGTCTCTTAACATTTTGCCATAGCTCGCTTCGTTTCCGAGATATTTGGAGATTTATCTCAGGGGAAGGGGCCTGACGGACATATTTCGAGATATTTCTTCTTCTTGTTGTTCTTCTTCTGCACAGCTAAGCTGGAAGTGGCATTTGGAGCTTGCAATAGTGCAGAGTTACCTCAAAGAAAGGGGCCACGGTGTTTCTGTATCTCTATTATGTTGGTGCGGCTTCGGAACTTTTAAATATCTTGATATATCTCGAGAACTACGCATCTGATCAAAAAATATCATAGAACACAAAAAGTAGGAAACTTAATTCTCTACAAAAAAGGTCTCTTAACATTTTGCCACAGCTCGCTTCGTTTCCGAGATATTTGCAGATTTATCTCGAGGGAAGGGGCCTGACGGACATATTTCGAGATATTTCTTCTTCTTGTTGTTCTTCTTCTGCACAGCTAAGCTCGAAGTGGCATTTGCGGCTCGCACTAGTGCAGAGTTATCTCAAAGAAAGGGGCCACGGTGTTTCTGTATCTCTATTATGTTGGTGCGGCTTCGGAACTTTTAAATATCTTGATGTATCTCGAGAACTACGCATCTGATCAAAAAATATCATGGAACATAAAAAGTAGGAAACTTAATTCTCTACAAAAAAGGTCTCTTAACATTTTGCCATAGCTCGCTTCGTTTCCGAGATATTTGGAGATTTATCTCAGGGGAAGGGGCCTGACGGACATATTTCGAGATATTTCTTCTTCTTGTTGTTCTTCTTCTGCACAGCTAAGCTGGAAGTGGCATTTGGAGCTTGCAATAGTGCAGAGTTATCTCAAAGAAAGGGGCCACGGTGTTTCTGTATCTCTATTATGTTGGTGCGGCTTCGGAACTTTTAAATATCTTGATATATCTCGAGAACTACGCATCTGATCAAAAAATATCATAGAACACAAAAAGTAGGAAACTTAATTCTCTACAAAAAAGGTCTCTTAACATTTTGCCACAGCTCGCTTCGTTTCCGAGATATTTGCAGATTTATCTCGAGGGAAGGGGCCTGACGGACATATTTCGAGATATTTCTTCTTCTTGTTGTTCTTCTTCTGCACAGCTAAGCTGGAAGTGGCATTTGCGGCTCGCACTAGTGCAGAGTTATCTCAAAGAAAGGGGCCACGGTGTTTCTGTATCTCTATTATGTTGGTGCGGCTTCGGAACTTTTAAATATCTTGATATATCTCGAGAACTACGCATCTGATCAAAAAATATCATGGAACATAAAAAGTAGGAAACTTAATTCTCTACAAAAAAGGTCTCTTAACATTTTGCCATAGCTCGCTTCGTTTCCGAGATATTTGGAGATTTATCTCAGGGGAAGGGGCCTGACGGACATATTTCGAGATATTTCTTCTTCTTGTTGTTCTTCTTCTGCACAGCTAAGCTGGAAGTGGCATTTGGAGCTTGCAATAGTGCAGAGTTATCTCAAAGAAAGGGGCCACGGTGTTTCTGTATCTCTATTATGTTGGTGCGGCTTCGGAACTTTTAAATATCTTGATATATCTCGAGAACTACGCATCTGATCAAAAAATATCATAGAACACAAAAAGTAGGAAACTTAATTCTCTACAAAAAAGGTCTCTTAACATTTTGCCACAGCTCGCTTCGTTTCCGAGATATTTGCAGATTTATCTCGAGGGAAGGGGCCTGACGGACATATTTCGAGATATTTCTTCTTCTTGTTGTTCTTCTTCTGCACAGCTAAGCTAGAAGTGGCATTTGCGGCACGCACTAGTGCAGAGTTATCTCAAAGAAAGGGGCCGCGGTGTTTCTGTATCTCTATTATGTTGGTGCGGCTTCGGAACTTTTAAATATCTCGATATATCTCGAAAACTACGCTTCTGATCAAAAAATATCATAGAACATAAATTGTAGGAAACATAATTCTCTACAAAAAAGGTCTCTTAAGATTTTGCCATAGCTCGTTTCGTTCCCGAGATATTTGCAGATATATCTCAAGGGAAGGGGCCTGACGGACATATTTCGAGATATTTCTTCTTCTTGTTGTTCTTCTTCTGCACAGCTAAGCTGGAAGTGGCATTTGGAGCTTGCAATAGTGCAGAGTTATCTCAAAGAAAGGGGCCACGGTGTTTCTGTATCTCTATTATGTTGGTGCGGCTTCGGAACTTTTAAATATCTTGATATATCTCGAGAACTACGCATCTGATCAAAAAATATCATAGAACACAAAAAGTAGGAAACTTAATTCTCTACAAAAAAGGTCTCTTAACATTTTGCCACAGCTCGCTTCGTTTCCGAGATATTTGCAGATTTATCTCGAGGGAAGGGGCCTGACGGACATATTTCGAGATATTTCTTCTTCTTGTTGTTCTTCTTCTGCACAGCTAAGCTGGAAGTGGCATTTGCGGCTCGCACTAGTGCAGAGTTATCTCAAAGAAAGGGGCCACGGTGTTTCTGTATCTCTATTATGTTGGTGCGGCTTCGGAACTTTTAAATATCTTGATATATCTCGAGAACTACGCTTCTGATCAAAAAATATCATAGAACATAAAAAGTAGGAAACTTAATTCTTTACAAGAAAGGTCTCTTAACATTTTGCCATAGCTCGCTTCGTTTCCGAGATATTTGCAGATTTATCTCAAGGGAAGGGGCCTGACGGACATATTTCGAGATATTTCTTCTTCTTGTTGTTCTTCTTCTGCACAGCTAAACTGGAAATGGCATTTCCAGCTCGCAATAGTGCAGAGTTATCTCAAAGAAAGGGGCCACGGTGTTTCTGTATCTCTATTATGTTGGTGCGGCTTCGGAACTTATAAATATCTTGATATATCTCGAGAACTACGCATCTGATCAAAGAATATCATGGAACATAAAAAGTAGGAAACTTCATTCTCTACAAAAAAGGTCTCTTAAGATTTTGCCATAGCTCGTTTCGTTTCCGAGATATTTGCAGATATATCTCAAGGGAAGGGGCCTGACGTACATATTTCGAGATATTTCTTCTTCTTGTTGTTCTTCTTCTGCACAGCTAAGCTGGAAGTGGCATTTCCAGCTCGCAATAGTGCAGAGTTATCTCAAAGAAAGGGGCCACGGTGTTTCTGTATCTCTATTATGTTGGTGCGGCTTCGGAACTTTTAAATATCTTGATATATCTCGAGAACTACGCATCTGATCAAAAAATATCATGGAACATAAAAAGTAGGAAACTTAATTCTCTACAAAAAAGGTCTCTTAAGATTTTGCCATAGCTCGTTTCGTTTCCGAGATATTTGCAGATATATCTCAAGGGAAGGGGCCTGACGGACATATTTCGAGATATTTCTTCTTCTTGTTGTTCTTCTTCTGCACAGCTAAGCTAGAAGTGGCATTTGCGGCTCGCACTAGTGCAGAGTTATCTCAAAGAAAGGGGCCGCGGTGTTTCTGTATCTCTATTATGTTGGTGCGGCTTCGGAACTTTTAAATATCTCGATATATCTCGAAAACTACGCTTCTGATCAAAAAATATCATAGAACATAAATTGTAGGAAACATAATTCTCTACAAAAAAGGTCTCTTAAGATTTTGCCATAGCTCGTTTCGTTTCCGAGATATTTGCAGATATATCTCAAGGGAAGGGGCCTGACGGACATATTTCGAGATATTTCTTCTTCTTGTTGTTCTTCTTCTGCACAGCTAAGCTGGAAGTGGCATTTCCAGCTCGCAATAGTGCAG
Organism: Osmia lignaria lignaria; assembly: GCF_051020975.1. Classification (NCBI taxonomy): domain Eukaryota; kingdom Metazoa; phylum Arthropoda; class Insecta; order Hymenoptera; family Megachilidae; genus Osmia; species Osmia lignaria. The sequence goes on from NW_027478161.1 coordinate 9,528,919, forward strand.
AGTTATCTCAAAGAAAGGGGCCACGGTGTTTCTGTATCTCTATTATGTTGGTGCGGCTTCGGAACTTTTAAATATCTTGATATATCTCGAGAACTACGCATCTGATCAAAAAATATCATGGAACATAAAAAGTAGGAAACTTAATTCTCTACAAAAAAGGTCTCTTAACATTTTGCCATAGCTCGCTTCGTTTCCGAGATGTTTGCAGATTTATCTCGAGGGAAGGGGCCTGACGGACATATTTCGAGATATTTCTTCTTCTTGTTGTTCTTCTTCTGCACAGCTAAGCTGGAAGTGGCATTAGCAGCACGCAATAGTGCAGAGTTATCTCAAAGAAAGGGGCCACGGTGTTTCTGTATCTCTATTATGTTGGTGCGGCTTCGGAACTTTTAAATATCTTGATATATCTCGAGAACTACGCATCTGATCAAAAAATATCATGGAACATAAAAAGTAGGAAACTTAATTCTCTACAAAAAAGGTCTCTTAACATTTTGCCACAGCTCGCTTCGTTTCCGAGATATTTGCAGATTTATCTCGAGGGAAGGGGCCTGACGGACATATTTCGAGATATTTCTTCTTCTTGTTGTTCTTCTTCTGCACAGCTAAGCTGGAAGTGGCATTTGCGGCTCGCACTAGTGCAGAGTTATCTCAAAGAAAGGGGCCACGGTGTTTCTGTATCTCTATTATGTTGGTGCGGCCTCGGAACTTTTAAATATCTTGATATATCTCGAGAACTACGCATCTGATCAAAAAATATCATGGAACATAAAAAGTAGGAAACTTAATTCTCTACAAAAAAGGTCTCTTAACATTTTGCCATAGCTCGCTTCGTTTCCGAGATATTTGGAGATTTATCTCAGGGGAAGGGGCCTGACGGACATATTTCGAGATATTTCTTCTTCTTGTTGTTCTTCTTCTGCACAGCTAAGCTGGAAGTGGCATTTGGAGCTTGCAATAGTGCAGAGTTATCTCAAAGAAAGGGGCCACGGTGTTTCTGTATCTCTATTATGTTGGTGCGGCTTCGGAACTTTTAAATATCTTGATATATCTCGAGAACTACGCATCTGATCAAAAAATATCATAGAACACAAAAAGTAGGAAACTTAATTGTCTACAAAAAAGGTCTCTTAACATTTTGCCACAGCTCGCTTCGTTTCCGAGATATTTGCAGATTTATCTCGAGGGAAGGGGCCTGACGGACATATTTCGAGATATTTCTTCTTCTTGTTGTTCTTCTTCTGCACAGCTAAGCTAGAAGTGGCATTTGCGGCACGCACTAGTGCAGAGTTATCTCAAAGAAAGGGGCCGCGGTGTTTCTGTATCTCTATTATGTTGGTGCGGCTTCGGAACTTTTAAATATCTCGATATATCTCGAAAACTACGCTTCTGATCAAAAAATATCATAGAACATAAATTGTAGGAAACATAATTCTCTACAAAAAAGGTCTCTTAAGATTTTGCCATAGCTCGTTTCGTTCCCGAGATATTTGCAGATATATCTCAAGGGAAGGGGCCTGACGGACATATTTCGAGATATTTCTTCTTCTTGTTGTTCTTCTTCTGCACAGCTAAGCTGGAAGTGGCATTTGGAGCTTGCAATAGTGCAGAGTTATCTCAAAGAAAGGGGCCACGGTGTTTCTGTATCTCTATTATGTTGGTGCGGCTTCGGAACTTTTAAATATCTTGATATATCTCGAGAACTACGCATCTGATCAAAAAATATCATAGAACACAAAAAGTAGGAAACTTAATTCTCTACAAAAAAGGTCTCTCAACATTTTGCCACAGCTCGCTTCGTTTCCGAGATATTTGCAGATTTATCTCGAGGGAAGGGGCCTGACGGACATATTTCGAGATATTTCTTCTTCTTGTTGTTCTTCTTCTGCACAGCTAAGCTGGAAGTGGCATTTGCGGCTCGCACTAGTGCAGAGTTATCTCAAAGAAAGGGGCCACGGTGTTTCTGTATCTCTATTATGTTGGTGCGGCTTCGGAACTTTTAAATATCTTGATATATCTCGAGAACTACGCATCTGATCAAAGAATATCATGGAACATAAAAAGTAGGAAACTTCATTCTCTACAAAAAAGGTCTCTTAAGATTTTGCCATAGCTCGTTTCGTTTCCGAGATATTTGCAGATATATCTCAAGGGAAGGGGCCTGACGTACATATTTCGAGATATTTCTTCTTCTTGTTGTTCTTCTTCTGCACAGCTAAGCTGGAAGTGGCATTTCCAGCTCGCAATAGTGCAGAGTTATCTCAAAGAAAGGGGCCACGGTGTTTCTGTATCTCTATTATGTTGGTGCGGCTTCGGAACTTTTAAATATCTTGATATATCTCGAGAACTACGCATCTGATCAAAAAATATCATGGAACATAAAAAGTAGGAAACTTAATTCTCTACAAAAAAGGTCTCTTAAGATTTTGCCATAGCTCGTTTCGTTTCCGAGATATTTGCAGATATATCTCAAGGGAAGGGGCCTGACGGACATATTTCGAGATATTTCTTCTTCTTGTTGTTCTTCTTCTGCACAGCTAAGCTAGAAGTGGCATTTGCGGCTCGCACTAGTGCAGAGTTATCTCAAAGAAAGGGGCCGCGGTGTTTCTGTATCTCTATTATGTTGGTGCGGCTTCGGAACTTTTAAATATCTCGATATATCTCGAAAACTACGCTTCTGATCAAAAAATATCATAGAACATAAATTGTAGGAAACATAATTCTCTACAAAAAAGGTCTCTTAAGATTTTGCCATAGCTCGTTTCGTTTCCGAGATATTTGCAGATATATCTCAAGGGAAGGGGCCTGACGGACATATTTCGAGATATTTCTTCTTCTTGTTGTTCTTCTTCTGCACAGCTAAGCTGGAAGTGGCATTTCCAGCTCGCAATAGTGCAGAGTTATCTCAAAGAAAGGGGCCACGGTGTTTCTGTATCTCTATTATGTTGGTGCGGCTTCGGAACTTTTAAATATCTTGATATATCTCGAGAACTACGCATCTGATCAAAAAATATCATGGAACATAAAAAGTAGGAAACTTAATTCTCTACAAAAAAGGTCTCTTAACATTTTGCCATAGCTCGCTTCGTTTCCGAGATGTTTGCAGATTTATCTCGAGGGAAGGGGCCTGACGGACATATTTCGAGATATTTCTTCTTCTTGTTGTTCTTCTTCTGCACAGCTAAGCTGGAAGTGGCATTAGCAGCACGCAATAGTGCAGAGTTATCTCAAAGAAAGGGGCCACGGTGTTTCTGTATCTCTATTATGTTGGTGCGGCTTCGGAACTTTTAAATATCTTGATATATCTCGAGAACTACGCATCTGATCAAAAAATATCATGGAACATAAAAAGTAGGAAACTTAATTCTCTACAAAAAAGGTCTCTTAACATTTTGCCATAGCTCGCTTCGTTTCCGAGATATTTGCAGATTTATCTCAAGGGAAGGGGCCTGACGGACATATTTCGAGATATTTCTTCTTCTTGTTGTTCTTCTTCTGCACAGCTAAGCTGGAAGTGGCATTTGCAGCTCGCAATAGTGCAGAGTTATCTCAAAGAAAGGGGCCACGGTGTTTCAGTATCTCTATTATGTTGGTGCGGCTTCGGAACTTTTAAATATCTTGATATATCTCGAGAACTACGCATCTGATCAAAAAATATCATACAACATAAAAAGTAGGAAACTTAATTCTCTACAAAAAAGGTCTCTTAAGATTTTGCCATAGCTCGTTTCGTTTCCGAGATATTTGCAGATATATCTCAAGGGAAGGGGCCTGACGGACATATTTCGAGATATTTCTTCTTCTTGTTGTTCTTCTTCTGCACAGCTAAGCTGGAAGTGGCATTTGGAGCTTGCAATAGTGCAGAGTTATCTCAAAGAAAGGGGCCACGGTGTTTCTGTATCTCTATTATGTTGGTGCGGCTTCGGAACTTTTAAATATCTTGATATATCTCGAGAACTACGCATCTGATCAAAAAATATCATAGAACACAAAAAGTAGGAAACTTAATTCTCTATAAAAAAGGTCTCTTAACATTTTGCCACAGCTCGCTTCGTTTCCGAGATATTTGCAGATTTATCTCGAGGGAAGGGGCCTGACGGACATATTGCGAGATATTTCTTCTTCTTGTTGTTCTTCTTCTGCACAGCTAAGCTGGAAGTGGCATTTGCAGCTCGCAATAGTGCCGAGTTATCTCAAAGAAAGGGGCCACGGTGTTTCTGTATCTCTATTATGTTGGTGCGGCTTCGGAACTTTTAAATATCTTGATATATCTCGAGAACTACGCATCTGATCAAAAAATATCATGGAACATAAAAAGTAGGAAACTTAATTCTCTACAAAAAAAGGTCTCTTAACATTTTGCCATAGCTCGCTTCGTTTCCGAGATATTTGGAGATTTATCTCAGGGGAAGGGGCCTGACGGACATATTTCGAGATATTTCTTCTTCTTGTTGTTCTTCTTCTGCACAGCTAAGCTGGAAGTGGCATTTGGAGCTTGCAATAGTGCAGAGTTATCTCAAAGAAAGGGGCCACGGTGTTTCTGTATCTCTATTATGTTGGTGCGGCTTCGGAACTTTTAAATATCTTGATATATCTCGAGAACTACGCATCTGATCAAAAAATACCATAGAACAGAAAAAGTAGGAAACTTAATTCTCTACAAAAAAGGTCTCTTAACATTTTGCCACAGCTCGCTTCGTTTCCGAGATATTTGCAGATTTATCTCGAGGGAAGGGGCCTGACGGACATATTTCGAGATATTTCTTCTTCTTGTTGTTCTTCTTCTGCACAGCTAAGCTAGAAGTGGCATTTGCGGCACGCACTAGTGCAGAGTTATCTCAAAGAAAGGGGCCGCGGTGTTTCTGTATCTCTATTATGTTGGTGCGGCTTCGGAACTTTTAAATATCTCGATATATCTCGAAAACTACGCTTCTGATCAAAAAATATCATAGAACGTAAATTGTAGGAAACATAATTCTCTACAAAAAAGGTCTCTCAAGATTTTGCCATAGCTCGTTTCGTTTCCGAGATATTTGCAGATATATCTCAAGGGAAGGGGCCTGACGGACATATTTCGAGATATTTCTTCTTCTTGTTGTTCTTCTTCTGCACAGCTAAGCTGGAAGTGGCATTTGCAGCTCGCAATAGTACCGAGTTATCTCAAAGAAAGGGGCCACGGTGTTTCTGTATCTCTATTATGTTGGTGCGGCTTCGGAACTTTTAAATATCTTGATATATCTCGAGAACTACGCATCTGATCAAAAAATATCATACAACATAAAAAGTAGGAAACTTAATTCTCTACAAAAAAGGTCTCTTAACATTTTGCCATAGCTCGCTTCGTTTCCGAGATATTTGCAGATTTATCTCAAGGGAAGGGGACTGACGGACATATTTCGAGATATTTCTTCTTCTTGTTGTTCTTCTTCTGCACAGCTAAGCTGGAAGTGGCATTTGCAGCTAGTAATAGTGCAGAGTTATCTCAAAGAAAGGGGCCACGGTGTTTCTGTATCTCTATTATGTTGGTGCGGCTTCGGAACTTTTAAATATCTTGATATATCTCGAGAACTACGCATCTGATCAAAAAATATCATGGAACATAAAAAGTAGGAAACTTAATTCTCTACAAAAAAGGTCTCTTAACATTTTCCCATAGCTCGCTTCGCTTCCGAGATATTTGCAGATTTATCTCAAGGGAAGGGGCCTGACGGACATATTTCGAGATATTTCTTCTTCTTGTTGTTCTTCTTCTGCACAGCTAAGCTGGAAGTGGCATTTGCAGCTCGCAATAGTGCAGAGTTATCTCAAAAAAAGGGGCCACGGTGTTTCTGTATCTCTATTATGTTGGTGCGGCTTCGGAACTTTTAAATATCTTGATATATCTCGAGAACTACGCATCTGATCAAAAAATATCATACAACATAAAAAGTAGGAAACTTAATTCTCTACAAAAAAGGTCTCTTAACATTTTGCCATAGCTCGCTTTGTTTCCGAGATATTTGCAGATTTATCTCAAGGGAAGGGGCCTGACGGACATATTTCGAGATATTTCTTCTGCTTGTTGTTCTTCTTCTGCACAGCTAAGCTGGAAGTGGCATTTGCAGCTCGCAATAGTGCAGAGTTATCTCAAAGAAAGGGGCCACGGTGTTTCTGTATCTCTATTATGTTGGTGCGGCTTCGGAACTTTTAAATATCTTGATATATCTCGAGAACTACGCATCTGATCAAAAAATATCATACAACATAAAAAGTAGGAAACTTAATTCTCTACAAAAAAGGTCTCTTAACATTTTGCCATAGCTCGCTTCGTTTCCGAGATATTTGCAGTTTTATCTCGAGGGAAGGGGCCTGACGGACATATTTCGAGATATTTCTTCTTCTTGTTGTTCTTCTTCTGCACAGCTAAGCTGGAAGTGGCATTTGCGGCTCGCACTAGTGCAGAGTTATCTCAAAGAAAGGGGCCACGGTGTTTCTGTATCTCTATTATGTTGGTGCGGCTTCGGAACTTTTAAATATCTTGATATATGTCGAGAACTACGCATCTGATCAAAAAATATCATAGAACATAAAAAGTAGGAAACTTAATTCTCTACAAAAAAGGTCTCTTAACATTTTGCCATAGCTCGCTTGGTTTCCGAGATATTTGCAGATCTATCTCATGGGAAGGGGCCTGACGGACATATTTCGAGATATTTCTTCTTCTTGTTGTTCTTCTTCTGTACAGCTAAGCTGGAAGTGGCATTTGCGGCTCGCACTAGTGCAGAGTTATCTCAAAGAAAGGGGCCACGGTGTTTCTGTATCTCTATTATGTTGGTGCGGCTTCGGAACTTTTAAATATCTCGATATATCTCGAAAACTACGCTTCTGATCAAAAAATATCATAGAACATAAATTGTAGGAAACATAATTCTCTACAAAAAAGGTCTCTTAAGATTTTGCCATAGCTCGTTTCGTTTCCGAGATATTTGCAGATTTATCTCGAGGGAAGGGGCCTGACGGACATATTTCGAGATATTTCTTCTTCTTGTTGTTCTTCTTCTGCACAGCTAAGCTGGAAGTGGCATTTGCGGCTCGCACTAGTGCAGAGTTATCTCAAAGAAAGGGGCCACGGTGTTTCTGTATCTCTATTATGTTGGTGCGGCTTCGGAACTTTTAAATATCTTGATATATGTCGAGAACTACGCATCTGATCAAAAAATATCATAGAACATAAAAAGTAGGAAACTTAATTCTCTACAAAAAAGGTCTCTTAACATTTTGCCATAGCTCGCTTGGTTTCCGAGATATTTGCAGATTTATCTCAAGGGAAGGGGCCTGACGGACATATTTCGAGATATTTCTTCTTCTTGTTGTTCTTCTTCTGCACAGCTAAGCTGGAAGTGGCATTTGCAGCTCGCAATAGTGCAGAGTTATCTCAAAGAAAGGGGCCACGGTGTTTCTGTATCTCTATTATGTTGGTGCGGCTTCGGAACTTTTAAATATCTTGATATATCTCGAGAACTACGCATCTGATCAAAAAATATCATGGAACATAAAAAGTAGGAAACTTAATTCTCTACAAAAAAGGTCTCTTAACATTTTGCCATAGCTCGCTTCGTTTCCGAGATATTTGCAGATTTATCTCAAGGGAAGGGGCCTGACGGACATATTTCGAGATATTTCTTCTTCTTGTTGTTCTTCTTCTGCACAGCTAAGCTGGAAGTGGCATTTGCAGCTCGCAATAGTGCAGAGTTATCTCAAAGAAAGGGGCCACGGTGTTTCTGTATCTCTATTATGTTGGTGCGGCTTCGGAACTTTTAAATATCTTGATATATCTCGAGAACTACGCATCTGATCAAAAAATATCATACAACATAAAAAGTAGGAAACTTAATTCTCTACAAAAAAGGTCTCTTAACATTTTGCCATAGCTCGCTTCGTTTCCGAGATATTTGCAGATTTATCTCAAGGGAAGGGGCCTGACGGACATATTTCGAGATATTTCTTCTTCTTGTTGTTCTTCTTCTGCACAGCTAAGCTGGAAGTGGCATTTGCAGCTCGCAATAGTGCAGAGTTATCTCAAAGAAAGGGGCCACGGTGTTTCTGTATCTCTATTATGTTGGTGCGGCTTCGGAACTTTTAAATATCTTGATATATCTCGAGAACTACGCATCTGATCAAAAAATATCATAGAACATAAAAAGTAGGAAACTTAATTCTCTACAGAAAAGGTCTCTTAACATTTTGCCATAGCTCGCTTCGTTTCCGAGATATTTGCAGATTTATCTCGAGGGAAGGGGCCTGACGGACATATTTCGAGATATTTCTTCTTCTTGTTGTTCTTCTTCTGCACAGCTAAGCTGGAAGTGGCATTTGCGGCTCGCACTAGTGCAGAGTTATCTCAAAGAAAGGGGCCACGGTGTTTCTGTATCTCTATTATGTTGGTGCGGCTTCGGAACTTTTAAATATCTCGATATATCTCGAAAACTACGCTTCTGATCAAAAAATATCATAGAACATAAATTGTAGGAAACATAATTCGCTACAAAAAAGGTCTCTTAAGATTTTGCCATAGCTCGTTTCGTTTCCCAGATATTTGCAGATTTATCTCGAGGGAAGGGGCCTGACGGACATATTTCGAGATATTTCTTCTTCTTGTTGTTCTTCTTCTGCACAGCTAAGCTGGAAGTGGCATTTGCGGCTCGCACTAGTGCAGAGTTATCTCAAAGAAAGGGGCCACGGTGTTTCTGTATCTCTATTATGTTGGTGCGGCTTCGGAACTTTTAAATATCTTGATATATGTCGAGAACTACGCATCTGATCAAAAAATATCATAGAACATAAAAAGTAGGAAACTTAATTCTCTACAAAAAAGGTCTCTTAAGATTTTGCCATAGCTCGCTTCGTTTCCGAGATATTTGCAGATCTATCTCAAGGGAAGGGGCCTGACGGACATATTTCGAGATATTTCTTCTTCTTGTTGTTCTTCTTCTGTACAGCTAAACTGGAAGTGGCATTTGCGGCTCGCACTAGTGCAGAGTTATCTCAAAGAAAGGGGCCACGGTGTTTCTGTATCTCTATTATGTTGGTGCGGCTTCGGAACTTTTAAATATCTTGATATATCTCGAGAACTACGCATCTGATCAAAAAATATCATAGAACATAAAAAGTAGCAAACTTAATTCTCTACAAAAAAGGTCTCTTAACATTTTGCCATAGCTCGCTTCGTTTCCGAGATATTTGCAGATTTATCTCAAGGGAAGGGGCCTGACGGACATATTTCGAGATATTTCTTCTTCTTGTTGTTCTTCTTCTGCACAGCTAAACTGGAAGTGGCATTTCCAGCTCGCAATAGTGCAGAGTTATCTCAAAGAAAGGGACCACGGTGTTTCTGTATCTCTATTATGTTGGTGCGGCTTCGGCACTTTTAAATATCTTGATATATCTCGAGAACTACGCATCTGATCAAAAAATATCATGGAACATAAAAAGTGGGAAACTTAATTCTCTACAAAAAAGGTCTCTTAACATTTTGCCATAGCTCGCTTCGTTTCCGAGATATTTGCAGATTTATCTCAAGGGAAGGGGCCTGACGGACATATTTCGAGATATTTCTTCTTCTTGTTGTTCTTCTTCTGTACAGCTAAACTGGAAGTGGCATTTCCAGCTCGCAATAGTGCAGAGTTATCTCAAAGAAAGGGGCCACGGTGTTTCTGTATCTCTATTATGTTGGTGCGGCTTCGGAACTTTTAAATATCTCGATATATCTCGAAAACTACGCTTCTGATCAAAAAATATCATAGAACATAAATTGTAGGAAACATAATTCTCTACAAAAAAGGTCTCTCAGGATTTTGCCATAGCTCGCTTCGTTTCCGAGATATTTGCAGATTTATCTCAAGGGAAGGGGCCTGACGGACATATTTCGAGATATTTCTTCTTCTTGTTGTTCTTCTTCTGCACAGCTAAACTGGAAGTGGCATTTCCAGCTCGCAATAGTGCAGAGTTATCTCAAAGAAAGGGGCCACGGTGTTTCTGTATCTCTATTATGTTGGTGCGGCTTCGGAACTTTTAAATATCTTGATATATCTCGAGAACAACGCATCTGATCAAAAAATATCATAGAACATAAAAAGTAGGAAACTTAATTCTCTACAAAAAAGTTCTCTTAACATTTTGCCATAGCTCGCTTCGTTTCCGAGATATTTGCAGATTTATCTCAAGGGAAGGGGCCTGACGAACATATTTCGAGATATTTCTTCTTCTTGTTGTTCTTCTTCTGCACAGCTAAACTGGAAGTGGCATTTCCAGCTCGCAATAGTGCAGAGTTATCTCAAAGAAAGGGGCCACGGTGTTTCTGTATCTCTATTATGTTGGTGCGGCTTCGGCACTTTTAAATATCTTGATATATCTCGAGAACTACGCATCTGATCAAAAAATATCATAGAACATAAATTGTAGGAAACATAATTCTCTACAAAAAAGGTCTCTTAACATTTTGCCATAGCTCTCTTCGTTTCCGAGATATTTGCAGATATATCTCAAGGGAAGGGGCCTGACGGACATATTTCGAGATATTTCTTCTTCTTGTTGTTCTTCTTCTGCACAGCTAAGCTGGAAGTGGCATTTACAGCTCGCAATAGTGCAGAGTTATCTCAAAGAAAGGGGCCACGGTGTTTCTGTATTTCTATTATGTTGGTGCGGCTTCGGAACTTTTAAATATCTTGATATATCTCGAGAACTACGCATCTGATCAGAAAATATCATAGAACATAAAAAGTAGGAAACTTAATTCTCTACAAAAAAGGTCTCTTAACATTTTGCCATAGCTCGCTACGTTTCCGAGATATTTGCAGATTTATCTCAAGGGAAGGGGCCTGACGGACATATTTCGAGATATTTCTTCTTCTTCTTGTTCTTCTTCTGCACAGCTAAGCTGGAAGTGGCATTTGCAGCTCGCAATAGTGCAGAGTTATCTCAAAGAAAGGGGCCACGGTGTTTCTGTATCTCTATTATGTTGGTGCGGCTTCGGAACTTTTAAATATCTTGATATATCTCGAGAACTACGCATCTGATCAAAAAATATCATACAACATAAAAAGTAGGAAACTTAATTCTCTACAAAAAAGGTCTCTTAACATTTTGCCATAGCTCGCTTCGTTTCCGAGATATTTGCAGATTCATCTCAAGGGAAGGGGTCTGACGGACATATTTCGAGATATTTCTTCTTCTTGTTGTTCTTCTTCTGCACAGCTAAGCTCGAAGCGGCATTTGCAGCTCGCAATAGTGCAGAGTTATCTCAAAGAAAGAGGCCACGGTGTTTCTGTACCTCTATTATGTTGGTGCAGCTTCGGAACTTTTAAATATCTTGATATATCTCGAGAACTACGCATCTGATCAAAAAATATCATACAACATAAGAAGTAGGAAACTTAATTCTCTACAAAAAAGGTCTCTTAACATTTTGCCATAGCTCGCTTCGTTTCCGAGATATTTGCAGATCTATCTCAAGGGAAGGGGCCTGACGGACATATTTCGAGATATTTCTTCTTCTTGTTGTTCTTCTTCTGCACAGCTAAGCTGGAAGTGGCATTTGCGGCTCGCACTAGTGCAGTGTTATCTCAAAGAAAGGGGCCACGGTGTTTCTGTATCTCTATTATGTTGGTGCGGCTTCGGAACATTTAAATATCTTGATATATCTCGGGAACTACGCATCTGATCAAAAAGTATCATAGAACATAAATTGTAGGAAACATAATTCTCTACAAAAAAGGTCTCTTAACATTTTGCCATAGCTCTCTTCGTTTCCGAGATATTTGCAGATATACCTCAAGGGAAGGGGCCTGACGGACATATTTCGAGATATTTCTTCTTCTTGTTGTTCTTCTTCTGCACAGCTAAGCTGGAAGTGGCATTTACAGCTCGCAATAGTGCAGAGTTATCTCAAAGAAAGGGGCCACGGTGTTTCTGTATCTCTATTATGTTGGTGCGGCTTCGGAACTTTTAAATATCTTGATATATCTCGAGAACTACGCATCTGATCAAAAAATATCATAGAACATAAAAAGTAGGAAACTTAATTCTCTACAAAAAAGGTCTCTTAACATTTTGCCATAGCTCGCTTCGTTTCCGAGATATTTGCAGATTTATCTCAAGGGAAGGGGCCTGACGGACATATTTCGAGATATTTCTTCTTCTTCTTGTTCTTCTTCTGCACAGCTAAGCTGGAAGTGGCATTTGCAGCTCGCAATAGTGCAGAGTTATCTCAAAGAAAGGGGCCACGGTGTTTCTGTGTCTCTATTATGTTGGTGCGGCTTCGGAACTTTTAAATATCTTGATATATCTCGAGAACTACGCATCTGATCAAAAAATATCATAGAACATAAATTGTAGGAAACATAATTCTCTACAAAAAAGGTGTCTTAAGATTTTGCCATAGCTCGTTTCGTTTCCGAGATATTTGCAGATTTATCTCGAGGGAAGGGGCCTGACGGACATATTTCGAGATATTTCTTCTTCTTGTTGTTCTTCTTCTGCACAGCTAAGCTGGAAGTGGCATTTGCGGCTCGCACTAGTGCAGAGTTATCTCAAAGGAAGGGGCCACGGTGTTTCTGTATCTCTATTATGTTGGTGCGGCTTCGGAACTTTTAAATATCTTGATATATGTCGAGAACTACGCATCTGATCAAAAAATATCATAGAACATAAAAAGTAGGAAACTTAATTCTCTACAAAAAAGGTCTCTTAACGTTTTGCCATAGCTCGCTTCGTTTCCGAGATATTTGCAGATATATCTCAAGGGAAGGGGCCTGACGGACATATTTCGAGACATTTCTTCTTCTTGTTGTTCTTCTTCTGCACAGCTAAGCTGGAAGTGGCATTTGCGGCTCGCACTAGTGCAGAGTTATCTCAAAGAAAGGGGCCACGGTGTTTCTGTATCTCTATTATGTTGGTGCGGCTTCGGAACTTTTAAATATCTTGATATATGTCGAGAACTACGCATCTGATCAAAAAATATCATAGAACATAAAAAGTAGGAAACTTAATTCTCTACAAAAAAGGTCTCTTAACATTTTGCCATAGCTCGCTTCGTTTCCGAGATATTTGCAGATTTATCTCAAGGGAAGGGGCCTGACGGACATATTTCGAGATATTTCTTCTTCTTGTTGTTCTTCTTCTGCACAGGTAAGCTGGAAGTGGCATTTGCAGCTCGCAATAGTGCAGAGTTATATCAAAGAAAAGGGCCACGGTGTTTCTGTATCTCTATTATGTTGGTGCGGCTTCGGAACTTTTAAATATCTTGATATATCTCGAGAACTACGCATATGATCAAAAAATATCATACAACATAAAAAGTAGAAAACTTAATTCTCTACAAAAAAGGTCTCTTAACATTTTGCCATAGCTCGCTTCGTTTCCGAGATATTTGCAGATTTATCTCAAGGGAAGGGTCCTGACGGACATATTTCGGGATACTTCTTCTTCTTGTTGTTCTTCTTTTGCACAGCTAAACTGGATGTGGCATTTCCAGCTCGCAATAGTGCAGAGTTATCTCAAAGAAAGGGGCTACGGTGTTTCTGTATCTCTATTATGTTGGTGCGGCTTCGGAACTTTTAAATATCTTGATATATCTCGAGAACTACGCATCTGATCGAAAAATATCATAGAACATAGAAAGTAGGAAACTTAATTCTCTACAAAAAACGTCTCTTAACATTTTGCCATAGCTCGCTTCGTTTCCGAGATATTTGCAGATTTATCTCAAGGGAAGGGGCCTGACGGACATATTTCGAGATATTTCTTCTTCTTGTTGTTCTTCTTCTGCACAGCTAAGCTGGAAGTGGCATTTGCAGGTCGCAATAGTGCAGAGTTATCTCAAAGAAAGGGGCCACGGTGTTTCTGTATCTCTATTATGTTGGTGCGGCTTCGGAACTTTTAAATATCTCGATATATCTCGAAAACTACGCTTCTGATCAAAAAATATCATAGAACATAAATTATAGGAAACATAATTCTCTACAAAAAAGGGCTCTTAACATTTTGCCATAGCTCGCTTCGTTTCCGAGATATTTGCAGATATATCTCAAGGGAAGGGTCCTGACGGACATATTTCGGGATATTTCTTCTTCTTGTTGTTCTTCTTCTGCACAGCTAAACTGGAAGTGGCATTTCCAGCTCGCAATAGTGCAGAGTTATCTCAAAGAAAGGGGCTACGGTGTTTCTGTATCTCTATTATGTTGGTGCGGCTTCGGAACTTTTAAATATCTTGATATATCTCGAGAACTACGCATCTGATCGAAAAATATCATAGAACATGAAAAGTAGGAAACTTAATTCTCTACAAAAAACGTCTCTTAACGTTTTGCCATAGCTCGCTTCCTTTCCGAGATATTTGCAGATATATCTCAAGGGAAGGGGCCTGACGGACATATTTCGAGATATTTCTTCTTCTTGTTGTTCTTCTTCTGCACCGCTAAGCTGGAAGTGGCATTTGCAGGTCGCAATAGAGCAGAGTTATCTCAAAGAAAGGGGCCACGGTGTTTCTGTATCTCTATTATGTTGGTGCGGCTTCGGAACTTTTAAATATCTCGATATATCTCGAAAACTACGCTTCTGATCAAAAAATATCATAGAACATAAATTATAGGAAACATAATTCTCTACAAAAAAGGACTCTTAACATTTTGCCATAGCTCGCTTCGTTTCCGAGATATTTGCAGATTTATCTCAAGGGAAGGGTCCTGACGGACATATTTCGGGATATTTCTTCTTCTTGTTGTTCTTCTTCTGCACAGCTAAGCTGGAAGTGGCATTTGCAGGTCGCAATAGTGCAGAGTTATCTCAAAGAAAGGGGCCACGGTGTTTCTGTATCTCTATTATGTTGGTGCGGCTTCGGAACTTTTAAATATCTTGATATATCTCGAGAACTACGCATCTGATCAAAAAATATCACACAACATAAAAAGTAGGAAACTTAATTCTCTACAAAAAAGGTCTCTTAACATTTTGCCTTAGCTCGCTTCGTTTCCGAGATATTTGCAGATTTATCTCAAGGGAAGGTGCCTGACGGACATATTTCGAGATATTTCTTCTTCTTGTTGTTCTTCTTCTGCACAGTTAAGCTGGAAGTGGCATTTGCAGCTCGCAATAGTGCAGAGTTATCTCAGAGAAAGAGGCCACGGTGTTTCTGTATCTCTATTATGTTGGTGCGGCTTCGGAACTTTTAAATATCTCGATATATCTGGAAAACTACGCTTCTGATCAAAAAATATCATAGAACATAAAAGGTAGGAAACTTAATTCTCTACAAATATAGTCTCTTAACATTTTGCCATAGCTCGCTTGGTTTCTGAGATATTTGCAGATTTATCTCAATGGAAGGGGCCTGACGGACATATTTCGAGATATTTCTTCTTCTTGTTGTTCTTCTTCTGCACAGCTAAGCTGGAAGTGGCATTTGCAGCTCGCAATAGTGCAGAATGATCTCAAAGAAAGGGGCCACGGTGTTTCTGTACCTCTATTATGTTGGTGCGGCTTCGGAACTTTTAAATATCTTGATATATCTCGAGAACTACGCATCTGATCAAAAAATATCACACAACATAAAAAGTAGGAAACTAAATTCTCTACAAAAAAGGTCTCTTAACATTTTGCCTTAGCTCGCTTCGTTTCCGAGATATTTGCAGATTTATCTCAAGGGAAGGTGCCTGACGGACATATTTCGAGATATTTCTTCTTCTTGTTGTTCTTCTTCTGCACAGCTAAGCTGGAAGTGGCATTTGCGGCTCGCACTAGTGTAGAGTTATCTCAAAGAAAGGGGCCACGGTGTTTCTGTATCTCTATTATGTTGGTGCGGCTTCGGAACTTTTAAATATCTCGATATATCTGGAAAACTACGCTTCTGATCAAAAAATATCATAGAACATAAAAGGTAGGAAACTTAATTCTCTACAAATATAGTCTCTTAACATTTTGCCATAGCTCGCTTCGTTTCCGAGATATTTGCAGATTCAGCTCAAAGGAACGGGCCTGACGGACATATTTCGAGATATTTCTTCTTCTTGTTGTTCTTCTTCTGCACAGCTAAGCTGGAAGTGGCATTTGCGGCTCGCACTAGTGTAGAGTTATCTCAAAGAAAGGGGCCACGGTGTTTCTGTATCTCTATTATGTTGGTGCGGCTTCGGAACTTTTAAATATCTCGATATATCTCGAAAACTACGCTTCTGATCAAAAAATATCATACAACATAAATTGTAGGAAACATAATTCTCTACAAAAAATGTCTCTTATCGTTTTGCCATAGCTCGCTCCGTTTCCGAGATATTCGCAGATATATCTCAAGGGAAGGTGCCTGACGGACATATTTCGAGATATTTCTTCTTCTTGTTGTTCTTCTTCTGCACAGCTAAGCTGGAAGTGGCATTTGCAGCTCGCAATAGTGCAGAGTTATCTCAGAGAAAGAGGCCACGGTGTTTCTGTATCTCTATTATGTTGGTGCGGCTTCGGAACTTTTAAATATCTCGATATATCTGGAAAACTACGCTTCTGATCAAAAAATATCATAGAACATAAAAGGTAGGAAACTTAATTCTCTACAAATATAGTCTCTTAACATTTTGCCATAGCTCGCTTCGTTTCCGAGATATTTGCAGATTCAGTTCAAAGGAACGGGCCTGACGGACATATTTCGAGATATTTCTTCTTCTTGTTGTTCTTCTTCTGCACAGCTAAGCTGGAAGTGGCATTTGCGGCTCGCACTAGTGTAGAGTTATCTCAAAGAAAGGGGCCACGGTGTTTCTGTATCTCTATTATGTTGGTGCGGCTTCGGAACTTTTAAATATCTCGATATATCTCGAAAACTACGCTTCTGATCAAAAAATATCATAGAACATAAATTGTAGGAAACATAATTGTCTACAAAAAAGGTCTCTTAACGTTTTGCCATAGCTCGCTTCGTTTCCGAGATATTTGCAGATATATCTCAAGGGAAGGGGCCTGACGGACATATTTCGAGATATTCCTTCTTCTTGTTGTTCTTCTTCTGCACAGCTAAGCTGGAAGTGGCATTTACAGCTCGCAATAGTGCAGAGTTATCTCAAAGAAAGGGGCCACGGTGTTTCCGTATCTCTATTATGTTGGTGCGGCTTCGGAACTTTTAAATATCTCGATATATCTCGAAAACTACGCTTCTGATCAAAAAATATCATAGAACATAAATTGTAGGAAACATAATTCTCTACAAAAAACGTCTCTTAACATTTTGCCATAGATCGCTTCGTTTCCGAGATATTTGCAGATATATCTCAAGGGAAGGGGCCTAACGGACATATTTCGAGATATTTCTTCTTCTTGTTGTTCTCCTTCTGCACAGCTAAGCTGGAAGTGGCATTTGCGGCTCGCACTAGTGCAGAGGTACCTCAAAGAAAGGGGCCACGGTGTTTCTGTATCTCTATTATGTTGGTGCAGCTTCGGAACTTTTAAATATCTTGATATATCTCGAGAACTACGCATCTGATCAAAAAATATCATGGATCATAAAAAGTGGAAAACGTAATTCTCTACAAAAAAGGTCTCTTAACATTTTGCCATAGCTCGCTTCGTTTCCGAGATATTTGCAGATTTATCTCAAGGGAAGGTGCCTGACGGACATACTTCGAGATATTTCTTCTTCTTGTTGTTCTTCTTCTGCACAGCTAAGCTGGAAGTGGCATTTGCAGCTCGCAATAGTGCAGAGTTATCTCAAAGAAAGGGGCCACGGTGTTTCTGTATCTCTATTATGTTGGTGCGGCTTCGGAACTTTTAAATATCTCGATGTATCTCGAGAACTACGCATCTGATCAAAAAATATCATAGAACATAAAAAGTAGGAAACTTAATTCTCTACAAATAATGTCTCTTAACATTTTGCCATAGCTCGCTTCGTTTCCGAGATATTTGCAGATTTATCTCAAGGGAAGGGGCCTGACGGACATATTTCGAGATATTTCTTCTTCTTGTTGTTCTTCTTCTGCACAGCTAAGCTGGAAGTGGCATTTGCAGCTCGCAATAGTGCAGAGTTATCTCAAAGAAAGGGGCCACGGTGTTTCTGTACCTCTATTATGTTGGTGCAGCTTCGGAACTTTTAAATATCTTGATATATCTCGAGAACTACGCATCTGATCAAAAAATGTCATAGAACATAAAAAGTAGGAAACCTAATTTTCTACAAAAAAGGTCTGTTAACATTCTGCCGTAGCTCGCTTCGTTTCCGAGATATTTGCAGATTTATCTCAAGGGAAGGGGCCTGACGGACATATTTCGAAATATTTCTTATTCTGGTTGTTCTTCTTCTGCACAGCTAAGCTGGAAGTGGCATTTGCAGCTCGCAATAGTGCAGAATGATCTCAAAGAAAGGGGCCACGGTGTTTCTGTACCTCTATTATGTTGGTGCAGCTTCGGAACTTTTAAATATCTTGATATATCTCGAGAACTACGCATCTGATCAAAAAATATCATAGAAGATAAAAAGTAGGAAACTTAATTCTCTACAAAAAAGGTCGCCTAACATTTTGCCGTAGCTCGCTTCGTTTCCGAGATATTTGCAGATTTATCTCAAGGGAAGGGGCCTAACGGACATATTTCGAGATATTTCTTCTTCTTGTTGTTCTTCTTCTGCACAGCTAAGCTGGAAGTGGCATTTGCAGCTCGCAATAGTGCAGAGTTATCCCAAAGAAAGGGGCCACGGTGTTTCTGTATCTCTATTATGTTGGTGCGGCTTCGGAACTTTTAAATATCTCGATATATCTCGAAAACTACGCTTCTGATCAAAAAATATCATAGGACATAAATTGTAGGAAACATAATTCTCTACAAAAAAGGTCTCTTAACGTTTTGCCATAGCTCGCTTCGTTTCCGAGATATTTGCAGATTTATCTCAAGGGAAGGGGCCTGACGGACATACTTCGAGATATTTCTTCTTCTTGTTGATGTTCTTCTGCACAGCTAAACTGGAAGTGGCATTTCCAGCTCGCAATAGTGCAGAGGTATCCCAAAGAAAGGGGCCACGGTGTTTCTGTATCTCTATTATGTTGGTGCGGCTTCGGAACTTTTAAATATCTCGATATATCTCGAAAACTACGCTTCTGATCAAAAAATATCGTAGAACATAAATTGTAGGAAACATAATTCTCTACAAAAAAGGTTTCTTAACGTTTTGCCATAGCTCGCTTCGTTTCCGAGATATTTGCAGATTTATCTCAAGGGAAGGGGCCTGACGGACATACTTCGAGATATTTCTTCTTCTTGTTGTTCTTCTTCTGCACAGCTAAGCTCGAAGTGGCATTTGCAGCTCGCAATAGTGCAGAGTTATCGCAAAGAAAGGGGCCACGGTGTTTCTGTATCTCTATTATGTTGGTGCGGCTTCGGAACTTTTAAATATCTTGATATATCTCGAGAACTACGCATCTGATCAAAAAATATCATAGAACATAAAAAGTAGGATACTTAATTCTCTACAAAAAAGGTCTCTTAACATTTTGCCATAGCTCGCTTCGTTTCCGAGATATTTGCAGATTTATCTCAAGGGAAGGGGCCTGACGGACATATTTCGAGATATTTCTTCTTCTTGTTGTTCTTCTTCTGCACAGCTAAGCTGGAAGTGGCATTTACAGCTCGCAATAGTGCAGAGTTATCTCAAAGAAAGGGGCCACGGTGTTTCCGTATCTCTATTATGTTGGTGCGGCTTCGGAACTTTTAAATATCTCGATATATCTCGAAAACTACGCTTCTGATCAAAAAATATCATAGAACATAAATTGTAGGAAACATAATTCTCTACAAAAAACGTCTCTTAACATTTTGCCATAGATCGCTTCGTTTCCGAGATATTTGCAGATATATCTCAAGGGAAGGGGCCTAACGGACATATTTCGAGATATTTCTTCTTCTTGTTGTTCTCCTTCTGCACAGCTAAGCTGGAAGTGGCATTTGCGGCTCGCACTAGTGCAGAGGTACCTCAAAGAAAGGGGCCACGGTGTTTCTGTATCTCTATTATGTTGGTGCAGCTTCGGAACTTTTAAATATCTTGATATATCTCGAGAACTACGCATCTGATCAAAAAATATCATGGATCATAAAAAGTGGAAAACGTAATTCTCTACAAAAAAGGTCTCTTAACATTTTGCCATAGCTCGCTTCGTTTCCGAGATATTTGCAGATTTATCTCAAGGGAAGGTGCCTGACGGACATACTTCGAGATATTTCTTCTTCTTGTTGTTCTTCTTCTGCACAGCTAAGCTGGAAGTGGCATTTGCAGCTCGCAATAGTGCAGAGTTATCTCAAAGAAAGGGGCCACGGTGTTTCTGTATCTCTATTATGTTGGTGCGGCTTCGGAACTTTTAAATATCTCGATGTATCTCGAGAACTACGCATCTGATCAAAAAATATCATAGAACATAAAAAGTAGGAAACTTAATTCTCTACAAATAAGGTCTCTTAACATTTTGCCATAGCTCGCTTCGTTTCCGAGATATTTGCAGATTTATCTCAAGGGAAGGGGCCTGACGGACATATTTCGAGATATTTCTTCTTCTTGTTGTTCTTCTTCTGCACAGCTAAGCTGGAAGTGGCATTTGCAGCTCGCAATAGTGCAGAGTTATCTCAAAGAAAGGGGCCACGGTGTTTCTGTACCTCTATTATGTTGCTGCAGCTTCGGAGCTTTTAAATATCTTGATATATCTCGAGAACTACGCATCTGATCAAAAAATATCATACAAGATAAAAAGTAGGAAACTTAATTCTCCACAAAAAAGGTCTCTTAACGTTTTGCCATAGCTCGCTTCGTTTCCGAGATATTTGCAGATTTATCTCAAGGGAAGGGGCCTGACGGACATATTTCGAGATATTTCTTCTTCTTGTTGTTCTTCTTCTGCACAGGTAAGCTGGAAGTGGCATTTGCAGCTCGCAATAGTGCAGAGTTATCTCAAAGAAAGAGGCCGCGGTGTTTCTGTACCTCTATTATGTTGGTGCAGCTTCGGAACTTTTAAATATCTTGATATATCTCGAGAACTACGCATCTGATCAAAAAATATCATAGAACATAAAAAGTAGGAAACCTAATTTTCTACAAAAAAGGTCTGTTAACATTCTGCCGTAGCTCGCTTCGTTTCCGAGATATTTGCAGATTTATCTCAAGGGAAGGGGCCTGACGGACATATTTCGAAATATTTCTTATTCTGGTTGTTCTTCTTCTGCACAGCTAAGCTGGAAGTGGCATTTGCAGCTCGCAATAGTGCAGAATGATCTCAAAGAAAGGGGCCACGGTGTTTCTGTACCTCTATTATGTTGGTGCAGCTTCGGAACTTTTAAATATCTTGATATATCTCGAGAACTACGCATCTGATCAAAAAATATCATAGAAGATAAAAAGTAGGAAACTTAATTCTCTACAAAAAAGGTCGCCTAACATTTTGCCGTAGCTCGCTTCGTTTCCGAGATATTTGCAGATTTATCTCAAGGGAAGGGGCCTAACGGACATATTTCGAGATATTTCTTCTTCTTGTTGTTCTTCTTCTGCACAGCTAAGCTGGAAGTGGCATTTGCAGCTCGCAATAGTGCAGAGTTATCCCAAAGAAAGGGGCCACGGTGTTTCTGTATCTCTATTATGTTGGTGCGGCTTCGGAACTTTTAAATATCTCGATATATCTCGAAAACTACGCTTCTGATCAAAAAATATCATAGGACATAAATTGTAGGAAACATAATTCTCTACAAAAAAGGTCTCTTAACGTTTTGCCATAGCTCGCTTCGTTTCCGAGATATTTGCAGATTTATCTCAAGGGAAGGGGCCTGACGGACATACTTCGAGATATTTCTTCTTCTTGTTGATGTTCTTCTGCACAGCTAAACTGGAAGTGGCATTTCCAGCTCGCAATAGTGCAGAGGTATCCCAAAGAAAGGGGCCACGGTGTTTCTGTATCTCTATTATGTTGGTGCGGCTTCGGAACTTTTAAATATCTCGATATATCTCGAAAACTACGCTTCTGATCAAAAAATATCGTAGAACATAAATTGTAGGAAACATAATTCTCTACAAAAAAGGTGTCTTAACGTTTTGCCATAGCTCGCTTCGTTTCCGAGATATTTGCAGATTTATCTCAAGGGAAGGGGCCTGACGGACATACTTCGAGATATTTCTTCTTCTTGTTGTTCTTCTTCTGCACAGCTAAGCTCGAAGTGGCATTTGCAGCTCGCAATAGTGCAGAGTTATCGCAAAGAAAGGGGCCACGGTGTTTCTGTATCTCTATTATGTTGGTGCGGCTTCGGAACTTTTAAATATCTTGATATATCTCGAGAACTACGCATCTGATCAAAAAATATCATAGAACATAAAAAGTAGGATACTTAATTCTCTACAAAAAAGGTCTCTTAACATTTTGCCATAGCTCGCTTCGTTTCCGAGATATTTGCAGATTTATCTCAAGGGAAGGGGCCTGACGGACATATTTCGAGATATTTCTTCTTCTTGTTGTTCTTCTTCTGCACAGCTAAGCTCGAAGTGGCATTTGCAGCTCGCAATAGTGCAGAGTTATCTCAAAGAAAGGGGCCACGGTGTTTCTGTATCTCTATTATGTTGGTGCGGCTTCGGAACTTTTAAATATCTTGATATATCTCGAGAACTACGCATCTGATCAAAAAATATCATAGAACATAAAAAGTAGGAAACCTAATTTTCTACAAAAAAGGTCTGTTAACATTTTCCCATAGCTCGCTTCGTTTCCGAGATATTTGCAGATTTATCTCAAGGGAAGGGGCCTGACGGACATATTTCGAGATATTTCTTCTTCTTGTTGTTCTTCTTCTGCACAGCTAAGCTGGAAGTGGCATTTGCAGGTCGCAATAGTGCAGAGTTATCCCAAAGAAAGGGGCCACGGTGTTTCTGTATCTCTATTATGTTGGTGCGGCTTCGGAACTTTTAAATATCTCGATATATCTCGAAAACTACGCTTCTGATCAAAAAATATCATAGGACATAAATTGTAGGAAATATAATTCTCTACAAAAAAGGTCTCTTAATGTTTTGCCATAGCTCGCTTCGTTTCCGAGATATTTGCAGATTTATCTCAAGGGAAGGGGCCTGACGGACATACTTCGAGATATTTCTTCTTCTTGTTGATGTTCTTCTGCACAGCTAAACTGGAAGTGGCATTTCCAGCTCGCAATAGTGCAGAGGTATCCCAAAGAAAGGGGCCACGGTGTTTCTGTATCTCTATTATGTTGGTGCGGCTTCGGAACTTTTAAATATCTCGATATATCTCGAAAACTACGCTTCTGATCAAAAAATATCGTAGAACATAAATTGTAGGAAACATAATTCTCTACAAAAAAGGTTTCTTAACGTTTTGCCATAGCTCGCTTCGTTTCCGAGATATTTGCAGATTTATCTCAAGGGAAGGGGCCTGACGGACATACTTCGAGATATTTCTTCTTCTTGTTGTTCTTCTTCTGCACAGCTAAGCTGGAAGTGGCATTTGCAGCTCGCAATAGTGCAGAGTTATCTCAAAGAAAGGGGCCACGGTGTTTCTGTATCTCTATTATGTTGGTGCGGCTTCGGAACTTTTAAATATTTCGGTATATCTCGAAAACTACGCTTCTGATCAAAAAATATCATAGAACATAAATTATAGGAAACATAATTCTCTACAAAAAAGGACTCTTAAGATTTTGCCATAGCTCGCTTCGTTTCCGAGATATTTGCAGAGTTATCTCAAGGGAAGGGGCCTGACGGACATACTTCGAGATATTTCTTCTTCTTGTTGTTCTTCTTCTGCACAGCTAAGCTGGAAGTGGCATTTGCAGCTCGCAATAGTGCAGAGTTATCTCAAAGAAAGGGGCCACGGTGTTTCTGTACCTCTATTATGTTGCTGCAGCTTCGGAGCTTTTAAATATCTTGATATATCTCGAGAACTACGCATCTGATCAAAAAATATCATAGAAGATAAAAAGTAGGAAACTTAATTCTCCACAAAAAAGGTCTCTTAACGTTTTGCCATAGCTCGCTTCGTTTCCGAGATATTTGCAGATTTATCTCAAGGGAAGGGGCCTGACGGACATATTTCGAGATATTTCTTCTTCTTGTTGTTCTTCTTCTGCACAGGTAAGCTGGAAGTGGCATTTGCAGCTCGCAATAGTGCAGAGTTATCTCAAAGAAAGAGGCCACGGTGTTTCTGTACCTCTATTATGTTGGTGCAGCTTCGGAACTTTTAAATATCTTGATATATCTCGAGAACTACGCATCTGATCAAAAAATATCATAGAACATAAAAAGTAGGAAACCTAATTTTCTACAAAAAAGGTCTGTTAACATTCTGCCGTAGCTCGCTTCGTTTCCGAGATATTTGCAGATTTATCTCAAGGGAAGGGGCCTGACGGACATATTTCGAAATATTTCTTATTCTGGTTGTTCTTCTTCTGCACAGCTAAGCTGGAAGTGGCATTTGCAGCTCGCAATAGTGCAGAATGATCTCAAAGAAAGGGGCCACGGTGTTTCTGTACCTCTATTATGTTGGTGCAGCTTCGGAACTTTTAAATATCTTGATATATCTCGAGAACTACGCATCTGATCAAAAAATATCATAGAAGATAAAAAGTAGGAAACTTAATTCTCTACAAAAAAGGTCGCCTAACATTTTGCCGTAGCTCGCTTCGTTTCCGAGATATTTGCAGATTTATCTCAAGGGAAGGGGCCTAACGGACATATTTCGAGATATTTCTTCTTCTTGTTGTTCTTCTTCTGCACAGCTAAGCTGGAAGTGGCATTTGCAGCTCGCAATAGTGCAGAGTTATCCCAAAGAAAGGGGCCACGGTGTTTCTGTATCTCTATTATGTTGGTGCGGCTTCGGAACTTTAAAATATCTCGATATATCTCGAAAACTACGCTTCTGATCAAAAAATATCATAGGACATAAATTGTAGGAAACGTAATTCTCTACAAAAAAGCTCTCTTAACGTTTTGCTATAGCTCGCTTCGTTTCCGAGATATTTGCAGATTTATCTCAAGGGAAGGGGCCTGACGGACATACTTCGAGATATTTCTTCTTCTTGTTGATGTTCTTCTGCACAGCTAAACTGGAAGTGGCATTTCCAGCTCGCAATAGTGCAGAGGTATCCCAAAGAAAGGGGCCACGGTGTTTCTGTATCTCTATTATGTTGGTGCGGCTTCGGAACTTTTAAATATCTCGATATATCTCGAAAACTACGCTTCTGATCAAAAAATATCGTAGAACATAAATTGTAGGAAACATAATTCTCTACAAAAAAGGTTTCTTAACGTTTTGCCATAGCTCGCTTCGTTTCCGAGATATTTGCAGATTTATCTCAAGGGAAGGGGCCTGACGGACATACTTCGAGATATTTCTTCTTCTTGTTGTTCTTCTTCTGCACAGCTAAGCTGGAAGTGGCATTTGCAGCTCGCAATAGTGCAGAGTTATCTCAAAGAAAGAGGCCACGGTGTTTCTGTACCTCTATTATGTTGGTGCAGCTTCGGAACTTTTAAATATCTTGATATATCTCGAGAACTACGCATCTGATCAAAAAATATCATAGAACATAAAAAGTAGGAAACCTAATTTTCTACAAAAAAGGTCTCTTAACATTCTGCCGTAGCTCGCTTCGTTTCCGAGATATTTGCAGATTTATCTCAAGGGAAGGGGCCTGACGGACATATTTCGAAATATTTCTTATTCTTGTTGTTCTTCTTCTGCACA
Source organism: Osmia lignaria lignaria (assembly GCF_051020975.1). Classification (NCBI taxonomy): domain Eukaryota; kingdom Metazoa; phylum Arthropoda; class Insecta; order Hymenoptera; family Megachilidae; genus Osmia; species Osmia lignaria. The sequence continues at coordinate 9,554,640 of NW_027478161.1, forward strand.
GCTAAGCTGGAAGTGGCATTTGCAGCTCGCAATAGTGCAGAGTTATCTCAAAGAAAGGGGCCACGGTGTTTCTGTACCTCTATTATGTTGGTGCAGCTTCGGAGCTTTTAAATATCTTGATATATCTCGAGAACTACGCATCTGATCAAAAAATATCATAGAAGATAAAAAGTAGGAAACTTAATTCTCTACAAAAAAGGTCTCCTAACATTTTGCCATAGCTCGCTTCGTTTCCGAGATATTTGCAGATTTATCTCAAGGGAAGGGGCCTAACGGACATATTTCGAGATATTTCTTCTTCTTGTTGTTCTTCTTCTGCACAGCTAAGCTGGAAGTGGCATTTGCAGCTCGCAATAGTGCAGAGTTATCTCAAAGAAAGGGGCCACGGTGTTTCTGTATCTCTATTATGTTGGTGCGGCTTCGGAACTTTTAAATATTTCGGTATATCTCGAAAACTACGCTTCTGATCAAAAAATATCATAGAACATAAATTATAGGAAACATAATTCTCTACAAAAAAGGACTCTTAACATTTTGCCATAGCTCGCTTCGTTTCCGAGATATTTGCAGATTTATTTCAAGGGAAGGGTCCTGACGGACATATTTCGAGATATTTCTTCTTCTTGTCGTTCTTCTTCTGCACAGCTAAACTGGAAGTGGCATTTGCAGCTCGCAATAGTGCAGAGTTATCTCAAAGAAAGAGGCCACGGTGTTTCTGTATCTCTATTATGTTGGTGCGGCTTCGGAACTTTTAAATATCTTGATATATCTTGAGAACTACGCATCTGATCGAAAAATATCATAGAACATAAAAAGTAGGAAACTTAATTCTCTACAAAAAACGTCTCTTAACATTTTGCCATAGCTCGCTTCGTTTCCGAGATATTTGCAGATTTATCTCAAGGGAAGGGGCCTGACGGACATATTTCGAGACATTTCTTCTTCTTGTTGTTCCTCTTCTGCACAGCTAAGCTGGAAGTGGCATTTGCAGGTCGCAATAGTGCAGAGTTATCTCAAAGAAAGGGGCCACGGTGTTTCTGTATCTCTATTATGTTGGTGCGGCTTCGGAACTTTTAAATATCTCGATATATCTCGAAAACTACGCTTCTGATCAAAAAATATCATAGAACGTAAATTGTAGGAAACATAATTCTCTACAAAAAAGGTCTCTTAACATTTTGCCATAGCTCGCTTCGTTTCCGAGATATTTGCAGATTTATCTCAAGGGAAGGGGCCTGACGGACATATTTCGAGATATTTCTTCTTCTTGTTGTTCTTCTTCTGCACAGCTAAGCTGGAAGTGGCATTTGCAGCGCGCAATAGTGCAGAGTTATCTCAAAGAAAGAGGCCACGGTGTTTCTGTATCTCTATTATGTTGGTGCGGCTTCGGAACTTTTAAACATCTCGATATATCTCGAAAACTACGCTTCTGATCAAAAAATATCAGAGAACGTAAATTGTAGGAAACATAATTCTCTACAAAAAAGGTCTCTTAACATTTTGCCATAGCTCGCTTCGTTTCCGAGATATTTGCAGATTTATCTCAAGGGAAGGGTCCTGACGGACATATTTCGGGATATTTCTTCTTCTTGTTGTTCTTCTTCTGCACAGCTAAACTGGAAGTGGCATTTCCAGCTCGCAATAGTGCAGAGTTATCTCAAAGAAAGGGGCTACGGTGTTTCTGTATCTCTATTATGTTGGTGCGGCTTCGGAACTTTTAAATATCTTGATATATCTCGAGAACTACGCATCTGATCGAAAAATATCATAGAACATAAAAAGTAGGAAACTTAATTCTCTACAAAAAACGTCTCTTAACATTTTGCCATAGCTCGCTTCGTTTCCGAGATATTTGCAGATTTATCTCAAGGGAAGGGGCCTGACGGACATATTTCGAGATATTTCTTCTTCTTGTTGTTCTTCTTCTGCACAGCTAAGCTGGAAGTGGCATTTGCAGGTCGCAATAGTGCAGAGTTATCTCAAAGAAAGGGGCCACGGTGTTTCTGTATCTCTATTATGTTGGTGCGGCTTCGGAACTTTTAAATATCTCGATATATCTCGAAAACTACGCTTCTGATCAAAAAATATCATAGAACATAAATTATAGGAAACATAATTCTCTACAAAAAAGGACTCTTAACATTTTGCCATAGCTCGCTTCGTTTCCGAGATATTTGCAGATTTATCTCAAGGGAAGGGTCCTGACGGACATATTTCGGGATATTTCTTCTTCTTGTTGTTCTTCTTCTGCACAGCTAAACTGGAAGTGGCATTTCCAGCTCGCAATAGTGCAGAGTTATCTCAAAGAAAGGGGCTACGGTGTTTCTGTATCTCTATTATGTTGGTGCGGCTTCGGAACTTTTAAATATCTTGATATATCTCGAGAACTACGCATCTGATCGAAAAATATCATAGAACATAAAAAGTAGGAAACTTAATTCTCTACAAAAAACGTCTCTTAACGTTTTGCCATAGCTCGCTTCGTTTCCGAGATATTTGCAGATATATCTCAAGGGAAGGGGCCTGACGGACATATTTCGAGATATTTCTTCTTCTTGTTGTTCTTCTTCTGCACAGCTAAGCTGGAAGTGGCATTTGCAGGTCGCAATAGTGCAGAGTTATCTCAAAGAAAGGGGCCACGGTGTTTCTGTATCTCTATTATGTTGGTGCGGCTTCGGAACTTTTAAATATCTCGATATATCTCGAAAACTACGCTTCTGATCAAAAAATATCATAGAACATAAATTATAGGAAACATAATTCTCTACAAAAAAGGACTCTTAACATTTTGCCATAGCTCGCTTCGTTTCCGAGATATTTGCAGATTTATCTCAAGGGAAGGGTCCTGACGGACATATTTCGGGATATTTCTTCTTCTTGTTGTTCTTCTTCTGCACAGCTAAACTGGAAGTGGCATTTCCAGCTCGCAATAGTGCAGAGTTATCTCAAAGAAAGGGGCTACGGTGTTTCTGTATCTCTATTATGTTGGTGCGGCTTCGGAACTTTTAAATATCTTGATATATCTCGAGAACTACGCATCTGATCGAAAAATATCATAGAACATAAAAAGTAGGAAACTTAATTCTCTACAAAAAACGTCTCTTAACATTTTGCCATAGCTCGCTTCGTTTCCGAGATATTTGCAGATTTATCTCAAGGGAAGGGGCCTGACGGACATATTTCGAGACATTTCTTCTTCTTGTTGTTCCTCTTCTGCACAGCTAAGCTGGAAGTGGCATTTGCAGGTCGCAATAGTGCAGAGTTATCTCAAAGAAAGGGGCCACGGTGTTTCTGTATCTCTATTATGTTGGTGCGGCTTCGGAACTTTTAAATATCTCGATATATCTCGAAAACTACGCTTCTGATCAAAAAATATCATAGAACGTAAATTGTAGGAAACATAATTCTCTACAAAAAAGGTCTCTTAACATTTTGCCATAGCTCGCTTCGTTTCCGAGATATTTGCAGATTTATCTCAAGGGAAGGGGCCTGACGGACATATTTCGAGATATTTCTTCTTCTTGTTGTTCTTCTTCTGCACAGCTAAGCTGGAAGTGGCATTTGCAGCGCGCAATAGTGCAGAGTTATCTCAAAGAAAGAGGCCACGGTGTTTCTGTATCTCTATTATGTTGGTGCGCCTTCGGAACTTTTAAACATCTCGATATATCTCGAAAACTACGCTTCTGATCAAAAAATATCAGAGAACGTAAATTGTAGGAAACATAATTCTCTACAAAAAAGGTCTCTTAACATTTTGCCATAGCTCGCTTCGTTTCCGAGATATTTGCAGATTTATCTCAAGGGAAGGGTCCTGACGGACATATTTCGGGATATTTCTTCTTCTTGTTGTTCTTCTTCTGCACAGCTAAACTGGAAGTGGCATTTCCAGCTCGCAATAGTGCAGAGTTATCTCAAAGAAAGGGGCTACGGTGTTTCTGTATCTCTATTATGTTGGTGCGGCTTCGGAACTTTTAAATATCTTGATATATCTCGAGAACTACGCATCTGATCGAAAAATATCATAGAACATAAAAAGTAGGAAACTTAATTCTCTACAAAAAACGTCTCTTAACGTTTTGCCATAGCTCGCTTCGTTTCCGAGATATTTGCAGATATATCTCAAGGGAAGGGGCCTGACGGACATATTTCGAGATATTTCTTCTTCTTGTTGTTCTTCTTCTGCACAGCTAAGCTGGAAGTGGCATTTGCAGGTCGCAATAGTGCAGAGTTATCTCAAAGAAAGGGGCCACGGTGTTTCTGTATCTCTATTATGTTGGTGCGGCTTCGGAACTTTTAAATATCTCGATATATCTCGAAAACTACGCTTCTGATCAAAAAATATCATAGAACATAAATTATAGGAAACATAATTCTCTACAAAAAAGGACTCTTAACATTTTGCCATAGCTCGCTTCGTTTCCGAGATATTTGCAGATTTATCTCAAGGGAAGGGTCCTGACGGACATATTTCGGGATATTTCTTCTTCTTGTTGTTCTTCTTCTGCACAGCTAAACTGGAAGTGGCATTTCCAGCTCGCAATAGTGCAGAGTTATCTCAAAGAAAGGGGCTACGGTGTTTCTGTATCTCTATTATGTTGGTGCGGCTTCGGAACTTTTAAATATCTTGATATATCTCGAGAACTACGCATCTGATCGAAAAATATCATAGAACATAAAAAGTAGGAAACTTAATTCTCTACAAAAAACGTCTCTTAACATTTTGCCATAGCTCGCTTCGTTTCCGAGATATTTGCAGATTTATCTCAAGGGAAGGGGCCTGACGGACATATTTCGAGACATTTCTTCTTCTTGTTGTTCCTCTTCTGCACAGCTAAGCTGGAAGTGGCATTTGCAGGTCGCAATAGTGCAGAGTTATCTCAAAGAAAGGGGCCACGGTGTTTCTGTATCTCTATTATGTTGGTGCGGCTTCGGAACTTTTAAATATCTCGATATATCTCGAAAACTACGCTTCTGATCAAAAAATATCATAGAACGTAAATTGTAGGAAACATAATTCTCTACAAAAAAGGTCTCTTAACATTTTGCCATAGCTCGCTTCGTTTCCGAGATATTTGCAGATTTATCTCAAGGGAAGGGGCCTGACGGACATATTTCGAGATATTTCTTCTTCTTGTTGTTCTTCTTCTGCACAGCTAAGCTGGAAGTGGCATTTGCAGGTCGCAATAGTGCAGAGTTATCTCAAAGAAAGGGGCCACGGTGTTTCTGTATCTCTATTATGTTGGTGCGGCTTCGGAACTTTTAAATATCTCGATATATCTCGAAAACTACGCTTCTGATCAAAAAATATCATAGAACATAAATTATAGGAAACATAATTCTCTACAAAAAAGGACTCTTAACATTTTGCCATAGCTCGCTTCGTTTCCGAGATATTTGCAGATTTATCTCAAGGGAAGGGTCCTGACGGACATATTTCGGGATATTTCTTCTTCTTGTTGTTCTTCTTCTGCACAGCTAAACTGGAAGTGGCATTTCCAGCTCGCAATAGTGCAGAGTTATCTCAAAGAAAGGGGCTACGGTGTTTCTGTATCTCTATTATGTTGGTGTGGCTTCGGAACTTTTAAATATCTTGATATATCTCGAGAACTACGCATCTGATCGAAAAATATCATAGAACATAAAAAGTAGGAAACTTAATTCTCTACAAAAAACGTCTCTTAACGTTTTGCCATAGCTCGCTTCGTTTCCGAGATATTTGCAGATATATCTCAAGGGAAGGGGCCTGACGGACATATTTCGAGATATTTCTTCTTCTTGTTGTTCTTCTTCTGCACAGCTAAGCTGGAAGTGGCATTTGCAGGTCGCAATAGTGCAGAGTTATCTCAAAGAAAGGGGCCACGGTGTTTCTGTATCTCTATTATGTTGGTGCGGCTTCGGAACTTTTAAATATCTCGATATATCTCGAAAACTACGCTTCTGATCAAAAAATATCATAGAACATAAATTATAGGAAACATAATTCTCTACAAAAAAGGACTCTTAACATTTTGCCATAGCTCGCTTCGTTTCCGAGATATTTGCAGATTTATCTCAAGGGAAGGGTCCTGACGGACATATTTCGGGATATTTCTTCTTCTTGTTGTTCTTCTTCTGCACAGCTAAACTGGAAGTGGCATTTCCAGCTCGCAATAGTGCAGAGTTATCTCAAAGAAAGGGGCTACGGTGTTTCTGTATCTCTATTATGTTGGTGCGGCTTCGGAACTTTTAAATATCTTGATATATCTCGAGAACTACGCATCTGATCGAAAAATATCATAGAACATAAAAAGTAGGAAACTTAATTCTCTACAAAAAACGTCTCTTAACATTTTGCCATAGCTCGCTTCGTTTCCGCGATATTTGCAGATTTATCTCAAGGGAAGGGGCCTGACGGACATATTTCGAGACATTTCTTCTTCTTGTTGTTCCTCTTCTGCACAGCTAAGCTGGAAGTGGCATTTGCAGGTCGCAATAGTGCAGAGCTATCTCAAAGAAAGGGGCCACGGTGTTTCTGTATCTCTATTATGTTGGTGCGGCTTCGGAGTTTTTAAATATCTCGATATATCTCGAAAACTACGCTTCTGATCAAAAAATATCATAGAACGTAAATTGTAGGAAACATAATTCTCTACAAAAAAGGTCTCTTAACATTTTGCCATAGCTCGCTTCGTTTCCGAGATATTTGCAGATTTATCTCAAGGGAAGGGGCCTGACGGACATATTTCGAGATATTTCTTCTTCTTGTTGTTCTTCTTCTGCACAGCTAAGCTGGAAGTGGCATTTGCAGCGCGCAATAGTGCAGAGTTATCTCAAGGAAAGAGGCCACGGTGTTTCTGTATCTCTATTATGTTGGTGCGGCTTCGGAACTTTTAAATATCTTGATATATCTCGAGAACTACGCATCTGATCAAAAAATATCATAGAGCATAAAAAGTATGAAACCTAATTTTCTACAAAAAAGGTCTGTTCACATTTTCCCATAGCTCGCTTCGTTTCCGAGATATTTGCAGATTTATCTCAAGGGAAGGGGCCTGACGGACATATTTCGAGATATTTCTTCTTCTTGTTGTTCTTCTTCTGCACAGCTAAGCTCGAAGTGGCATTTGCAGCTCGCAATAGTGCAGAGTTACCTCAAAGAAAGGGGCCACGGTGTTTCTGTATCTCTATTATGTTGGTGCCGCTTCGGAACTTTTAAATATCTTGATATATCTCGAGAACTACGCCTCTGATCGAAAAATATCATAAAACATAAAAAGTAGGAAACTTAATTCTCTACAAAAAAGGTCTCTTAACATTTTGCCATAGCTCGCTTCGTTTCCGAGATATTTGCAGATTTATTTCAAGGGAAGGGGCCTGACGGACATATTTCGAGATATTTCTTCTTCTTGTTGTTCTTCTTCTGCACAGCTAAGCTGGAAGTGGCATTTGCAGCGCGCAATAGTGCAGAGTTATCTCAAAGAAAGGGGCCACGGTGTTTCTGTATCTCTATTATGTTGGTGCGGCTTCGGAACTTTTAAATATCTCGATATATCTCGAAAACTACGCTTCTGATCAAAAAATATCATAGAACGTAAATTGTAGGAAACATAATTCTCTACAAAAAAGGTCTCTTAACATTTTGCCATAGCTCGCTTCGTTTCCGAGATATTTGCAGATTTATCTCAAGGGAAGGGTCCTGACGGACATATTTCGAGATATTTCTTCTTCTTGTCGTTCTTCTTCTGCACAGCTAAACTGGAAGTGGCATTTCCAGTTCGCAATAGTGCAGAGTTATCCCAAAGAAAGGGGCCACGGTGTTTCTGTATCTCTATTATGTTGGTGCCGCTTCGGAACTTTTAAATATCTGGATATATCTCGAGAACTACGCATCTGATCAAAAAATATCATAGAACATAAAAAGTAGGAAACTTAATTCTCTACAAAAAAGGTGTCTTAACATTTTGCCATAGCTCGCTTGGTTTCCGAGATATTTGCAGATTTATCTCAAGGGAAGGGGCCTGACGGACATATTTCGAGATATTTCTTCTTCTTGTTGTTCTTCTTCTGCACAGCTAAGCTGGAAGTGGCATTTGCAGCGCGCAATAGTGCAGAGTTATCTCAAAGAAAGAGGCCACGGTGTTTCTGTATCTCTATTATGTTGGTGCGGCTTCGGAACTTTTAAATATCTTGATATATCTCGAGAACTACGCCTCTGATCGAAAAATATCATAAAACATAAAAAGTAGGAAACTTAATTCTCTACAAAAAACGTCTCTTAACGTTTTGCCATAGCTCGCTTCGTTTCCGAGATATTTGCAGATATATCTCAAGGGAAGGGGCCTGACGGACATATTTCGAGATATTTCTTCTTCTTGTTGTTCTTCTTCTGCACAGCTAAGCTGGAAGTGGCATTTGCAGCGCGCAATAGTGCAGAGTTATCTCAAGGAAAGAGGCCACGGTGTTTCTGTATCTCTATTATGTTGGTGCGGCTTCGGAACTTTTAAATATCTTGATATATCTCGAGAACTACGCATCTGATCAAAAAATATCATAGAACATAAAAAGTATGAAACCTAATTTTCTACAAAAAAGGTCTGTTCACATTTTCCCATAGCTCGCTTCGTTTCCGAGATATTTGCAGATTTATCTCAAGGGAAGGGGCCTGACGGACATATTTCGAGATATTTCTTCTTCTTGTTGTTCTTCTTCTGCACAGCTAAGCTCGAAGTGGCATTTGCAGCTCGCAATAGTGCAGAGTTACCTCAAAGAAAGGGGCCACGGTGTTTCTGTATCTCTATTATGTTGGTGCCGCTTCGGAACTTTTAAATATCTGGATATATCTCGAGAACTACGCATCTGATCAAAAAATATGATAGAACATAAAAAGTAGGAAACTTAATTCTCTACAAAAAAGGTCTCTTAACATTTTGCCATAGCTCGCTTCGTTTCCGAGATATTTGCAGATTTATCTCAAGGGAAGGGGCCTGACGGACATATTTCGAGATATTTCTTCTTCTTGTTGTTCTTCTTCTGCACAGCTAAGCTGGAAGTGGCATTTGCAGCGCGCAATAGTGCAGAGTTATCTCAAAGAAAGAGGCCACGGTGTTTCTGTATCTCTATTATGTTGGTGCGGCTTCGGAACTTTTAAATATCTTGATATATCTCGAGAACTACGCCTCTGATCGAAAAATATCATAAAACATAAAAAGTAGGAAACTTAATTCTCTACAAAAAAGGTCTCTTAACATTTTGCCATAGCTCGCTTCGTTTCCGAGATATTTGCAGATTTATTTCAAGGGAAGGGGCCTGACGGACATATTTCGAGATATTTCTTCTTCTTGTTGTTCTTCTTCTGCACAGCTAAGCTGGAAGTGGCATTTGCAGCGCGCAATAGTGCAGAGTTATCTCAAAGAAAGGGGCCACGGTGTTTCTGTATCTCTATTATGTTGGTGCGGCTTCGGAACTTTTAAATATCTCGATATATCTCGAAAACTACGCTTCTGATCAAAAAATATCATAGAACGTAAATCGTAGGAAACATAATTCTCTACAAAAAAGGTCTCTTAACATTTTGCCATAGCTCGCTTCGTTTCCGAGATATTTGCAGATTTATCTCAAGGGAAGGGTCCTGACGGACATATTTCGAGATATTTCTTCTTCTTGTCGTTCTTCTTCTGCACAGCTAAACTGGAAGTGGCATTTCCAGTTCGCAATAGTGCAGAGTTATCCCAAAGAAAGGGGCCACGGTGTTTCTGTATCTCTATTATGTTGGTGCCGCTTCGGAACTTTTAAATATCTGGATATATCTCGAGAACTACGCATCTGATCAAAAAATATCATAGAACATAAAACGTAGGAAACTTAATTCTCTACAAAAAAGGTGTCTTAACATTTTGCCATAGCTCGCTTGGTTTCCGAGATATTTGCAGATTTATCTCAAGGGAAGGGGCCTGACGGACATATTTCGAGATATTTCTTCTTCTTGTTGTTCTTCTTCTGCACAGCTAAGCTGGAAGTGGCATTTGCAGCGCGCAATAGTGCAGAGTTATCTCAAAGAAAGAGGCCACGGTGTTTCTGTATCTCTATTATGTTGGTGCGGCTTCGGAACTTTTAAATATCTTGATATATCTCGAGAACTACGCCTCTGATCGAAAAATATCATAAAACATAAAAAGTAGGAAACTTAATTCTCTACAAAAAAGGTCTCTTAACATTTTGCCATAGCTCGCTTCGTTTCCGAGATATTTGCAGATTTATTTCAAGGGAAGGGGCCTGACGGACATATTTCGAGATATTTCTTCTTCTTGTTGTTCTTCTTCTGCACAGCTAAGCTGGAAGTGGCATTTGCAGCGCGCAATAGTGCAGAGTTATCTCAAAGAAAGGGGCCACGGTGTTTCTGTATCTCTATTATGTTGGTGCGGCTTCGGAACTTTTAAATATCTCGATATATCTCGAAAACTACGCTTCTGATAAAAAAATATCATAGAACGTAAATTGTAGGAAACATAATTCTCTACAAAAAAGGTCTCCTAACATTTTGCCATAGCTCGCTTCGTTTCCGAGATATTTGCAGATTTATCTCAAGGGAAGGGGCCTGACGGACATACTTCGAGATATTTCTTCTTCTTGTTGTTCTTCTTCTGCACAGCTAAGCTGGAAGTGGCATTTGCAGCTCGCAATAGTGCAGAGTTATCTCAAAGAAAGAGGCCACGGTGTTTCTGTACCTCTATTATGTTGGTGCAGCTTCGGAACTTTTAAATATCTTGATATATCTCGAGAACTACGCATCTGATCAAAAAATATCATAGAACATAAAAAGTAGGAAACCTAATTTTCTACAAAAAAGGTCTCTTAACATTCTGCCGTAGCTCGCTTCGTTTCCGAGATATTTGCAGATTTATCTCAAGGGAAGGGGCCTGACGGACATATTTCGAAATATTTCTTATTCTTGTTGTTCTTCTTCTGCACAGCTAAGCTGGAAGTGGCATTTGCAGCTCGCAATAGTGCAGAGTTATCTCAAAGAAAGGGGCCACGGTGTTTCTGTACCTCTATTATGTTGGTGCAGCTTCGGAGCTTTTAAATATCTTGATATATCTCGAGAACTACGCATCTGATCAAAAAATATCATAGAAGATAAAAAGTAGGAAACTTAATTCTCTACAAAAAAGGTCTCCTAACATTTTGCCATAGCTCGCTTCGTTTCCGAGATATTTGCAGATTTATCTCAAGGGAAGGGGCCTGACGGACATACTTCGAGATATTTCTTCTTCTTGTTGTTCTTCTTCTGCACAGCTAAGCTGGAAGTGGCATTTGCAGCTCGAAATAGTGCAGAGTTATCTCATAGAAAGAGGCCACGGTGTTTCTGTACCTCTATTATGTTGGTGCAGCTTCGGAACTTTTAAATATCTTGATATATCTCGAGAACTACGCATCTGATCAAAAAATATCATAGAACATAAAAAGTAGGAAACCTAATTTTCTACAAAAAAGGTCTCTTAACATTCTGCCGTAGCTCGCTTCGTTTCCGAGATATTTGCAGATTTATCTCAAGGGAAGGGGCCTGACGGACATATTTCGAGATATTTCTTCTTCTTGTTGTTCTTCTTCTGCACAGCTAAGCTGGAAGTGGCATTTGCAGCTCGCAATAGTGCAGAGTTATCTCAAAGAAAGGGGCCACGGTGTTTCTGTATCTCTATTATGTTGGTGCGGCTTCGGAACTTTTAAATATCTCGATGTATCTCGAGAACTACGCATCTGATCAAACAATATCATAGAACATAAAAAGTAGGAAACTTAATTCTCTACAAATAAGGTCGCTTAACATTTTGCCATAGCTCGCTTCGTTTCCGAGATATTTGCAGATTTATCTCAAGGGAAGGGGCCTGACGGACATATTTCGAGATATTTCTTCTTCTTGTTGTTCTTCTTCTGCACAGCTAAGCTGGAAGTGGCATTTGCAGCGCGCAATAGTGCAGAGTTATCTCAAAGAAAGAGGCCACGGTGTTTCTGTATCTCTATTATGTTGGTGCGGCTTCGGAACTTTTAAATATCTTGATATATCTCGAGAACTACGCATCTGGTCAAAAAATATCATAGAACGTAAATTGTAGGAAACATAATTCTCTACAAAAAAGGTCTCTTAACATTTTGCCATAGCTCGCTTCGTTTCCGAGATATTTGCAGATTTATCTCAAGGGAAGGGGTCTGACGGACATATTTCGAGATATTTCTTCTTCTTGTTGTTCTTCTTCTGCACAGCTAAGCTCGAAGTGGCATTTGCAGCTCGCAATAGTGCAGAGTTATCGCAAAGAAAGGGGCCACGGTGTTTCTGTATCTCTATTATGTTGGTGCGGCTTCGGAACTTTTAAATATCTTGATATATCTCGAGAACTACGCATCTGATCAAAAAATATCATAGAACATAAAAAGTAGGAAACTTAATTCTCTACAAAAAAGGTCTCTTAACATTTTGCCATAGCTCGCTTCGTTTCCGAGATATTTGCAGATTTATCTCAAGGGAAGGGGTCTGACGGACATATTTCGAGATATTTCTTCTTCTTGTTGTTCTTCTTCTGCAAAGCTAAGCTGGAAGTGGCATTTGCAGCGCGCAGTAGTGCAGAGTTATCTCAAAGAAAGAGGCCACGGTGTTTCTGTATCTCTATTATGTTGCTGCGGCTTCGGAACTTTTAAATATCTTGATATATCTCGAGAACTACGCATCTGATCAAAAAATATCATAGAACATAAAAAGTAGGAAACCTAATTTTCTACAAAAAAGTTCTCTTAACATTTTCCCATAGCTCGCTTGGTTTCCGAGATATTTGCAGATTTATCTCAAGGGAAGGGGCCTGACGGACATATTTCGAGATATTTCTTCTTCTTGTTGTTCTTCTTCTGCACAGCTAAGCTGGAAGTGGCATTTGCAGGTCGCAATAGTGCAGAGTTATCTCAAAGAAAGGGGCCACGGTGTTTCTGTATCTCTATTATGTTGGTGCGGCTTCGGAACTTTTAAATATCTTGATATATCTCGAGAACTACGCATCTGATCCAAAAATATCATACAACATAAAAAGTAGGAAACTTAATTCTCTACAAAAAAGGTCTCTTAACATTTTGCCATAGCTCGCTTCGTTTCCGAGATATTTGCAGATTTATCTCAAGGGAAGGGGCCTGACGGACATATTTCGAGATATTTCTTCTTCTTGTTGTTCTTCTTCTGCACAGCTAAGCTGGAAGTGGCATTTGCAGCTCGCAATAGTGCAGAGTTATCTCAAAGAAAGGGGCCACGGTGTTTCTGTACCTCTATTATGTTGGTGCAGCTTCGGAGCTTTTAAATATCTTGATATATCTCGAGAACTACGCATCTGATCAAAAAATATCATAGAACATAAAAAGTAGGAAACTTAATTCTCTACAAAAGAGGTATCTTAACGTTTTGCCATAGCTCGCTTCGTTTCCGAGATATTTGCAGATTTATCTCAAGGGAAGGGGCCTGACGGACATATTTCGAGATATTTCTTCTTCTTGTTGTTCTTCTTCTGCACAGCTAAGCTGGAAGTGGCATTTGCAGGTCGCAATAGTGCAGAGTTATCTCAAAGAAAGGGGCCACGGTGTTTCTGTATCTCTATTATGTTGATGCGGCTTCGGAACTTTTAAATATCTCGATATATCTCGAAAACTACGCTTCTGATCAAAAAATATCATAGAACATAAATTATAGGAAACATAATTCTCTACAAAAAAGGACTCTTAACATTTTGCCATAGCTCGTTTCGTTTCCGAGATATTTGCAGATTTATCTCAAGGGAAGGGTCCTGACGGACATATTTCGGGATATTTCTTCTTCTTGTTGTTCTTCTTCTGCACAGCTAAGCTCGAAGTGGCATTTGCAGCTCGCAATAGTGCAGAGTTATCGCAAAGAAAGGGGCCACGGTGTTTCTGTATCTCTATTATGTTGGTGCGGCTTCGGAACTTTTAAATATCTTGATATATCTCGAGAACTACGCATCTGATCAAAAAATATCATAGAACATAAAAAGTAGGAAACTTAATTCTCTACAAAAAAGGTCTCTTAACATTTTGCCATAGCTCGCTTCGTTTCCGAGATATTTGCAGATTTATCTCAAGGGAAGGGGTCTGACGGACATATTTCGAGATATTTCTTCTTCTTGTTGTTCTTCTTCTGCAAAGCTAAGCTGGAAGTGGCATTTGCAGCGCGCAGTAGTGCAGAGTTATCTCAAAGAAAGAGGCCACGGTGTTTCTGTATCTCTATTATGTTGCTGCGGCTTCGGAACTTTTAAATATCTTGATATATCTCGAGAACTACGCATCTGATCAAAAAATATCATAGAACATAAAAAGTAGGAAACCTAATTTTCTACAAAAAAGTTCTCTTAACATTTTCCCATAGCTCGCTTGGTTTCCGAGATATTTGCAGATTTATCTCAAGGGAAGGGGCCTGACGGACATATTTCGAGATATTTCTTCTTCTTGTTGTTCTTCTTCTGCACAGCTAAGCTGGAAGTGGCATTTGCAGGTCGCAATAGTGCAGAGTTATCTCAAAGAAAGGGGCCACGGTGTTTCTGTATCTCTATTATGTTGGTGCGGCTTCGGAACTTTTAAATATCTTGATATATCTCGAGAACTACGCATCTGATCCAAAAATATCATACAACATAAAAAGTAGGAAACTTAATTCTCTACAAAAAAGGTCTCTTAACATTTTGCCATAGCTCGCTTCGTTTCCGAGATATTTGCAGATTTATCTCAAGGGAAGGGGCCTGACGGACATATTTCGAGATATTTCTTCTTCTTGTTGTTCTTCTTCTGCACAGCTAAGCTGGAAGTGGCATTTGCAGCTCGCAATAGTGCAGAGTTATCTCAAAGAAAGGGGCCACGGTGTTTCTGTACCTCTATTATGTTGGTGCAGCTTCGGAGCTTTTAAATATCTTGATATATCTCGAGAACTACGCATCTGATCAAAAAATATCATAGAACATAAAAAGTAGGAAACTTAATTCTCTACAAAAGAGGTATCTTAACGTTTTGCCATAGCTCGCTTCGTTTCCGAGATATTTGCAGATTTATCTCAAGGGAAGGGGCCTGACGGACATATTTCGAGATATTTCTTCTTCTTGTTGTTCTTCTTCTGCACAGCTAAGCTGGAAGTGGCATTTGCAGGTCGCAATAGTGCAGAGTTATCTCAAAGAAAGGGGCCACGGTGTTTCTGTATCTCTATTATGTTGATGCGGCTTCGGAACTTTTAAATATCTCGATATATCTCGAAAACTACGCTTCTGATCAAAAAATATCATAGAACATAAATTATAGGAAACATAATTCTCTACAAAAAAGGACTCTTAACATTTTGCCATAGCTCGTTTCGTTTCCGAGATATTTGCAGATTTATCTCAAGGGAAGGGTCCTGACGGACATATTTCGGGATATTTCTTCTTCTTGTTGTTCTTCTTCTGCACAGCTAAACTGGAAGTGGCATTTCCAGCTCGCAATAGTGCAGAGTTATCTCAAAGAAAGGGGCTACGGTGTTTCTGTATCTCTATTATGTTGGTGCGGCTTCGGAACTTTTAAATATCTTGATATATCTCGAGAACTACGCATCTGATCGAAAAATATCATAGAACATAAAAAGTAGGAAACTTAATTCTCTACAAAAAACGTCTCTTAACATTTTGCCATAGCTCGCTTCGTTTCCGAGATATTTGCAGATATATCTCAAGGGAAGGGGCCTGACGGACATATTTCGAGATATTTCTTCTTCTTGTTGTTCTTCTTCTGCACAGCTAAAATGGAAGTGGCATTTCCAGCTCGCAATAGTGCAGAGTTATCTCAAAGAAAGGGGCTACGGTGTTTCTGTATCTCTATTATGTTGGTGCGGCTTCGGAACTTTTAAATATCTTGATATATCTCGAGAACTGCGCATCTGATCGAAAAATATCATAGAACATAAAAAGTAGGAAACTTAATTCTCTACAAAAAACGTCTCTTAACATTTTGCCATAGCTCGCTTCGTTTCCGAGATATTTGCAGATTTATCTCAAGGGAAGGGGCCTGACGGACATATTTCGAGATATTTCTTCTTCTTGTTGTTCTTCTTCTGCACAGCTAAGCTGGAAGTGGCATTTGCAGGTCGCAATAGTGCAGAGTTATCTCAAAGCAAGGGGCCACGGTGTTTCTGTATCTCTATTATGTTGGTGCGGCTTCGGAACTTTTAAATATCTCGATATATCTCGAAAACTACGCTTCTGATCAAAAAATATCATAGAACATAAAAAGTATGAAACCTAATTTTCTACACAAAAGGTCTGTTAACATTTTCCCATAGCTCGCTTCGTTTCCGAGATATTTGCAGATTTATCTCAAGGGAAGGGGCCTGACGGACATATTTCGAGATATTTCTTCTTCTTGTTGTTCTTCTTCTGCACAGCTAAGCTGGAAGTGGCATTTGCAGCTCGCACTAGTGCAGAGTTATCTCAAAGAAAGGGGTCACGGTGTTTCTGTATCTCTATTATGTTGGTGCGGCTTCGGAACTTTTAAATATCTTGATATATCTCGAGAACTACGCATCTGATCAAAAAATCTCATAGAACATAAAAAGTAGGAAACTTAATTCTCTACAAATAAGGTCTCTTAACATTTTGCCATAGCTCGCTTCGTTTCCGAGATATTTGCAGATTTATCTCAAGGGAAGGGGCCTGACGGACATATTTCGAGATATTTCTTCTTCTTGTTGTTCTTCTTCTGCACAGCTAAGCTGGCAGTGGCATTTGCAGCTCGCAATATTGCAGAGTTACCTCAAAGAAAGGGGCCACGGTGTTTCTGTATCTCTATTACGTTGGTGCGGCTTCGGAACCTTTAAATATCTTGATATATCTCGAGAACTACGCATCTGATCAAAAAATATCATAGAACATAAAAAGTAGGAAACTTAATTCTGTACAAAAAAGGTCTCTTAACATTTTGCCATAGCTCGCTTCGTTTCCGAGATATTTGCAGATTTATCTCAAGGGAAGGGGCCTGACGGTCATATTTCGAGATATTTCTTCTTCTTGTTGCTCTTCTTCTGCACAGCTAAGCTGGAAATGGCATTTACAACTCGCAATAGTGCAGAGTTATCTCAAAGAAAGGGGCCACGGTGTTTCTGTATCTCTACTATGTTGGTGCGGCTTCGGAACTTTTAAATATCTTGATATATCTCGAGAACTACGCATCTGATCAAAAAATATCATAGAACATAAATTGTACGAAACATAATTCTCTACAAAAAGGTCTCTTAACATTTTGCCATAGCTCGCTTCGTTTCCGAGATATTTGCAGATTTATCTCAAGGGAAGGGGCCTGACGGACATATTTCGAGATATTTCTTCTTCTTGTTGTTCTTCTTATGCACAGCTAAGCTGGAAGTGGCATTTGCAGCTCGCAATAGTGCAGAGGTATCTCAAAGAAAGGGGCCACGGTGTTTCTGTATCTCTATTATGTTGGTGCGGCTTCGGAGCTTTTAAATATCTTGATATATCTCGAGAACTACGCATCTGATCAAAAAATATCATAGAACATAAAAAGTAGGAAACTTAATTCTCTACAAAAAAGGTCTCTCAACATTTTGCTATAGCTCGCTTCGTTTCCAAGATATTTGCAGATTTATCTCAAGGGAAGGGGCCTGACGGACATATTTCGAGATATTTCTTCTTCTTGTTGTTCTTCTTCTGCACAGCTAAGCTGGAAGTGGCATTTGCGGCTCGCACTAGTGCAGAGTTATCTCAAAGAAAGGGGCCACGGTGTTTCTGTATCTCTATTATGTTGGTGCGGCTTCGGAATTTTCAAATATCGCGATATATCTCGAAAACTACGCTTCTGATCAAAAAATATCATAGAACATAAATTGTAGGAAACATAATTCTCTACAAAAAAGGTCTCTTAACATTTTGCCATAGCTCGCTTCGTTTCCGAGATATTTGCAGATATATCTCAAGGGAAGGGGCCTGACGGACATATTTCGAGATATTTCTTCTTCTTGTTGTTCTTCTTCTGCACAGCTAAGCTGGAAGTGGCATTTGCGGCTCGCACTAGTGCAGAGTTATCTCAAAGAAAGGTGCCACGGTGTTTCTGTATCTCTATTATGTTGGTGCGGCTTCGGAACTTTTAAATATCTTGATATATCTCGAGATCTACGCATCTGATCAAAAAATATTATAGAACATAAAAAGTAGGAAACTTAATTCTCTACAAAAAAGGTCTCTGAACATTTTGCCATAGCTCGCTTCGTTTCCGAGATATTTGCAGATTTATCTCAAGGGAAGGGGCCTGACGGACATATTTCGAGATATTTCTT
Organism: Osmia lignaria lignaria; assembly: GCF_051020975.1. Taxonomy (NCBI): domain Eukaryota; kingdom Metazoa; phylum Arthropoda; class Insecta; order Hymenoptera; family Megachilidae; genus Osmia; species Osmia lignaria. Next base: position 9,572,968 of record NW_027478161.1, read on the forward strand.
CTTCTTGTTGTTCTTCTTCTGCACAGCTAAGCTGGAAGTGGCATTTGCGGCTCGCACTAGTGCAGAGTTATCTCAAAGAAAGGGGCCACGGTGTTTCTGTATCTCTATTATGATGGTGCGGCTTCGGAACTTTTAAATATCTCGATATATCTCGAAAAGTACGCTTCTGATCAAAAAATACCATAGAACATAAAAAGTAGGAAACTTAATTCTCTACAAAAAAGGTCTCTTAACATTTTGCCATAGCTCGCTTCGTTTCCGAGATATTTGCAGATTTACCTCAAGGGAAGGGGCCTAACGGACATATTTCGAGATATTTCTTCTTCTTGTTGTTCTTCTTCTGCACAGCTAAGCTGGAAATGGCATTTACAACTCGCAATAGTGCAGAGTTATCTCAAAGAAAGGGGCCACGGTGTTTCTGTATCTCTATTATGTTGGTGCGGCTTCGGAACTTTTAAATATCTTGATATATCTCGAGAACTACGCATCTGATCAAAAAATATCATAGAACATAAATTGTACGAAACATAATTCTCTACAAAAAACGTCTCTTAACATTTTGCCATAGCTCGCTTCGTTTCCGAGATATTTGCAGATTTATCTCAAGGGAAGGGGCCTGACGGACATATTTCGAGATATTTCTTCTTCTTGTTGTTCTTCTTCTGCACAGCTAAGCTGGAAGTGGCATTTGCAGCGCGCAATAGTGCAGAGTTATCTCAAAGAAAGGGGCCACGGTGTTTCTGTATCTCTATTATGTTGGTGCGGCTTCGGAACTTTTAAATATCTCGATATGTCTCGAAAACTACGCTTCTGATCAAAAAATATCATAGAACATAAAAAGTATGAAACCTAATTTTCTACAAAAAAGGTCTGTTAACATTTTCCCATAGCTCGCTTCGTTTCCGAGATATTTGCAGATTTATCTCAAGGGAAGGGGCCTGACGGACATATTTCGAGATATTTCTTCTTCTTGTTGTTCTTCTTCTGCACAGCTAAGCTGGAAGTGGCATTTGCAGGTCGCAATAGTGCAGAGTTATCTCAAAGAAAGGGGCCACGGTGTTTCTGTATTACTATTATGTTGGTGCGGCTTCGGAACTTTTAAATATCTCGATATATCACGAAAACTACGCTTCTGATCAAAAAATATCATAGAACATAAATTATAGGAAACATAATTCTCTACAAAAAAGGACTCTTAACATTTTGCCATAGCTCGCTTCGTTTCCGAGATATTTGCAGATTTATCTCAAGGGAAGGGTCCTGACGGACATATTTCGGGATATTTCTTCTTCTTGTTGTTCTTCTTCTGCACAGCTAAACTGGAAGTGGCATTTCCAGCTCGCAATAGTGCAGAGTTATCTCAAAGAAAGGGGCTACGGTGTTTCTGTATCTCTATTATGTTGGTGCGGCTTCGGAACTTTTAAATATCTTGATATATCTCGAGAACTACGCATCTGATCAAAAAATATCATAGAACATAAAAAGTATGAAACCTAATTTTCTACAAAAAAGGTCTGTTAACATTTTCCCATAGCTCGCTTCGTTTCCGAGATATTTGCAGATTTATCTCAAGGGAAGGGGCCTGACGGACATATTTCGAGATATTTCTTCTTCTTGTTGTTCTTCTTCTGCACAGCTAAGCTGGAAGTGGCATTTGCAGGTCGCAATAGTGCAGAGTTATCTCAAAGAAAGGGGCCACGGTGTTTCTGTATCTCTATTATGTTGGTGCGGCTTCGGAACTTTTAAATATCTCGATATGTCTCGAAAACTACGCTTCTGATCAAAAAATATCATAGAACATAAAAAGTATGAAACCTAATTTTCTACAAAAAAGGTCTGTTAACATTTTCCCATAGCTCGCTTCGTTTCCGAGATATTTGCAGATTTATCTCAAGGGAAGGTGCCTGACGGACATATTTCGAGATATTTCTTCTTCTTGTTGTTCTTCTTCTGCACAGCTAAGCTGGAAGTGGCATTTGCAGGTCGCAATAGTGCAGAGTTATCTCAAAGAAAGGGGCCACGGTGTTTCTGTATTACTATTATGTTGGTGCGGCTTCGGAACTTTTAAATATCTCGATATATCACGAAAACTACGCTTCTGATCAAAAAATATCATAGAACATAAATTATAGGAAACATAATTCTCTACAAAAAAGGACTCTTAACATTTTGCCATAGCTCGCTTCGTTTCCGAGATATTTGCAGATTTATCTCAAGGGAAGGGTCCTGACGGACATATTTCGGGATATTTCTTCTTCTTGTTGTTCTTCTTCTGCACAGCTAAACTGGAAGTGGCATTTCCAGCTCGCAATAGTGCAGAGTTATCTCAAAGAAAGGGGCTACGGTGTTTCTGTATCTCTATTATGTTGGTGCGGCTTCGGAACTTTTAAATATCTTGATATATCTCGAGAACTACGCATCTGATCAAAAAATATCATAGAACATAAAAAGTATGAAACCTAATTTTCTACAAAAAAGGTCTGTTAACATTTTCCCATAGCTCGCTTCGTTTCCGAGATATTTGCAGATTTATCTCAAGGGAAGGGGCCTGACGGACATATTTCGAGATATTTCTTCTTCTTGTTGTTCTTCTTCTGCACAGCTAAGCTGGAAGTGGCATTTGCAGGTCGCAATAGTGCAGAGTTATCTCAAAGAAAGGGGCCACGGTGTTTCTGTATTACTATTATGTTGGTGCGGCTTCGGAACTTTTAAATATCTCGATATATCTCGAAAACTACGCTTCTGATCAAAAAATATCATAGAACGTAAATTGTAGGAAACATAATTCTCTACAAAAAAGGTCTCTTAACATTTTGCCATAGCTCGCTTTGTTTCCGAGATATTTGCAGATTTATCTCAAGGGAAGGGGCCTGACGGACATATTTCGAGATATTTCTTCTTCTTGTTGTTCTTCTTCTGCACAGCTAAGCTGGAAGTGGCATTTGCAGCGCGCAATAGTGCAGAGTTATCTCAAAGAAAGAGGCCACGGTGTTTCTGTATCTCTATTATGTTGGTGCGGCTTCGGAACTTTTAAATATCTTGATATATCTCGAGAACTACGCATCTGATCAAAAAATATCATAGAACATAAAAAGTATGAAACCTAATTTTCTACAAAAAAGGTCTGTTAACATTTTCCCATAGCCCGCTTCGTTTCCGAGATATTTGCAGATTTATCTCAAGGGAAGGGGCCTGACGGACATATTTCGAGATATTTCTTCTTCTTGTTGTTCTTCTTCTGCACAGCTAAGCTCGAAGTGGCATTTGCAGCTCGCAATAGTGCAGAGTTACCTCAAAGAAAGGGGCCACGGTGTTTCTGTATCTCTATTATGTTGGTGCCGCTTCGGAACTTTTAAATATCTGGATATATCTCGAGAACTACGCATCTGATCAAAAAATATCATAGAACATAAAAAGTATGAAACCTAATTTTCTACAAAAAAGGTCTGTTAACATTTTCCCATAGCTCGCTTCGTTTCCGAGATATTTGCAGATTTATCTCAAGGGAAGGGGCCTGACGGACATATTTCGAGATATTTCTTCTTCTTGTTGTTCTTCTTCTGCACAGCTAAGCTGGAAGTGGCATTTGCGGGTCGCAATAGTGCAGAGTTATCTCAAAGAAAGGGGCCACGGTGTTTCTGTATCTCTATTATGTTGGTGCGGCTTCGGAACTTTTAAATATCTCGATATATCTCGAAAACTACGCTTCTGATCAAAAAATATCATAGAACGTAAATTGTAGGAAACATAATTCTCTACAAAAAAGGTCTCTTAACATTTTGCCATAGCTCGCTTTGTTTCCGAGATATTTGCAGATTTATCTCAAGGGAAGGGGCCTGACGGACATATTTCGAGATATTTCTTCTTCTTGTTGTTCTTCTTCTGCACAGCTAAGCTGGAAGTGGCATTTGCAGCGCGCAATAGTGCAGAGTTATCTCAAAGAAAGAGGCCACGGTGTTTCTGTATCTCTATTATGTTGGTGCGGCTTCGGAACTTTTAAATATCTTGATATATCTCGAGAACTACGCATCTGATCAAAAAATATCATAGAACATAAAAAGTATGAAACCTAATTTTCTACAAAAAAGGTCTGTTAACATTTTCCCATAGCCCGCTTCGTTTCCGAGATATTTGCAGATTTATCTCAAGGGAAGGGGCCTGACGGACATATTTCGAGATATTTCTTCTTCTTGTTGTTCTTCTTCTGCACAGCTAAGCTCGAAGTGGCATTTGCAGCTCGCAATAGTGCAGAGTTACCTCAAAGAAAGGGGCCACGGTGTTTCTGTATCTCTATTATGTTGGTGCCGCTTCGGAACTTTTAAATATCTGGATATATCTCGAGAACTACGCATCTGATCAAAAAATATCATAGAACATAAAAAGTATGAAACCTAATTTTCTACAAAAAAGGTCTGTTAACATTTTCCCATAGCTCGCTTCGTTTCCGAGATATTTGCAGATTTATCTCAAGGGAAGGGGCCTGACGGACATATTTCGAGATATTTCTTCTTCTTGTTGTTCTTCTTCTGCACAGCTAAGCTGGAAGTGGCATTTGCGGGTCGCAATAGTGCAGAGTTATCTCAAAGAAAGGGGCCACGGTGTTTCTGTATCTCTATTATGTTGGTGCGGCTTCGGAACTTTTAAATATCTTGATATATCTCGAGAACTACGCATCTGATCAAAAAATATCATAGAACATAAAAAGTATGAAACCTAATTTTCTACAAAAAAGGTCTGTTAACATTTTCCCATAGCCCGCTTCGTTTCCGAGATATTTGCAGATTTATCTCAAGGGAAGGGGCCTGACGGACATATTTCGAGATATTTCTTCTTCTTGTTGTTCTTCTTCTGCACAGCTAAGCTCGAAGTGGCATTTGCAGCTCGCAACAGTGCAGAGTTACCTCAAAGAAAGGGGCCACGGTGTTTCTGTATCTCTATTATGTTGGTGCCGCTTCGGAACTTTTAAATATCTGGATATATCTCGAGAACTACGCATCTGATCAAAAAATATCATAGAACATAAAAAGTATGAAACCTAATTTTCTACAAAAAAGGTCTGTTAACATTTTCCCATAGCTCGCTTCGTTTCCGAGATATTTGCAGATTTATCTCAAGGGAAGGGGCCTGACGGACATATTTCGAGATATTTCTTCTTCTTGTTGTTCTTCTTCTGCACAGCTAAGCTGGAAGTGGCATTTGCGGGTCGCAATAGTGCAGAGTTATCTCAAAGAAAGGGGCCACGGTGTTTCTGTATCTCTATTATGTTGGTGCGGCTTCGGAACTTTTAAATATCTCGATATATCTCGAAAACTACGCTTCTGATCAAAAAATATCATAGAACGTAAATTGTAGGAAACATAATTCTCTACAAAAAAGGTCTCTTAACATTTTGCCATAGCTCGCTTCGTTTCCGAGATATTTGCAGATTTATCTCAAGGGAAGGGGCCTGACGGACATATTTCGAGATATTTCTTCTTCTTGTTGTTCTTCTTCTGCACAGCTAAGCTGGAAGTGGCATTTGCAGCGCGCAATAGTGCAGAGTTATCTCAAAGAAAGAGGCCACGGTGTTTCTGTATCTCTATTATGTTGGTGCGGCTTCGGAACTTTTAAATATCTTGATATATCTCGAGAACTACGCATCTGATCAAAAAATATCATAGAACATAAAAAGTATGAAACCTAATTTTCTACAAAAAAGGTCTATTAACATTTTGCCATAGCTCGCTTCGTTTCCGAGATATTTGCAGATTTATCTCAAGGGAAGGGGCCTGACGGACATATTTCGAGATATTTCTTCTTCTTGTTGTTCTTCTTCTGCACAGCTAAGCTGGAAGTGGCATTTGCAGCGCGCAATAGTGCAGAGTTATCTCAAAGAAAGAGGCCACGGTGTTTCTGTATTACTATTATGTTGGTGCGGCTTCGGAACTTTTAAATATCTCGATATATCTCGAAAACTACGCTTCTGATCAAAAAATATCATAGAACATAAATTATAGGAAACATAATTCTCTACAAAAAAGGACTCTTAACATTTTGCCATAGCTCGCTTCGTTTCCGAGATATTTGCAGATTTATCTCAAGGGAAGGGTCCTGACGGACATATTTCGGGATATTTCTTCTTCTTGTTGTTCTTCTTCTGCACAGCTAAACTGGAAGTGGCATTTCCAGCTCGCAATAGTGCAGAGTTATCTCAAAGAAAGGGGCTACGGTGTTTCTGTATCTCTATTATGTTGGTGCGGCTTCGGAACTTTTAAATATCTTGATATATCTCGAGAACTACGCATCTGATCGAAAAATATCATAGAACGTAAAAAGTAGGAAACTTGATTCTCTACAAAAAAGGTCTCTTAACATTTTGCCATAGCTCGCTTCGTTTCCGAGATATTTGCAGATTTATCTCAAGGGAAGGGGCCTGACGGACATATTTCGAGATATTTCTTCTTCTTGTTGTTCTTCTTCTGCACAGCTAAGCTGGAAGTGGCATTTGCAGGTCGCAATAGTGCAGAGTTATCTCAAAGAAAGGGGCCACGGTGTTTCTGTATCTCTATTATGTTGGTGCGGCTTCGGAACTTTTAAATATCTCGATATATCTCGAAAACTACGCTTCTGATCAAAAAATATCATAGAACGTAAATTGTAGGAAACATAATTCTCTACAAAAAAGGTCTCTTAACATTTTGCCATAGCTCGCTTCGTTTCCGAGATATTTGCAGATTTATCTCAAGGGAAGGGGCCTGACGGACATATTTCGAGATATTTCTTCTTCTTGTTGTTCTTCTTCTGCACAGCTAAGCTGGAAGTGGCATTTGCAGCGCGCAATAGTGCAGAGTTATCTCAAAGAAAGAGGCCACGGTGTTTCTGTATCTCTATTATGTTGGTGCGGCTTCGGAACTTTTAAATATCTTGATATATCTCGAGAACTACGCATCTGATCAAAAAATAACATAGAACATAAAAAGTATGAAACCTAATTTTCTACAAAAAAGGTCTATTAACATTTTCCCATAGCTCGCTTCGTTTCCGAGATATTTGCAGATTTATCTCAAGGGAAGGGGCCTGACGGACATATTTCGAGATATTTCTTCTTCTTGTTGTTCTTCTTCTGCACAGCTAAGCTGGAAGTGGCATTTGCAGCGCGCAATAGTGCAGAGTTATCTCAAAGAAAGAGGCCACGGTGTTTCTGTATCTCTATTATGTTGGTGCGGCTTCGGAACTTTTAAATATCTTGATATATCTCGAGAACTACGCATCTGATCAAAAAATATCATAGAACATAAAAAGTATGAAACCTAATTTTCTACAAAAAAGGTCTATTAACATTTTCCCATAGCTCGCTTCGTTTCCGAGATATTTGCAGATTTATCTCAAGGGAAGGGGCCTGACGGACATATTTCGAGATATTTCTTCTTCTTGTTGTTCTTCTTCTGCGCAGCTAAGCTGGAAGTGGCATTTGCAGCGCGCAATAGTGCAGAGTTATCTCAAAGAAAGAGGCCACGGTGTTTCTGTATCTCTATTATGTTGGTGCGGCTTCGGAACTTTTAAATATCTTGATATATCTCGAGAACTACGCGTCTGATAAAAAAATATCATAGAACATAAAAAGTATGAAACCTAATTTTCTACAAAAAAGGTCTGTTAACATTTTCCCATAGCTCGCTTCGTTTCCGAGATATTTGCAGATTTATCTCAAGGGAAGGGGCCTGACGGACATATTTCGAGATATTTCTTCTTCTTGTTGTTCTTCTTCTGCACAGCTAAGCTGGAAGTGGCATTTGCAGGTCGCAATAGTGCAGAGTTATCTCAAAGAAAGGGGCCACGGTGTTTCTGTATTACTATTATGTTGGTGCGGCTTCGGAACTTTTAAATATCTCGATATATCACGAAAACTACGCTTCTGATCAAAAAATATCATAGAACATAAATTATAGGAAACATAATTCTCTACAAAAAAGGACTCTTAATATTTTGCCATAGCTCGCTTCGTTTCCGAGATATTTGCAGATTTATCTCAAGGGAAGGGTCCTGACGGACATATTTCGGGATATTTCTTCTTCTTGTTGTTCTTCTTCTGCGCAGCAAAGCTGGAAGTGGCATTTGCAGCGCGCAATAGTGCAGAGTTATCTCAAAGAAAGAGGCCACGGTGTTTCTGTATCTCTATTATGTTGGTGCGGCTTCGGAACTTTTAAATATCTTGATATATCTCGAGAACTACGCATCTGATCAAAAAATATCATAGAACATAAAAAGTATGAAACCTAATTTTCTACAAAAAAGGTCTGTTAACATTTTCCCATAGCTCGCTTCGTTTCCGAGATATTTGCAGATTTATCTCAAGGGAAGGGGCCTGACGGACATATTTCGAGATATTTCTTCTTCTTGTTGTTCTTCTTCTGCACAGCTAAGCTGGAAGTGGCATTTGCAGGTCGCAATAGTGCAGAGTTATCTCAAAGAAAGGGGCCACGGTGTTTCTGTATTACTATTATGTTGGTGCGGCTTCGGAACTTTTAAATATCTCGATATATCACGAAAACTACGCTTCTGATCAAAAAATATCATAGAACATAAATTATAGGAAACATAATTCTCTACAAAAAAGGACTCTTAATATTTTGCCATAGCTCGCTTCGTTTCCGAGATATTTGCAGATTTATCTCAAGGGAAGGGTCCTGACGGACATATTTCGGGATATTTCTTCTTCTTGTTGTTCTTCTTCTGCACAGCTAAACTGGAAGTGGCATTTCCAGCTCGCAATAGTGCAGAGTTATCTCAAAGAAAGGGGCTACGGTGTTTCTGTATCTCTATTATGTTGGTGCGGCTTCGGAACTTTTAAATATCTTGATATATCTCGAGAACTACGCATCTGATCAAAAAATATCATAGAACATAAAAAGTATGAAACCTAATTTTCTACAAAAAAGGTCTGTTAACATTTTCCCATAGCTCGCTTCGTTTCCGAGATATTTGCAGATTTATCTCAAGGGAAGGGGCCTGACGGACATATTTCGAGATATTTCTTCTTCTTGTTGTTCTTCTTCTGCACAGCTAAGCTGGAAGTGGCATTTGCAGGTCGCAATAGTGCAGAGTTATCTCAAAGAAAGGGGCCACGGTGTTTCTGTATTACTATTATGTTGGTGCGGCTTCGGAACTTTTAAATATCTCGATATATCTCGAAAACTACGCTTCTGATCAAAAAATATCATAGAACATAAATTATAGGAAACATAATTCTCTACAAAAAAGGACTCTTAACATTTTGCCATAGCTCGCTTCGTTTCCGAGATATTTGCAGATTTATCTCAAGGGAAGGGTCCTGACGGACATATTTCGGGATATTTCTTCTTCTTGTTGTTCTTCTTCTGCACAGCTAAACTGGAAGTGGCATTTCCAGCTCGCAATAGTGCAGAGTTATCTCAAAGAAAGGGGCTACGGTGTTTCTGTATCTCTATTATGTTGGTGCGGCTTCGGAACTTTTAAATATCTTGATATATCTCGAGAACTACGCATCTGATCAAAAAATATCATAGAACATAAATTATAGGAAACATAATTCTCTACAAAAAAGGACTCTTAACATTTTGCCATAGCTCGCTTCGTTTCCGAGATATTTGCAGATTTATCTCAAGGGAAGGGGCCTGACGGACATATTTCGAGATATTTCTTCTTCTTGTTGTTCTTCTTCTGCACAGCTAAGCTGGAAGTGGCATTTGCAGCTCGCAATAGTGCAGAGTTATCTCAAAGAAAGGGGCCACGGTGTTTCTGTATCTCTATTATGTTGGTGCGGCTTCGGAACTTTTAAATATCTCGATATATCTCGAAAACTACGCTTCTGATCAAAAAATATCATAGAACATAAAAAGTATGAAACCTAATTTTCTACAAAAAAGGTCTGTTAACATTTTCCCATAGCTCGCTTCGTTTCCGAGATATTTGCAGATTTATCTCAAGGGAAGGGGCCTGACGGACATATTTCGAGATATTTCTTCTTCTTGTTGTTCTTCTTCTGCACAGCTAAGCTCGAAGTGGCATTTGCAGCTCGCAATAGTGCAGAGTTACCTCAAAGAAAGGGGCCACGGTGTTTCTGTATCTCTATTATGTTGGTGCCGCTTCGGAACTTTTAAATATCTGGATATATCTCGAGAACTACGCATCTGATCAAAAAATATCATAGAACATAAAAAGTAGGAAACTTAATTCTCTACAAAAAAGGTCTCTTAACATTTTGCCATAGCTCGCTTCGTTTCCGAGATATTTGCAGATTTATCTCAAGGGAAGGGGCCTGACGGACATATTTCGAGATATTTCTTCTTCTTGTTGTTCTTCTTCTGCACAGCTAAGCTGGAAGTGGCATTTGCAGCGCGCAATAGTGCAGAGTTATCTCAAAGAAAGAGGCCACGGTGTTTCTGTATCTCTATTATGTTGGTGCGGCTTCGGAACTTTTAAATGTCTTGATATATCTCGAGAACTACGCATCTGATCAAAAAATATCATAGAACATAAAAAGTATGAAACCTAATTTTCTACAAAAAAGGTCTATTAACATTTTGCCATAGCTCGCTTCGTTTCCGAGATATTTGCAGATTTATCTCAAGGGAAGGGGCCTGACGGACATATTTCGAGATATTTCTTCTTCTTGTTGTTCTTCTTCTGCACAGCTAAGCTGGAAGTGGCATTTGCAGCGCGCAATAGTGCAGAGTTATCTCAAAGAAAGAGGCCACGGTGTTTCTGTATCTCTATTATGTTGGTGCGGCTTCGGAACTTTTAAATATCTTGATATATCTCGAGAACTACGCATCTGATCAAAAAATATCATAGAACATAAAAAGTATGAAACCTAATTTTCTACAAAAAAGGTCTATTAACATTTTCCCATAGCTCGCTTCGTTTCCGAGATATTTGCAGATTTATCTCAAGGGAAGGGGCCTGACGGACATATTTCGAGATATTTCTTCTTCTTGTTGTTCTTCTTCTGCGCAGCTAAGCTGGAAGTGGCATTTGCAGCGCGCAATAGTGCAGAGTTATCTCAAAGAAAGAGGCCACGGTGTTTCTGTATCTCTATTATGTTGGTGCGGCTTCGGAACTTTTAAATATCTTGATATATCTCGAGAACTACGCATCTGATCAAAAAATATCATAGAACATAAAAAGTATGAAACCTAATTTTCTACAAAAAAGGTCTGTTAACATTTTCCCATAGCTCGCTTCGTTTCCGAGATATTTGCAGATTTATCTCAAGGGAAGGGGCCTGACGGACATATTTCGAGATATTTCTTCTTCTTGTTCTTCTTCTGCACAGCTAAGCTGGAAGTGGCATTTGCAGGTCGCAATAGTGCAGAGTTATCTCAAAGAAAGGGGCCACGGTGTTTCTGTATTACTATTATGTTGGTGCGGCTTCGGAACTTTTAAATATCTCGATATATCACGAAAACTACGCTTCTGATCAAAAAATATCATAGAACATAAATTATAGGAAACATAATTCTCTACAAAAAAGGACTTTTAATATTTTGCCATAGCTCGCTTCGTTTCCGAGATATTTGCAGATTTATCTCAAGGGAAGGGGCCTGACGGACATATTTCGAGATATTTCTTCTTCTTGTTGTTCTTCTTCTGCGCAGCTAAGCTGGAAGTGGCATTTGCAGCGCGCAATAGTGCAGAGTTATCTCAAAGAAAGAGGCCACGGTGTTTCTGTATCTCTATTATGTTGGTGCGGCTTCGGAACTTTTAAATATCTTGATATATCTCGAGAACTACGCATCTGATCAAAAAATATCATAGAACATAAAAAGTATGAAACCTAATTTTCTACAAAAAAGGTCTGTTAACATTTTCCCATAGCTCGCTTCGTTTCCGAGATATTTGCAGATTTATCTCAAGGGAAGGGGCCTGACGGACATATTTCGAGATATTTCTTCTTCTTGTTCTTCTTCTGCACAGCTAAGCTGGAAGTGGCATTTGCAGGTCGCAATAGTGCAGAGTTATCTCAAAGAAAGGGGCCACGGTGTTTCTGTATTACTATTATGTTGGTGCGGCTTCGGAACTTTTAAATATCTCGATATATCACGAAAACTACGCTTCTGATCAAAAAATATCATAGAACATAAATTATAGGAAACATAATTCTCTACAAAAAAGGACTCTTAATATTTTGCCATAGCTCGCTTCGTTTCCGAGATATTTGCAGATTTATCTCAAGGGAAGGGTCCTGACGGACATATTTCGGGATATTTCTTCTTCTTGTTGTTCTTCTTCTGCACAGCTAAACTGGAAGTGGCATTTGCAGCTCGCAATAGTGCAGAGTTATCTCAAAGAAAGGGGCCACGGTGTTTCTGTACCTCTATTATGTTGGTGCAGCTTCGGAGCTTTTAAATATCTTGATATATCTCGAGAACTACGCATCTGATCAAAAAATATCTTAGAACATAAAAAGTAGGAAACTTAATTCTCTACAAAAAAGGTATCTTAACATTTTGCCATAGCTCGCTTCGTTTCCGAGATATTTGCAGATTTATCTCAAGGGAAGGGGCCTGACGGACATATTTCGAGATATTTCTTCTTCTTGTTGTTCTTCTTCTGCACAGCTAAGCTCGAAGTGGCATTTGCAGCTCGCAATAGTGCAGAGTTACCTCAAAGAAAGGGGCCACGGTGTTTCTGTATCTCTATTATGTTGGTGCCGCTTCGGAACTTTTAAATATCTGGATATATCTCGAGAACTGCGCATCTGATCAAAAAATATCATAGAACATAAAAAGTAGGAAACTTAATTCTCTACAAAAAAGGTCTCTTAACATTTTGCCATAGCTCGCTTCGTTTCCGAGATATTTGCAGATTTATCTCAAGGGAAGGGGTCTGACGGACATATTTCGAGATATTTCTTCTTCTTGTTGTTCTTCTTCTGCACAGCTAAGCTCGAAGTGGCATTTGCAGCTCGCAATAGTGCAGAGTTACCTCAAAGAAAGGGGCCACGGTGTTTCTGTATCTCTATTATGTTGGTGCGGCTTCGGAACTTTTAAATATCTCGATATATCTCGAAAACTACGCTTCTGATCAAAAAATATCATAGAACGTAGATTGTAGGAAATATAATTCTCTACAAAAAAGGTCTCTTAACATTTTGCCATAGCTCGCTTCGTTTCCGAGATATTTGCAGATTTATCTCAAGGGAAGGGGTCTGAAGGACATATTTCGAGATATTTCTTCTTCTTGTTGTTCTTCTTCTGCACAGCTAAGCTCGAAGTGGCATTTGCAGCTCGCAATAGTGCAGAGTTATCGCAAAGAAAGGGGCCACGGTGTTTCTGTATCTCTATTATGTTGGTGTGGCTTCGGAACTTTTAAATATCTTGATATATTCCGAGAACTACGCATCTGATCAAAAAATATCATAGAACATAAAAAGTAGGAAACTTAATTCTCTACAAAAAAGGTCTCTTAACATTTTGCCATAGCTCGCTTCCTTTCCGAGATATTTGCAGATTTATCTCAAGGGAAGGGGCCTGACGGACATATTTCGAGATATTTCTTCTTCTTGTTGTTCTTCTTCTGCACAGCTAAGCTGGAAGTGGCATTTGCAGCTCGCAATAGTGCAGAGTTATCTCAAAGAAAAGGGCCACGGTGTTTCTGTATCTCTATTATGTTGGTGCGGCTTCGGAACTTTTAAATATCTTGATATATCTCGAGAACTACGCATCTGACCAAAAAATATCATAGAACATAAAAAGTAGGAAACTTAATTCTCTACAAAAAACGTCTCTTAACATTTTGCCATAGCTGGCATCGTTTCGGAGATATTTGCAGATTTAGCTCAAGGGAAGGGGCCTGACGGACATATTTCGAGATATTTCTTCTTCTTGTTGTTCTTCTTCTGCACAGCTAAGCTGGAAGTGGCATTTGCAGCTCGCAATAGTGCAGAGTTATCTCAAAGAAAGGGGCCACGGTGTTTCTGTGTCTCTATTATGTTGGTGCCGCTTCGGAACTTTTAAATATCTTGATATATCTCGAGAACTACGCATCTGATCAAAAAATATCATAGAACATAAAAAGTAGGAAACTTAATTCTCTACAAAAAAGGTCTCTTAACATTTTGCCATAGCTCGCTTCGTTTCCGAGATATTTGCAGATTTATCTCAAAGGAACGGGCCTGACGGACATATTTCGAGATATTTCGTCTTCTTGTTGTTCTTCTTCTGCACAGCTAAGCTGGAAGTGGCATTTGCAGCTCGCAATAGTGCAGAGTTATCTCAAAGAAAGGGGCCACGGTGTTTCTGTATCTCTATTATGTTGGTGCGGCTTCGGAACTTTTAAATATCTTGATATATTTCGAGAACTACGCATCTGACCAAAAAATATCATAGAACATAAAAAGTAGGAAACTTAATTCTCTACAAAAAAGGTCTCTTAACATTTTGCCATAGCTCGCTTCGTTTCCGAGATATTTGCAGATTTATCTCAAGGGAAGGGGCCTGACGGACATATTTCGAGATATTTCTTCTTCTTGTTGTTCTTCTTCTGCACAGCTAAGCTGGAAGTGGCATTTGCAGCTCGCAATAGTGCAGAGTTATCTCAAAGAAAGGGGCCACGGTGTTTCTGTATCTCTATTATGTTGGTGTGGCTTCGGAACTTTTAAATATCTTGATATATCTCGAGAACTACGCATCTGATCAAAAAATATCATAGAACATAAAAAGTAGGAAACTTAATTCTCTACAAAAAAGGTCTCTTAACATTTTGCGATAGCTCGCTTCCTTTCCGAGATATTTGCAGATTTATCTCAAGGGAAGGGGCCTGACGGACATATTTCGAGATATTTCTTCTTCTTGTTGTTCTTCTTCTGCACAGCTAAGCTGGAAGTGGCATTTGCGGCTCGCACTAGTGCAGAGTTATCTCAAAGAAAGGGGCCACGGTGTTTCTGAATCTCTATTATGTTGGTGCGGCTTCGGAACTTTTAAATATCTCGATATATCTCGAAAACTACGCTTCTGATCAAAAAATATCATAGAACATAAATTGTAGAAAACATAATTCTCTACAAAAAACGTCTCTTAACATTTTGCCATAGCTCGCTTCGTTTCCGAGATATTTGCAGATTCAGCTCAAAGGAACGGGCCTGACGGACATATTTCGAGATATTTCTTGTTCTTGTTGTTCTTCTTCTGCACAGCTAAGCTGGAAGTTGCATTTGCAGCTCGCAATAGTGCAGAGTTATCTCAAAGAAAGGGGCCACTGTGTTTCTGTATCTCTATTATGTTGGTGCGGCTTCGGAACTTTTAAATATCTTGATATATCTCGAGAACTACGCATCTGACCAAAAAATATCATAGAACATAAAAAGTAGGAAACTTCATTCTCTACAAAAAACGTCTCTTAACATTTTGCCATAGCTGGCATCGTTTCGGAGATATTTGCAGATTTAGCTCAAGGGAAGGGGCCTGACGGACATATTTCGAGATATTTCTTCTTCTTGTTGTTCTTCTTCTGCACAGCTAAGCTGGAAGTGGCATTTGCGGCTCGCACTAGTGCAGAGTTATCTCAAAGAAAGGGGCCACGGTGTTTCTGTATCTCTATTATGTTGGTGCGGCTTCGGAACTTTTAAATATCTCGATATATCTCGAAAACTACGCTTCTGATCAAAAAATATCCCAGAACATAAAAAGTAGGAAACTTAATTCTCTACAAAAAAGGTCTCTTAACATTTTGCCATAGCTCGCTTCGTTTCTGAGATATTTGCAGATTTATCTCAAGGGAAGGGGCCTGACGGACATATTTCGAGATATTTCTTCTTCTTGTTGTTCTTCTTCTGCACAGCTAAGCTGGAAGTGGCATTTGCAGCTCGCAATAGTGCAGAGTTATCTCAAAGAAAGAGGCCACGGTGTTTCTGTACCTCTATTATGTTGGTGCAGCTTCGGAACTTTTAAATATCTTGATATATCTCGAGAACTACGCATCTGATCAAAAAATATCATAGAACATAAAAAGTAGGAAACCTAATTTTCTACAAAAAAGGTCTCTTAACATTCTGCCGTAGCTCGCTTCGTTTCCGAGATATTTGCAGATTTATCTCAAGGGAAGGGGCCTGACGGACATATTTCGAAATATTTCTTATTCTTGTTGTTCTTCTTCTGCACAGCTAAGCTGGAAGTGGCATTTGCAGCTCGCAATAGTGCAGAGTTATCTCAAAGAAAGGGGCCACGGTGTTTCTGTACCTCTATTATGTTGGTGCAGCTTCGGAGCTTTTAAATATCTTGATATATCTCGAGAACTACGCATCTGATCAAAAAATATCATAGAAGATAAAAAGTAGGAAACTTAATTCTCTACAAAAAAGGTCTCCTAACATTTTGCCATAGCTCGCTTCGTTTCCGAGATATTTGCAGATTTATCTCAAGGGAAGGGGCCTGACGGACATACTTCGAGATATTTCTTCTTCTTGTTGTTCTTCTTCTGCACAGCTAAGCTGGAAGTGGCATTTGCAGCTCGAAATAGTGCAGAGTTATCTCATAGAAAGAGGCCACGGTGTTTCTGTACCTCTATTATGTTGGTGCAGCTTCGGAACTTTTAAATATCTTGATATATCTCGAGAACTACGCATCTGATCAAAAAATATCATAGAACATAAAAAGTAGGAAACCTAATTTTCTACAAAAAAGGTCTCTTAACATTCTGCCGTAGCTCGCTTCGTTTCCGAGATATTTGCAGATTTATCTCAAGGGAAGGGGCCTGACGGACATATTTCGAGATATTTCTTCTTCTTGTTGTTCTTCTTCTGCACAGCTAAGCTGGAAGTGGCATTTGCAGCTCGCAATAGTGCAGAGTTATCTCAAAGAAAGGGGCCACGGTGTTTCTGTATCTCTATTATGTTGGTGCGGCTTCGGAACTTTTAAATATCTCGATGTATCTCGAGAACTACGCATCTGATCAAACAATATCATAGAACATAAAAAGTAGGAAACTTAATTCTCTACAAATAAGGTCGCTTAACATTTTGCCATAGCTCGCTTCGTTTCCGAGATATTTGCAGATTTATCTCAAGGGAAGGGGCCTGACGGACATATTTCGAGATATTTCTTCTTCTTGTTGTTCTTCTTCTGCACAGCTAAGCTCGAAGTGGCATTTGCAGCTCGCAATAGTGCAGAGTTATCGCAAAGAAAGGGGCCACGGTGTTTCTGTATCTCTATTATGTTTGTGCGGCTTCGGAACTTTTAAATATCTTGATATATCTCGAGAACTACGCATCTGATCAAAAAATATCATAGAACATAAAAAGTATGAAACTTAATTCTCTACAAAAAAGGTCTCTTAACATTTTGCCATAGCTCGCTTCGTTTCCGAGATATTTGCAGATTTATCTCAAGGGAAGGGGCCTGACGGACATATTTCGAGATATTTCTTCTTCTTGTTGTTCTTCTTCTGCAAAGCTAAGCTGGAAGTGGCATTTGCAGCGCGCAGTAGTGCAGAGTTATCTCAAAGAAAGAGGCCACGGTGTTTCTGTATCTCTATTATGTTGCTGCGGCTTCGGAACTTTTAAACATCTCGATGTATCTCGAGAACTACGCATCTGATCAAAAAATATCATAGAACATAAAAAGTAGGAAACTTAATTCTCTACAAATAAGGTCTCTTAACATTTTGCCATAGCTCGCTTCGTTTCCGAGATATTTGCAGATTTATCTCAAGGGAAGGGGCCTGACGGACATATTTCGAGATATTTCTTCTTCTTGTTGTTCTTCTTCTGCACAGCTAAGCTGGAAGTGGCATTTGCAGCGCGCAATAGTGCAGAGTTATCTCAAAGAAAGAGGCCACGGTGTTTCTGTATCTCTATTATGTTGGTGCGGCTTCGGAACTTTTAAATATCTTGATATATCTCGAGAACTACGCATCTGGTCAAAAAATATCATAGAACGTAAATTGTAGGAAACATAATTCTCTACAAAAAAGGTCTCTTAACATTTTGCCATAGCTCGCTTCGTTTCCGAGATATTTGCAGATTTATCTCAAGGGAAGGGGTCTGACGGACATATTTCGAGATATTTCTTCTTCTTGTTGTTCTTCTTCTGCACAGCTAAGCTCGAAGTGGCATTTGCAGCTCGCAATAGTGCAGAGTTATCGCAAAGAAAGGGGCCACGGTGTTTCTGTATCTCTATTATGTTGGTGCGGCTTCGGAACTTTTAAATATCTTGATATATCTCGAGAACTACGCATCTGATCAAAAAATATCATAGAACATAAAAAGTAGGAAACTTAATTCTCTACAAAAAAGGTCTCTTAACATTTTGCCATAGCTCGCTTCGTTTCCGAGATATTTGCAGATTTATCTCAAGGGAAGGGGTCTGACGGACATATTTCGAGATATTTCTTCTTCTTGTTGTTCTTCTTCTGCAAAGCTAAGCTGGAAGTGGCATTTGCAGCGCGCAGTAGTGCAGAGTTATCTCAAAGAAAGAGCCCACGGTGTTTCTGTATCTCTATTATGTTGCTGCGGCTTCGGAACTTTTAAATATCTTGATATATCTCGAGAACTACGCATCTGATCAAAAAATATCATAGAACATAAAAAGTAGGAAACCTAATTTTCTACAAAAAAGTTCTCTTAACATTTTCCCATAGCTCGCTTGGTTTCCGAGATATTTGCAGATTTATCTCAAGGGAAGGGGCCTGACGGACATATTTCGAGATATTTCTTCTTCTTGTTGTTCTTCTTCTGCACAGCTAAGCTGGAAGTGGCATTTGCAGGTCGCAATAGTGCAGAGTTATCTCAAAGAAAGGGGCCACGGTGTTTCTGTATCTCTATTATGTTGGTGCGGCTTCGGAACTTTTAAATATCTTGATATATCTCGAGAACTACGCATCTGATCCAAAAATATCATACAACATAAAAAGTAGGAAACTTAATTCTCTACAAAAAAGGTCTCTTAACATTTTGCCATAGCTCGCTTCGTTTCCGAGATATTTGCAGATTTATCTCAAGGGAAGGGGCCTGACGGACATATTTCGAGATATTTCTTCTTCTTGTTGTTCTTCTTCTGCACAGCTAAGCTGGAAGTGGCATTTGCAGCTCGCAATAGTGCAGAGTTATCTCAAAGAAAGGGGCCACGGTGTTTCTGTACCTCTATTATGTTGGTGCAGCTTCGGAGCTTTTAAATATCTTGATATATCTCGAGAACTACGCATCTGATCAAAAAATATCATAGAACATAAAAAGTAGGAAACTTAATTCTCTACAAAAGAGGTATCTTAACGTTTTGCCATAGCTCGCTTCGTTTCCGAGATATTTGCAGATTTATCTCAAGGGAAGGGGCCTGACGGACATATTTCGAGATATTTCTTCTTCTTGTTGTTCTTCTTCTGCACAGCTAAGCTGGAAGTGGCATTTGCAGGTCGCAATAGTGCAGAGTTATCTCAAAGAAAGGGGCCACGGTGTTTCTGTATCTCTATTATGTTGATGCGGCTTCGGAACTTTTAAATATCTCGATATATCTCGAAAACTACGCTTCTGATCAAAAAATATCATAGAACATAAATTATAGGAAACATAATTCTCTACAAAAAAGGACTCTTAACATTTTGCCATAGCTCGTTTCGTTTCCGAGATATTTGCAGATTTATCTCAAGGGAAGGGTCCTGACGGACATATTTCGGGATATTTCTTCTTCTTGTTGTTCTTCTTCTGCACAGCTAAACTGGAAGTGGCATTTCCAGCTCGCAATAGTGCAGAGTTATCTCAAAGAAAGGGGCTACGGTGTTTCTGTATCTCTATTATGTTGGTGCGGCTTCGGAACTTTTAAATATCTTGATATATCTCGAGAACTACGCATCTGATCGAAAAATATCATAGAACATAAAAAGTAGGAAACTTAATTCTCTACAAAAAACGTCTCTTAACATTTTGCCATAGCTCGCTTCGTTTCCGAGATATTTGCAGATATATCTCAAGGGAAGGGGCCTGACGGACATATTTCGAGATATTTCTTCTTCTTGTTGTTCTTCTTCTGCACAGCTAAAATGGAAGTGGCATTTCCAGCTCGCAATAGTGCAGAGTTATCTCAAAGAAAGGGGCTACGGTGTTTCTGTATCTCTATTATGTTGGTGCGGCTTCGGAACTTTTAAATATCTTGATATATCTCGAGAACTGCGCATCTGATCGAAAAATATCATAGAACATAAAAAGTAGGAAACTTAATTCTCTACAAAAAACGTCTCTTAACATTTTGCCATAGCTCGCTTCGTTTCCGAGATATTTGCAGATTTATCTCAAGGGAAGGGGCCTGACGGACATATTTCGAGATATTTCTTCTTCTTGTTGTTCTTCTTCTGCACAGCTAAGCTGGAAGTGGCATTTGCAGGTCGCAATAGTGCAGAGTTATCTCAAAGCAAGGGGCCACGGTGTTTCTGTATCTCTATTATGTTGGTGCGGCTTCGGAACTTTTAAATATCTCGATATATCTCGAAAACTACGCTTCTGATCAAAAAATATCATAGAACATAAAAAGTATGAAACCTAATTTTCTACACAAAAGGTCTGTTAACATTTTCCCATAGCTCGCTTCGTTTCCGAGATATTTGCAGATTTATCTCAAGGGAAGGGGCCTGACGGACATATTTCGAGATATTTCTTCTTCTTGTTGTTCTTCTTCTGCACAGCTAAGCTGGAAGTGGCATTTGCAGCTCGCACTAGTGCAGAGTTATCTCAAAGAAAGGGGTCACGGTGTTTCTGTATCTCTATTATGTTGGTGCGGCTTCGGAACTTTTAAATATCTTGATATATCTCGAGAACTACGCATCTGATCAAAAAATCTCATAGAACATAAAAAGTAGGAAACTTAATTCTCTACAAATAAGGTCTCTTAACATTTTGCCATAGCTCGCTTCGTTTCCGAGATATTTGCAGATTTATCTCAAGGGAAGGGGCCTGACGGACATATTTCGAGATATTTCTTCTTCTTGTTGTTCTTCTTCTGCACAGCTAAGCTGGCAGTGGCATTTGCAGCTCGCAATATTGCAGAGTTACCTCAAAGAAAGGGGCCACGGTGTTTCTGTATCTCTATTACGTTGGTGCGGCTTCGGAACCTTTAAATATCTTGATATATCTCGAGAACTACGCATCTGATCAAAAAATATCATAGAACATAAAAAGTAGGAAACTTAATTCTGTACAAAAAAGGTCTCTTAACATTTTGCCATAGCTCGCTTCGTTTCCGAGATATTTGCAGATTTATCTCAAGGGAAGGGGCCTGACGGTCATATTTCGAGATATTTCTTCTTCTTGTTGCTCTTCTTCTGCACAGCTAAGCTGGAAATGGCATTTACAACTCGCAATAGTGCAGAGTTATCTCAAAGAAAGGGGCCACGGTGTTTCTGTATCTCTACTATGTTGGTGCGGCTTCGGAACTTTTAAATATCTTGATATATCTCGAGAACTACGCATCTGATCAAAAAATATCATAGAACATAAATTGTACGAAACATAATTCTCTACAAAAAGGTCTCTTAACATTTTGCCATAGCTCGCTTCGTTTCCGAGATATTTGCAGATTTATCTCAAGGGAAGGGGCCTGACGGACATATTTCGAGATATTTCTTCTTCTTGTTGTTCTTCTTATGCACAGCTAAGCTGGAAGTGGCATTTGCAGCTCGCAATAGTGCAGAGGTATCTCAAAGAAAGGGGCCACGGTGTTTCTGTATCTCTATTATGTTGGTGCGGCTTCGGAGCTTTTAAATATCTTGATATATCTCGAGAACTACGCATCTGATCAAAAAATATCATAGAACATAAAAAGTAGGAAACTTAATTCTCTACAAAAAAGGTCTCTCAACATTTTGCTATAGCTCGCTTCGTTTCCAAGATATTTGCAGATTTATCTCAAGGGAAGGGGCCTGACGGACATATTTCGAGATATTTCTTCTTCTTGTTGTTCTTCTTCTGCACAGCTAAGCTGGAAGTGGCATTTGCGGCTCGCACTAGTGCAGAGTTATCTCAAAGAAAGGGGCCACGGTGTTTCTGTATCTCTATTATGTTGGTGCGGCTTCGGAATTTTCAAATATCGCGATATATCTCGAAAACTACGCTTCTGATCAAAAAATATCATAGAACATAAATTGTAGGAAACATAATTCTCTACAAAAAAGGTCTCTTAACATTTTGCCATAGCTCGCTTCGTTTCCGAGATATTTGCAGATATATCTCAAGGGAAGGGGCCTGACGGACATATTTCGAGATATTTCTTCTTCTTGTTGTTCTTCTTCTGCACAGCTAAGCTGGAAGTGGCATTTGCGGCTCGCACTAGTGCAGAGTTATCTCAAAGAAAGGTGCCACGGTGTTTCTGTATCTCTATTATGTTGGTGCGGCTTCGGAACTTTTAAATATCTTGATATATCTCGAGATCTACGCATCTGATCAAAAAATATTATAGAACATAAAAAGTAGGAAACGTAATTCTCTACAAAAAAGGTCTCTGAACATTTTGCCATAGCTCGCTTCGTTTCCGAGATATTTGCAGATTTATCTCAAGGGAAGGGGCCTGACGGACATATTTCGAGATATTTCTTCTTCTTGTTGTTCTTCTTCTGCACAGCTAAGCTGGAAGTGGCATTTGCGGCTCGCACTAGTGCAGAGTTATCTCAAAGAAAGGGGCCACGGTGTTTCTGTATCTCTATTATGATGGTGCGGCTTCGGAACTTTTAAATATCTCGATATATCTCGAAAAGTACGCTTCTGATCAAAAAATACCATAGAACATAAAAAGTAGGAAACTTAATTCTCTACAAAAAAGGTCTCTTAACATTTTGCCATAGCTCGCTTCGTTTCCGAGATATTTGCAGATTTACCTCAAGGGAAGGGGCCTAACGGACATATTTCGAGATATTTCTTCTTCTTGTTGTTCTTCTTCTGCACAGCTAAGCTGGAAATGGCATTTACAACTCGCAATAGTGCAGAGTTATCTCAAAGAAAGGGGCCACGGTGTTTCTGTATCTCTATTATGTTGGTGCGGCTTCGGAACTTTTAAATATCTTGATATATCTCGAGAACTACGCATCTGATCAAAAAATATCATAGAACATAAATTGTACGAAACATAATTCTCTACAAAAAACGTCTCTTAACATTTTGCCATAGCTCGCTTCGTTTCCGAGATATTTGCAGATTTATCTCAAGGGAAGGGGCCTGACGGACATATTTCGAGATATTTCTTCTTCTTGTTGTTCTTCTTCTGCACAGCTAAGCTGGAAGTGGCATTTGCAGCGCGCAATAGTGCAGAGTTATCTCAAAGAAAGAGGCCACGGTGTTTCTGTATCTCTATTATGTTGGTGCGGCTTCGGAACTTTTAAATATCTTGATATATCTCGAGAACTACGCATCTGATCAAAAAATATCATAGAACATAAAAAGTATGAAACCTAATTTTCTACAAAAAAGGTCTATTAACATTTTGCCATAGCTCGCTTCGTTTCCGAGATATTTGCAGATTTATCTCAAGGGAAGGGGCCTGACGGACATATTTCGAGATATTTCTTCTTCTTGTTGTTCTTCTTCTGCACAGCTAAGCTGGAAGTGGCATTTGCAGCGCGCAATAGTGCAGAGTTATCTCAAAGAAAGAGGCCACGGTGTTTCTGTATTACTATTATGTTGGTGCGGCTTCGGAACTTTTAAATATCTCGATATATCTCGAAAACTACGCTTCTGATCAAAAAATATCATAGAACATAAATTATAGGAAACATAATTCTCTACAAAAAAGGACTCTTAACATTTTGCCATAGCTCGCTTCGTTTCCGAGATATTTGCAGATTTATCTCAAGGGAAGGGTCCTGACGGACATATTTCGGGATATTTCTTCTTCTTGTTGTTCTTCTTCTGCACAGCTAAACTGGAAGTGGCATTTCCAGCTCGCAATAGTGCAGAGTTATCTCAAAGAAAGGGGCTACGGTGTTTCTGTATCTCTATTATGTTGGTGCGGCTTCGGAACTTTTAAATATCTTGATATATCTCGAGAACTACGCATCTGATCGAAAAATATCATAGAACGTAAAAAGTAGGAAACTTGATTCTCTACAAAAAAGGTCTCTTAACATTTTGCCATAGCTCGCTTCGTTTCCGAGATATTTGCAGATTTATCTCAAGGGAAGGGGCCTGACGGACATATTTCGAGATATTTCTTCTTCTTGTTGTTCTTCTTCTGCACAGCTAAGCTGGAAGTGGCATTTGCAGGTCGCAATAGTGCAGAGTTATCTCAAAGAAAGGGGCCACGGTGTTTCTGTATCTCTATTATGTTGGTGCGGCTTCGGAACTTTTAAATATCTCGATATGTCTCGAAAACTACGCTTCTGATCAAAAAATATCATAGAACATAAAAAGTATGAAACCTAATTTTCTACAAAAAAGGTCTGTTAACATTTTCCCATAGCTCGCTTCGTTTCCGAGATATTTGCAGATTTATCTCAAGGGAAGGGGCCTGACGGACATATTTCGAGATATTTCTTCTTCTTGTTGTTCTTCTTCTGCACAGCTAAGCTGGAAGTGGCATTTGCAGGTCGCAATAGTGCAGAGTTATCTCAAAGAAAGGGGCCACGGTGTTTCTGTATTACTATTATGTTGGTGCGGCTTCGGAACTTTTAAATATCTCGATATATCACGAAAACTACGCTTCTGATCAAAAAATATCATAGAACATAAATTATAGGAAACATAATTCTCTACAAAAAAGGACTCTTAACATTTTGCCATAGCTCGCTTCGTTTCCGAGATATTTGCAGATTTATCTCAAGGGAAGGGTCCTGACGGACATATTTCGGGATATTTCTTCTTCTTGTTGTTCTTCTTCTGCACAGCTAAACTGGAAGTGGCATTTCCAGCTCGCAATAGTGCAGAGTTATCTCAAAGAAAGGGGCTACGGTGTTTCTGTATCTCTATTATGTTGGTGCGGCTTCGGAACTTTTAAATATCTTGATATATCTCGAGAACTACGCATCTGATCAAAAAATATCATAGAACATAAAAAGTATGAAACCTAATTTTCTACAAAAAAGGTCTGTTAACATTTTCCCATAGCTCGCTTCGTTTCCGAGATATTTGCAGATTTATCTCAAGGGAAGGGGCCTGACGGACATATTTCGAGATATTTCTTCTTCTTGTTGTTCTTCTTCTGCACAGCTAAGCTGGAAGTGGCATTTGCAGGTCGCAATAGTGCAGAGTTATCTCAAAGAAAGGGGCCACGGTGTTTCTGTATTACTATTATGTTGGTGCGGCTTCGGAACTTTTAAATATCTCGATATATCTCGAAAACTACGCTTCTGATCAAAAAATATCATAGAACGTAAATTGTAGGAAACATAATTCTCTACAAAAAAGGTCTCTTAACATTTTGCCATAGCTCGCTTTGTTTCCGAGATATTTGCAGATTTATCTCAAGGGAAGGGGCCTGACGGACATATTTCGAGATATTTCTTCTTCTTGTTGTTCTTCTTCTGCACAGCTAAGCTGGAAGTGGCATTTGCAGCGCGCAATAGTGCAGAGTTATCTCAAAGAAAGAGGCCACGGTGTTTCTGTATCTCTATTATGTTGGTGCGGCTTCGGAACTTTTAAATATCTTGATATATCTCGAGAACTACGCATCTGATCAAAAAATATCATAGAACATAAAAAGTATGAAACCTAATTTTCTACAAAAAAGGTCTGTTAACATTTTCCCATAGCCCGCTTCGTTTCCGAGATATTTGCAGATTTATCTCAAGGGAAGGGGCCTGACGGACATATTTCGAGATATTTCTTCTTCTTGTTGTTCTTCTTCTGCACAGCTAAGCTCGAAGTGGCATTTGCAGCTCGCAATAGTGCAGAGTTACCTCAAAGAAAGGGGCCACGGTGTTTCTGTATCTCTATTATGTTGGTGCCGCTTCGGAACTTTTAAATATCTGGATATATCTCGAGAACTACGCATCTGATCAAAAAATATCATAGAACATAAAAAGTATGAAACCTAATTTTCTACAAAAAAGGTCTGTTAACATTTTCCCATAGCTCGCTTCGTTTCCGAGATATTTGCAGATTTATCTCAAGGGAAGGGGCCTGACGGACATATTTCGAGATATTTCTTCTTCTTGTTGTTCTTCTTCTGCACAGCTAAGCTGGAAGTGGCATTTGCGGGTCGCAATAGTGCAGAGTTATCTCAAAGAAAGGGGCCACGGTGTTTCTGTATCTCTATTATGTTGGTGCGGCTTCGGAACTTTTAAATATCTCGATATATCTCGAAAACTACGCTTCTGATCAAAAAATATCATAGAACGTAAATTGTAGGAAACATAATTCTCTACAAAAAAGGTCTCTTAACATTTTGCCATAGCTCGCTTTGTTTCCGAGATATTTGCAGATTTATCTCAAGGGAAGGGGCCTGACGGACATATTTCGAGATATTTCTTCTTCTTGTTGTTCTTCTTCTGCACAGCTAAGCTGGAAGTGGCATTTGCAGCGCGCAATAGTGCAGAGTTATCTCAAAGAAAGAGGCCACGGTGTTTCTGTATCTCTATTATGTTGGTGCGGCTTCGGAACTTTTAAATATCTTGATATATCTCGAGAACTACGCATCTGATCAAAAAATATCATAGAACATAAAAAGTATGAAACCTAATTTTCTACAAAAAAGGTCTGTTAACATTTTCCCATAGCCCGCTTCGTTTCCGAGATATTTGCAGATTTATCTCAAGGGAAGGGGCCTGACGGACATATTTCGAGATATTTCTTCTTCTTGTTGTTCTTCTTCTGCACAGCTAAGCTCGAAGTGGCATTTGCAGCTCGCAATAGTGCAGAGTTACCTCAAAGAAAGGGGCCACGGTGTTTCTGTATCTCTATTATGTTGGTGCCGCTTCGGAACTTTTAAATATCTGGATATATCTCGAGAACTACGCATCTGATCAAAAAATATCATAGAACATAAAAAGTATGAAACCTAATTTTCTACAAAAAAGGTCTGTTAACATTTTCCCATAGCTCGCTTCGTTTCCGAGATATTTGCAGATTTATCTCAAGGGAAGGGGCCTGACGGACATATTTCGAGATATTTCTTCTTCTTGTTGTTCTTCTTCTGCACAGCTAAGCTGGAAGTGGCATTTGCGGGTCGCAATAGTGCAGAGTTATCTCAAAGAAAGGGGCCACGGTGTTTCTGTATCTCTATTATGTTGGTGCGGCTTCGGAACTTTTAAATATCTCGATATATCTCGAAAACTACGCTTCTGATCAAAAAATATCATAGAACGTAAATTGTAGGAAACATAATTCTCTACAAAAAAGGTCTCTTAACATTTTGCCATAGCTCGCTTCGTTTCCGAGATATTTGCAGATTTATCTCAAGGGAAGGGGCCTGACGGACATATTTCGAGATATTTCTTCTTCTTGTTGTTCTTCTTCTGCACAGCTAAGCTGGAAGTGGCATTTGCAGCGCGCAATAGTGCAGAGTTATCTCAAAGAAAGAGGCCACGGTGTTTCTGTATCTCTATTATGTTGGTGCGGCTTCGGAACTTTTAAATATCTTGATATATCTCGAGAACTACGCATCTGATCAAAAAATATCATAGAACATAAAAAGTATGAAACCTAATTTTCTACAAAAAAGGTCTATTAACATTTTGCCATAGCTCGCTTCGTTTCCGAGATATTTGCAGATTTATCTCAAGGGAAGGGGCCTGACGGACATATTTCGAGATATTTCTTCTTCTTGTTGTTCTTCTTCTGCACAGCTAAGCTGGAAGTGGCATTTGCAGCGCGCAATAGTGCAGAGTTATCTCAAAGAAAGAGGCCACGGTGTTTCTGTATTACTATTATGTTGGTGCGGCTTCGGAACTTTTAAATATCTCGATATATCTCGAAAACTACGCTTCTGATCAAAAAATATCATAGAACATAAATTATAGGAAACATAATTCTCTACAAAAAAGGACTCTTAACATTTTGCCATAGCTCGCTTCGTTTCCGAGATATTTGCAGATTTATCTCAAGGGAAGGGTCCTGACGGACATATTTCGGGATATTTCTTCTTCTTGTTGTTCTTCTTCTGCACAGCTAAACTGGAAGTGGCATTTCCAGCTCGCAATAGTGCAGAGTTATCTCAAAGAAAGGGGCTACGGTGTTTCTGTATCTCTATTATGTTGGTGCGGCTTCGGAACTTTTAAATATCTTGATATATCTCGAGAACTACGCATCTGATCGAAAAATATCATAGAACGTAAAAAGTAGGAAACTTGATTCTCTACAAAAAAGGTCTCTTAACATTTTGCCATAGCTCGCTTCGTTTCCGAGATATTTGCAGATTTATCTCAAGGGAAGGGGCCTGACGGACATATTTCGAGATATTTCTTCTTCTTGTTGTTCTTCTTCTGCACAGCTAAGCTGGAAGTGGCATTTGCAGGTCGCAATAGTGCAGAGTTATCTCAAAGAAAGGGGCCACGGTGTTTCTGTATCTCTATTATGTTGGTGCGGCTTCGGAACTTTTAAATATCTCGATATATCTCGAAAACTACGCTTCTGATCAAAAAATATCATAGAACGTAAATTGTAGGAAACATAATTCTCTACAAAAAAGGTCTCTTAACATTTTGCCATAGCTCGCTTCGTTTCCGAGATATTTGCAGATTTATCTCAAGGGAAGGGGCCTGAC
This sequence comes from Osmia lignaria lignaria, assembly GCF_051020975.1. Classification (NCBI taxonomy): domain Eukaryota; kingdom Metazoa; phylum Arthropoda; class Insecta; order Hymenoptera; family Megachilidae; genus Osmia; species Osmia lignaria. The sequence continues at coordinate 9,601,596 of NW_027478161.1, forward strand.
GGACATATTTCGAGATATTTCTTCTTCTTGTTGTTCTTCTTCTGCACAGCTAAGCTGGAAGTGGCATTTGCAGCGCGCAATAGTGCAGAGTTATCTCAAAGAAAGAGGCCACGGTGTTTCTGTATCTCTATTATGTTGGTGCGGCTTCGGAACTTTTAAATATCTTGATATATCTCGAGAACTACGCATCTGATCAAAAAATAACATAGAACATAAAAAGTATGAAACCTAATTTTCTACAAAAAAGGTCTATTAACATTTTCCCATAGCTCGCTTCGTTTCCGAGATATTTGCAGATTTATCTCAAGGGAAGGGGCCTGACGGACATATTTCGAGATATTTCTTCTTCTTGTTGTTCTTCTTCTGCACAGCTAAGCTGGAAGTGGCATTTGCAGCGCGCAATAGTGCAGAGTTATCTCAAAGAAAGAGGCCACGGTGTTTCTGTATCTCTATTATGTTGGTGCGGCTTCGGAACTTTTAAATATCTTGATATATCTCGAGAACTACGCATCTGATCAAAAAATATCATAGAACATAAAAAGTATGAAACCTAATTTTCTACAAAAAAGGTCTATTAACATTTTCCCATAGCTCGCTTCGTTTCCGAGATATTTGCAGATTTATCTCAAGGGAAGGGGCCTGACGGACATATTTCGAGATATTTCTTCTTCTTGTTGTTCTTCTTCTGCGCAGCTAAGCTGGAAGTGGCATTTGCAGCGCGCAATAGTGCAGAGTTATCTCAAAGAAAGAGGCCACGGTGTTTCTGTATCTCTATTATGTTGGTGCGGCTTCGGAACTTTTAAATATCTTGATATATCTCGAGAACTACGCGTCTGATAAAAAAATATCATAGAACATAAAAAGTATGAAACCTAATTTTCTACAAAAAAGGTCTGTTAACATTTTCCCATAGCTCGCTTCGTTTCCGAGATATTTGCAGATTTATCTCAAGGGAAGGGGCCTGACGGACATATTTCGAGATATTTCTTCTTCTTGTTGTTCTTCTTCTGCACAGCTAAGCTGGAAGTGGCATTTGCAGGTCGCAATAGTGCAGAGTTATCTCAAAGAAAGGGGCCACGGTGTTTCTGTATTACTATTATGTTGGTGCGGCTTCGGAACTTTTAAATATCTCGATATATCACGAAAACTACGCTTCTGATCAAAAAATATCATAGAACATAAATTATAGGAAACATAATTCTCTACAAAAAAGGACTCTTAATATTTTGCCATAGCTCGCTTCGTTTCCGAGATATTTGCAGATTTATCTCAAGGGAAGGGTCCTGACGGACATATTTCGGGATATTTCTTCTTCTTGTTGTTCTTCTTCTGCGCAGCAAAGCTGGAAGTGGCATTTGCAGCGCGCAATAGTGCAGAGTTATCTCAAAGAAAGAGGCCACGGTGTTTCTGTATCTCTATTATGTTGGTGCGGCTTCGGAACTTTTAAATATCTTGATATATCTCGAGAACTACGCATCTGATCAAAAAATATCATAGAACATAAAAAGTATGAAACCTAATTTTCTACAAAAAAGGTCTGTTAACATTTTCCCATAGCTCGCTTCGTTTCCGAGATATTTGCAGATTTATCTCAAGGGAAGGGGCCTGACGGACATATTTCGAGATATTTCTTCTTCTTGTTGTTCTTCTTCTGCACAGCTAAGCTGGAAGTGGCATTTGCAGGTCGCAATAGTGCAGAGTTATCTCAAAGAAAGGGGCCACGGTGTTTCTGTATTACTATTATGTTGGTGCGGCTTCGGAACTTTTAAATATCTCGATATATCACGAAAACTACGCTTCTGATCAAAAAATATCATAGAACATAAATTATAGGAAACATAATTCTCTACAAAAAAGGACTCTTAATATTTTGCCATAGCTCGCTTCGTTTCCGAGATATTTGCAGATTTATCTCAAGGGAAGGGTCCTGACGGACATATTTCGGGATATTTCTTCTTCTTGTTGTTCTTCTTCTGCACAGCTAAACTGGAAGTGGCATTTCCAGCTCGCAATAGTGCAGAGTTATCTCAAAGAAAGGGGCTACGGTGTTTCTGTATCTCTATTATGTTGGTGCGGCTTCGGAACTTTTAAATATCTTGATATATCTCGAGAACTACGCATCTGATCAAAAAATATCATAGAACATAAAAAGTATGAAACCTAATTTTCTACAAAAAAGGTCTGTTAACATTTTCCCATAGCTCGCTTCGTTTCCGAGATATTTGCAGATTTATCTCAAGGGAAGGGGCCTGACGGACATATTTCGAGATATTTCTTCTTCTTGTTGTTCTTCTTCTGCACAGCTAAGCTGGAAGTGGCATTTGCAGGTCGCAATAGTGCAGAGTTATCTCAAAGAAAGGGGCCACGGTGTTTCTGTATTACTATTATGTTGGTGCGGCTTCGGAACTTTTAAATATCTCGATATATCTCGAAAACTACGCTTCTGATCAAAAAATATCATAGAACATAAATTATAGGAAACATAATTCTCTACAAAAAAGGACTCTTAACATTTTGCCATAGCTCGCTTCGTTTCCGAGATATTTGCAGATTTATCTCAAGGGAAGGGTCCTGACGGACATATTTCGGGATATTTCTTCTTCTTGTTGTTCTTCTTCTGCACAGCTAAACTGGAAGTGGCATTTCCAGCTCGCAATAGTGCAGAGTTATCTCAAAGAAAGGGGCTACGGTGTTTCTGTATCTCTATTATGTTGGTGCGGCTTCGGAACTTTTAAATATCTTGATATATCTCGAGAACTACGCATCTGATCAAAAAATATCATAGAACATAAATTATAGGAAACATAATTCTCTACAAAAAAGGACTCTTAACATTTTGCCATAGCTCGCTTCGTTTCCGAGATATTTGCAGATTTATCTCAAGGGAAGGGGCCTGACGGACATATTTCGAGATATTTCTTCTTCTTGTTGTTCTTCTTCTGCACAGCTAAGCTGGAAGTGGCATTTGCAGCTCGCAATAGTGCAGAGTTATCTCAAAGAAAGGGGCCACGGTGTTTCTGTATCTCTATTATGTTGGTGCGGCTTCGGAACTTTTAAATATCTCGATATATCTCGAAAACTACGCTTCTGATCAAAAAATATCATAGAACATAAAAAGTATGAAACCTAATTTTCTACAAAAAAGGTCTGTTAACATTTTCCCATAGCTCGCTTCGTTTCCGAGATATTTGCAGATTTATCTCAAGGGAAGGGGCCTGACGGACATATTTCGAGATATTTCTTCTTCTTGTTGTTCTTCTTCTGCACAGCTAAGCTCGAAGTGGCATTTGCAGCTCGCAATAGTGCAGAGTTACCTCAAAGAAAGGGGCCACGGTGTTTCTGTATCTCTATTATGTTGGTGCCGCTTCGGAACTTTTAAATATCTGGATATATCTCGAGAACTACGCATCTGATCAAAAAATATCATAGAACATAAAAAGTAGGAAACTTAATTCTCTACAAAAAAGGTCTCTTAACATTTTGCCATAGCTCGCTTCGTTTCCGAGATATTTGCAGATTTATCTCAAGGGAAGGGGCCTGACGGACATATTTCGAGATATTTCTTCTTCTTGTTGTTCTTCTTCTGCACAGCTAAGCTGGAAGTGGCATTTGCAGCGCGCAATAGTGCAGAGTTATCTCAAAGAAAGAGGCCACGGTGTTTCTGTATCTCTATTATGTTGGTGCGGCTTCGGAACTTTTAAATGTCTTGATATATCTCGAGAACTACGCATCTGATCAAAAAATATCATAGAACATAAAAAGTATGAAACCTAATTTTCTAGAAAAAAGGTCTATTAACATTTTGCCATAGCTCGCTTCGTTTCCGAGATATTTGCAGATTTATCTCAAGGGAAGGGGCCTGACGGACATATTTCGAGATATTTCTTCTTCTTGTTGTTCTTCTTCTGCACAGCTAAGCTGGAAGTGGCATTTGCAGCGCGCAATAGTGCAGAGTTATCTCAAAGAAAGAGGCCACGGTGTTTCTGTATCTCTATTATGTTGGTGCGGCTTCGGAACTTTTAAATATCTTGATATATCTCGAGAACTACGCATCTGATCAAAAAATATCATAGAACATAAAAAGTATGAAACCTAATTTTCTACAAAAAAGGTCTATTAACATTTTCCCATAGCTCGCTTCGTTTCCGAGATATTTGCAGATTTATCTCAAGGGAAGGGGCCTGACGGACATATTTCGAGATATTTCTTCTTCTTGTTGTTCTTCTTCTGCGCAGCTAAGCTGGAAGTGGCATTTGCAGCGCGCAATAGTGCAGAGTTATCTCAAAGAAAGAGGCCACGGTGTTTCTGTATCTCTATTATGTTGGTGCGGCTTCGGAACTTTGAAATATCTTGATATATCTCGAGAACTACGCATCTGATCAAAAAATATCATAGAACATAAAAAGTATGAAACCTAATTTTCTACAAAAAAGGTCTGTTAACATTTTCCCATAGCTCGCTTCGTTTCCGAGATATTTGCAGATTTATCTCAAGGGAAGGGGCCTGACGGACATATTTCGAGATATTTCTTCTTCTTGTTCTTCTTCTGCACAGCTAAGCTGGAAGTGGCATTTGCAGGTCGCAATAGTGCAGAGTTATCTCAAAGAAAGGGGCCACGGTGTTTCTGTATTACTATTATGTTGGTGCGGCTTCGGAACTTTTAAATATCTCGATATATCACGAAAACTACGCTTCTGATCAAAAAATATCATAGAACATAAATTATAGGAAACATAATTCTCTACAAAAAAGGACTCTTAATATTTTGCCATAGCTCGCTTCGTTTCCGAGATATTTGCAGATTTATCTCAAGGGAAGGGGCCTGACGGACATATTTCGAGATATTTCTTCTTCTTGTTGTTCTTCTTCTGCGCAGCTAAGCTGGAAGTGGCATTTGCAGCGCGCAATAGTGCAGAGTTATCTCAAAGAAAGAGGCCACGGTGTTTCTGTATCTCTATTATGTTGGTGCGGCTTCGGAACTTTTAAATATCTTGATATATCTCGAGAACTACGCATCTGATCAAAAAATATCATAGAACATAAAAAGTATGAAACCTAATTTTCTACAAAAAAGGTCTGTTAACATTTTCCCATAGCTCGCTTCGTTTCCGAGATATTTGCAGATTTATCTCAAGGGAAGGGGCCTGACGGACATATTTCGAGATATTTCTTCTTCTTGTTCTTCTTCTGCACAGCTAAGCTGGAAGTGGCATTTGCAGGTCGCAATAGTGCAGAGTTATCTCAAAGAAAGGGGCCACGGTGTTTCTGTATTACTATTATGTTGGTGCGGCTTCGGAACTTTTAAATATCTCGATATATCACGAAAACTACGCTTCTGATCAAAAAATATCATAGAACATAAATTATAGGAAACATAATTCTCTACAAAAAAGGACTCTTAATATTTTGCCATAGCTCGCTTCGTTTCCGAGATATTTGCAGATTTATCTCAAGGGAAGGGTCCTGACGGACATATTTCGGGATATTTCTTCTTCTTGTTGTTCTTCTTCTGCACAGCTAAACTGGAAGTGGCATTTCCAGCTCGCAATAGTGCAGAGTTATCTCAAAGAAAGGGGCTACGGTGTTTCTGTATCTCTATTATGTTGGTGCGGCTTCGGAACTTTTAAATATCTTGATATATCTCGAGAACTACGCATCTGATCAAAAAATATCATAGAACATAAAAAGTAGGAAACCTAATTTTCTACAAAAAAGGTCTGTTAACATTTTCCCATAGCTCGCTTCGTTTCCGAGATATTTGCAGATTTATCTCAAGGGAAGGGGCCTGACGGACATATTTCGAGATATTTCTTCTTCTTGTTGTTCTTCTTCTGCACAGCTAAGCTGGAAGTGGCATTTGCAGGTCGCAATAGTGCAGAGTTATCTCAAAGAAAGGGGCCACGGTGTTTCTGTATCTCTATTATGTTGGTGCGGCTTCGGAACTTTTAAATATCTCGATATATCTCGAAAACTACGCTTCTGATCAAAAAATATCATAGAACATAAATTATAGGAAACATAATTCTCTACAAAAAAGGACTCTTAACATTTTGCCATAGCTCGCTTTGTTTCCGAGATATTTGCAGATTTATCTCAAGGGAAGGGGCCTGACGGACATATTTCGAGATATTTCTTCTTCTTGTTGTTCTTCTTCTGCACAGCTAAGCTGGAAGTGGCATTTGCAGCTCGCAATAGTGCAGAGTTATCTCAAAGAACGGGGCCACGGTGTTTCTGTATCTCTATTATGTTGGTGCGGCTTCGGAACTTTTAAATATCTCGATATATCTCGAAAACTACGCTTCTGATCAAAAAATATCATAGAACATAAAAAGTATGAAACCTAATTTTCTACAAAAAAGGTCTGTTAACATTTTCCCATAGCTCGCTTCGTTTCCGAGATATTTGCAGATTTATCTCAAGGGAAGGGGCCTGACGGACATATTTCGAGATATTTCTTCTTCTTGTTGTTCTTCTTCTGCACAGCTAAGCTCGAAGTGGCATTTGCAGCTCGCAATAGTGCAGAGTTACCTCAAAGAAAGGGGCCACGGTGTTTCTGTATCTCTATTATGTTGGTGCCGCTTCGGAACTTTTAAATATCTGGATATATCTCGAGAACTACGCATCTGATCAAAAAATATCATAGAACATAAAAAGTAGGAAACTTAATTCTCTACAAAAAAGGTCTCTTAACATTTTGCCATAGCTCGCTTCGTTTCCGAGATATTTGCAGATTTATCTCAAGGGAAGGGGCCTGACGGACATATTTCGAGATATTTCTTCTTCTTGTTGTTCTTCTTCTGCACAGCTAAGCTGGAAGTGGCATTTGCAGCGCGCAATAGTGCAGAGTTATCTCAAAGAAAGAGGCCACGGTGTTTCTGTATCTCTATTATGTTGGTGCGGCTTCGGAACTTTTAAATGTCTTGGTATATCTCGAGAACTACGCATCTGATCAAAAAATATCATAGAACATAAAAAGTATGAAACCTAATTTTCTACAAAAAAGGTCTATTAACATTTTGCCATAGCTCGCTTCGTTTCCGAGATATTTGCAGATTTATCTCAAGGGAAGGGGCCTGACGGACATATTTCGAGATATTTCTTCTTCTTGTTGTTCTTCTTCTGCACAGCTAAGCTGGAAGTGGCATTTGCAGCGCGCAATAGTGCAGAGTTATCTCAAAGAAAGAGGCCACGGTGTTTCTGTATCTCTATTATGTTGGTGCGGCTTCGGAACTTTTAAATATCTTGATATATCTCGAGAACTACGCATCTGATCAAAAAATATCATAGAACATAAAAAGTATGAAACCTAATTTTCTACAAAAAAGGTCTATTAACATTTTCCCATAGCTCGGTTCGTTTCCGAGATATTTGCAGATTTATCTCAAGGGAAGGGGCCTGACGGACATATTTCGAGATATTTCTTCTTCTTGTTGTTCTTCTTCTGCGCAGCTAAGCTGGAAGTGGCATTTGCAGCGCGCAATAGTGCAGAGTTATCTCAAAGAAAGAGGCCACGGTGTTTCTGTATCTCTATTATGTTGGTGCGGCTTCGGAACTTTTAAATATCTTGATATATCTCGAGAACTACGCATCTGATCAAAAAATATCATAGAACATAAAAAGTATGAAACCTAATTTTCTACAAAAAAGGTCTGTTAACATTTTCCCATAGCTCGCTTCGTTTCCGAGATATTTGCAGATTTATCTCAAGGGAAGGGGCCTGACGGACATATTTCGAGATATTTCTTCTTCTTGTTGTTCTTCTTCTGCACAGCTAAGCTGGAAGTGGCATTTGCAGGTCGCAATAGTGCAGAGTTATCTCAAAGAAAGGGGCCACGGTGTTTCTGTATTACTATTATGTTGGTGCGGCTTCGGAACTTTTAAATATCTCGATATATCACGAAAACTACGCTTCTGATCAAAAAATATCATAGAACATAAATTATAGGAAACATAATTCTCTACAAAAAAGGACTCTTAATATTTTGCCATAGCTCGCTTCGTTTCCGAGATATTTGCAGATTTATCTCAAGGGAAGGGTCCTGACGGACATATTTCGGGATATTTCTTCTTCTTGTTGTTCTTCTTCTGCACAGCTAAACTGGAAGTGGCATTTCCAGCTCGCAATAGTGCAGAGTTATCTCAAAGAAAGGGGCTACGGTGTTTCTGTATCTCTATTATGTTGGTGCGGCTTCGGAACTTTTAAATATCTTGATATATCTCGAGAACTACGCATCTGATCAAAAAATATCATAGAACATAAAAAGTATGAAACCTAATTTTCTACAAAAAAGGTCTGTTAACATTTTCCCATAGCTCGCTTCGTTTCCGAGATATTTGCAGATTTATCTCAAGGGAAGGGGCCTGACGGACATATTTCGAGATATTTCTTCTTCTTGTTGTTCTTCTTCTGCACAGCTAAGCTGGAAGTGGCATTTGCAGGTCGCAATAGTGCAGAGTTATCTCAAAGAAAGGGGCCACGGTGTTTCTGTATCTCTATTATGTTGGTGCGGCTTCGGAACTTTTAAATATCTCGATATATCTCGAAAACTACGCTTCTGATCAAAAAATATCATAGAACGTAAATTGTAGGAAACATAATTCTCTACAAAAAAGGTCTCTTAACATTTTGCCATAGCTCGCTTCGTTTCCGAGATATTTGCAGATTTATCTCAAGGGAAGGGGCCTGACGGACATATTTCGAGATATTTCTTCTTCTTGTTGTTCTTCTTCTGCACAGCTAAGCTGGAAGTGGCATTTGCAGCGCGCAATAGTGCAGAGTTATCTCAAAGAAAGAGGCCACGGTGTTTCTGTATCTCTATTATGTTGGTGCGGCTTCGGAACTTTTAAATATCTTGATATATCTCGAAAAGTACGCTTCTGATCAAAAAATACCATAGAACATAAAAAGTAGGAAACTTAATTCTCTACAAAAAAGGTCTCTTAACATTTTGCCATAGCTCGCTTCGTTTCCGAGATATTTGCAGATTTACCTCAAGGGAAGGGGCCTAACGGACATATTTCGAGATATTTCTTCTTCTTGTTGTTCTTCTTCTGCACAGCTAAGCTGGAAATGGCATTTACAACTCGCAATAGTGCAGAGTTATCTCAAAGAAAGGGGCCACGGTGTTTCTGTATCTCTATTATGTTGGTGCGGCTTCGGAACTTTTAAATATCTTGATATATCTCGAGAACTACGCATCTGATCAAAAAATATCATAGAACATAAATTGTACGAAACATAATTCTCTACAAAAAACGTCTCTTAACATTTTGCCATAGCTCGCTTCGTTTCCGAGATATTTGCAGATTTATCTCAAAGGAAGGGGCCTGACGGACATATTTCGAGATATTTCTTCTTCTTGTTGTTCTTCTTCTGCACAGCTAAGCTGGAAGTGGCATTTGCAGCGCGCAATAGTGCAGAGTTATCTCAAAGAAAGAGGCCACGGTGTTTCTGTATCTCTATTATGTTGGTGCGGCTTCGGAACTTTTAAATATCTTGATATATCTCGAGAACTACGCATCTGATCAAAAAATATCATAGAACATAAAAAATATGAAACCTAATTTTCTACAAAAAAGGTCTATTAACATTTTGCCATAGCTCGCTTCGTTTCCGAGATATTTGCAGATTTATCTCAAGGGAAGGGGCCTGACGGACATATTTCGAGATATTTCTTCTTCTTGTTGTTCTTCTTCTGCACAGCTAAGCTGGAAGTGGCATTTGCAGCGCGCAATAGTGCAGAGTTATCTCAAAGAAAGAGGCCACGGTGTTTCTGTATTACTATTATGTTGGTGCGGCTTCGGAACTTTTAAATATCTCGATATATCTCGAAAACTACGCTTCTGATCAAAAAATATCATAGAACATAAATTATAGGAAACATAATTCTCTACAAAAAAGGTCTCTTAACATTTTGCCATAGCTCGCTTCGTTTCCGAGATATTTGCAGATTTATCTCAAGGGAAGGGGCCTGACGGACATATTTCGAGATATTTCTTCTTCTTGTTGTTCTTCTTCTGCCCAGCTAAGCTGGAAGTGGCATTTGCAGCGCGCAATAGTGCAGAGTTATCTCAAAGAAAGAGGCCACGGTGTTTCTGTATCTCTATTATGTTGGTGCGGCTTCGGAACTTTTAAATATCTTGATATATCTCGAGAACTACGCATCTGATCAAAAAATATCATAGAACATAAAAAGTATGAAACCTAATTTTCTACAAAAAAGGTCTATTAACATTTTCCCATAGCTCGCTTCGTTTCCGAGATATTTGCAGATTTATCTCAAGGGAAGGGGCCTGACGGACATATTTCGAGATATTTCTTCTTCTTGTTGTTCTTCTTCTGCACAGCTAAGCTGGAAGTGGCATTTGCAGGTCGCAATAGTGCAGAGTTATCTCAAAGAAAGGGGCCACGGTGTTTCTGTATCTCTATTATGTTGGTGCGGCTTCGGAACTTTTAAATATCTCGATATATCTCGAAAACCACGCTTCTGATCAAAAAATATCATACAACGTAAATTGTAGGAAACATAATTCTCTACAAAAAAGGTCTCTTAACATTTTGCCATACCTCGCTTCGTTTCCGAGATATTTGCAGATTTATCTCAAGGGAAGGGGCCTGACGGACATATTTCGAGATATTTCTTCTTCTTGTTGTTCTTCTTCTGCACAGCTAAGCTGGAAGTGGCATTTGCAGCGCGCAATAGTGCAGAGTTATCTCAAAGAAAGAGGCCACGGTGTTTCTGTATCTCTATTATGTTGGTGCGGCTTCGGAACTTTTAAATATCTTGATATATCTCGAAAAGTACGCTTCTGATCAAAAAATACCATAGAACATAAAAAGTAGGAAACTTAATTCTCTACAAAAAAGGTCTCTTAACATTTTGCCATAGCTCGCTTCGTTTCCGAGATATTTGCAGATTTACCTCAAGGGAAGGGGCCTAACGGACATATTTCGAGATATTTCTTCTTCTTGTTGTTCTTCTTCTGCACAGCTAAGCTGGAAATGGCATTTACAACTCGCAATAGTGCAGAGTTATCTCAAAGAAAGGGGCCACGGTGTTTCTGTATCTCTATTATGTTGGTGCGGCTTCGGAACTTTTAAATATCTTGATATATCTCGAGAACTACGCATCTGATCAAAAAATATCATAGAACATAAATTGTACGAAACATAATTCTCTACAAAAAACGTCTCTTAACATTTTGCCATAGCTCGCTTCGTTTCCGAGATATTTGCAGATTTATCTCAAGGGAAGGGGCCTGACGGACATATTTCGAGATATTTCTTCTTCTTGTTGTTCTTCTTCTGCACAGCTAAGCTGGAAGTGGCATTTGCAGCTCGCAATAGTGCAGAGTTATCTCAAAGAAAGAGGCCACGGTGTTTCTGTATCTCTATTATGTTGGTGCGGCTTCGGAACTTTTAAATATCTTGATATATCTCGAGAACTACGCATCTGATCAAAAAATATCATAGAACATAAAAAGTATGAAACCTAATTTTCTACAAAAAAGGTCTGTTAACATTTTCCCATAGCTCGCTTCGTTTCCGAGATATTTGCAGATTTATCTCAAGGGAAGGGGCCTGACGGACATATTTCGAGATATTTCTTCTTCTTGTTGTTCTTCTTCTGCACAGCTAAGCTGGAAGTGGCATTTGCAGGTCGCAATAGTGCAGAGTTATCTCAAAGAAAGGGGCCACGGTGTTTCTGTATCTCTGTTATGTTGGTGCGGCTTCGGAACTTTTAAATATCTCGATATATCTCGAAAACTACGCTTCTGATCAAAAAATATCATAGAACGTAAATTGTAGGAAACATAATTCTCTACAAAAAAGGTCTCTTAACATTTTGCCATAGCTCGCTTCGTTTCCGAGATATTTGCAGATTTATCTCAAGGGAAGGGGCCTGACGGACATATTTCGAGATATTTCTTCTTCTTGTTGTTCTTCTTCTGCACAGCTAAGCTGGAAGTGGCATTTGCAGCGCGCAATAGTGCAGAGTTATCTCAAAGAAAGAGGCCACGGTGTTTCTGTATCTCTATTATGTTGGTGCGGCTTCGGAACTTTTAAATATCTTGATATATCTCGAGAACTACGCATCTGATCAAAAAATATCATAGAACATAAAAAGTATGAAACCTAATTTTCTACAAAAAAGGTCTATTAACATTTTGCCATAGCTCGCTTCGTTTCCGAGATATTTGCAGATTTATCTCAAGGGAAGGGGCCTGACGGACATATTTCGAGATATTTCTTCTTCTTGTTGTTCTTCTTCTGCACAGCTAAGCTGGAAGTGGCATTTGCAGCGCGCAATAGTGCAGAGTTATCTCAAAGAAAGAGGCCACGGTGTTTCTGTATTACTATTATGTTGGTGCGGCTTCGGAACTTTTAAATATCTCGATATATCTCGAAAACTACGCTTCTGATCAAAAAATATCATAGAACATAAATTATAGGAAACATAATTCTCTACAAAAAAGGTCTCTTAACATTTTGCCATAGCTCGCTTCGTTTCCGAGATATTTGCAGATTTATCTCAAGGGAAGGGGCCTGACGGACATATTTCGAGATATTTCTTCTTCTTGTTGTTCTTCTTCTGCCCAGCTAAGCTGGAAGTGGCATTTGCAGCGCGCAATAGTGCAGAGTTATCTCAAAGAAAGAGGCCACGGTGTTTCTGTATCTCTATTATGTTGGTGCGGCTTCGGAACTTTTAAATATCTTGATATATCTCGAGAACTACGCATCTGATCAAAAAATATCATAGAACATAAAAAGTATGAAACCTAATTTTCTACAAAAAAGGTCTATTAACATTTTCCCATAGCTCGCTTCGTTTCCGAGATATTTGCAGATTTATCTCAAGGGAAGGGGCCTGACGGACATATTTCGAGATATTTCTTCTTCTTGTTGTTCTTCTTCTGCACAGCTAAGCTGGAAGTGGCATTTGCAGGTCGCAATAGTGCAGAGTTATCTCAAAGAAAGGGGCCACGGTGTTTCTGTATCTCTATTATGTTGGTGCGGCTTCGGAACTTTTAAATATCTCGATATATCTCGAAAACTACGCTTCTGATCAAAAAATATCATAGAACGTAAATTGTAGGAAACATAATTCTCTACAAAAAAGGTCTCTTAACATTTTGCCATAGCTCGCTTCGTTTCCGAGATATTTGCAGATTTATCTCAAGGGAAGGGGCCTGACGGACATATTTCGAGATATTTCTTCTTCTTGTTGTTCTTCTTCTGCCCAGCTAAGCTGGAAGTGGCATTTGCAGCGCGCAATAGTGCAGAGTTATCTCAAAGAAAGAGGCCACGGTGTTTCTGTATCTCTATTATGTTGGTGCGGCTTCGGAACTTTTAAATATCTTGATATATCTCGAGAACTACGCATCTGATCAAAAAATATCATAGAACATAAAAAGTATGAAACCTAATTTTCTACAAAAAAGGTCTATTAACATTTTCCCATAGCTCGCTTCGTTTCCGAGATATTTGCAGATTTATCTCAAGGGAAGGGGCCTGACGGACATATTTCGAGATATTTCTTCTTCTTGTTGTTGTTCTTCTGCACAGCTAAGCTGGAAGTGGCATTTGCAGGTCGCAATAGTGCAGAGTTATCTCAAAGAAAGGGGCCACGGTGTTTCTGTATCTCTATTATGTTGGTGCGGCTTCGGAACTTTTAAATATCTCGATATATCTCGAAAACTACGCTTCTGATCAAAAAATATCATAGAACGTAAATTGTAGGAAACATAATTCTCTACAAAAAAGGTCTCTTACCATTTTGCCATACCTCGCTTCGTTTCCGAGATATTTGCAGATTTATCTCAAGGGAAGGGGCCTGACGGACATATTTCGAGATATTTCTTCTTCTTGTTGTTCTTCTTCTGCACAGCTAAGCTGGAAGTGGCATTTGCAGCGCGCAATAGTGCAGAGTTATCTCAAAGAAAGAGGCCACGGTGTTTCTGTATCTCTATTATGTTGGTGCGGCTTCGGAACTTTTAAATATCTTGATATATCTCGAAAAGTACGCTTCTGATCAAAAAATACCATAGAACATAAAAAGTAGGAAACTTAATTCTCTACAAAAAAGGTCTCTTAACATTTTGCCATAGCTCGCTTCGTTTCCGAGATATTTGCAGATTTACCTCAAGGGAAGGGGCCTAACGGACATATTTCGAGATATTTCTTCTTCTTGTTGTTCTTCTTCTGCACAGCTAAGCTGGAAATGGCATTTACAACTCGCAATAGTGCAGAGTTATCTCAAAGAAAGGGGCCACGGTGTTTCTGTATCTCTATTATGTTGGTGCGGCTTCGGAACTTTTAAATATCTTGATATATCTCGAGAACTACGCATCTGATCAAAAAATATCATAGAACATAAATTGTACGAAACATAATTCTCTACAAAAAACGTCTCTTAACATTTTGCCATAGCTCGCTTCGTTTCCGAGATATTTGCAGATTTATCTCAAGGGAAGGGGCCTGACGGACATATTTCGAGATATTTCTTCTTCTTGTTGTTCTTCTTCTGCACAGCTAAGCTGGAAGTGGCATTTGCAGCTCGCAATAGTGCAGAGTTATCTCAAAGAAAGAGGCCACGGTGTTTCTGTATCTCTATTATGTTGGTGCGGCTTCGGAACTTTTAAATATCTTGATATATCTCGAGAACTACGCATCTGATCAAAAAATATCATAGAACATAAAAAGTATGAAACCTAATTTTCTACAAAAAAGGTCTGTTAACATTTTCCCATAGCTCGCTTCGTTTCCGAGGTATTTGCAGATTTATCTCAAGGGAAGGGGCCTGACGGACATATTTCGAGATATTTCTTCTTCTTGTTGTTCTTCTTCTGCACAGCTAAGCTGGAAGTGGCATTTGCAGGTCGCAATAGTGCAGAGTTATCTCAAAGAAAGGGGCCACGGTGTTTCTGTATCTCTATTATGTTGGTGCGGCTTCGGAACTTTTAAATATCTCGATATATCTCGAAAACTACGCTTCTGATCAAAAAATATCATAGAACGTAAATTGTAGGAAACATAATTCTCTACAAAAAAGGTCTCTTAACATTTTGCCATAGCTCGCTTCGTTTCCGAGATATTTGCAGATATATCTCAAGGGAAGGGGCCTGACGGACATATTTCGAGATATTTCTTCTTCTTGTTGTTCTTCTTCTGCACAGCTAAGCTGGAAGTGGCATTTGCAGCGCGCAATAGTGCAGAGTTATCTCAAAGAAAGAGGCCACGGTGTTTCTGTATCTCTATTATGTTGGTGCGGCTTCGGAACTTTTAAATATCTTGATATATCTCGAGAACTACGCATCTGATCAAAAAATATCATAGAACATAAAAAGTATGAAACCTAATTTTCTACAAAAAAGGTCTATTAACATTTTGCCATAGCTCGCTTCGTTTCCGAGATATTTGCAGATTTATCTCAAGGGAAGGGGCCTGACGGACATATTTCGAGATATTTCTTCTTCTTGTTGTTCTTCTTCTGCACAGCTAAGCTGGAAGTGGCATTTGCAGCTCGCAATAGTGCAGAGTTATCTCAAAGAAAAGGGCCACGGTGTTTCTGTATCTCTATTATGTTGGTGCGGCTTCGGAACTTTTAAATATCTTGATATATCTCGAGAACTACGCATCTGACCAAAAAATATCATAGAACATAAAAAGTAGGAAACTTAATTCTCTACAAAAAACGTCTCTTAACATTTTGCCATAGCTGGCATCGTTTCGGAGATATTTGCAGATTTAGCTCAAGGGAAGGGGCCTGACGGACATATTTCGAGATATTTCTTCTTCTTGTTGTTCTTCTTCTGCACAGCTAAGCTGGAAGTGGCATTTGCAGCTCGCAATAGTGCAGAGTTATCTCAAAGAAAGGGGCCACGGTGTTTCTGTGTCTCTATTATGTTGGTGCCGCTTCGGAACTTTTAAATATCTTGATATATCTCGAGAACTACGCATCTGATCAAAAAATATCATAGAACATAAAAAGTAGGAAACTTAATTCTCTACAAAAAAGGTCTCTTAACATTTTGCCATAGCTCGCTTCGTTTCCGAGATATTTGCAGATTTATCTCAAAGGAACGGGCCTGACGGACATATTTCGAGATATTTCGTCTTCTTGTTGTTCTTCTTCTGCACAGCTAAGCTGGAAGTGGCATTTGCAGCTCGCAATAGTGCAGAGTTATCTCAAAGAAAGGGGCCACGGTGTTTCTGTATCTCTATTATGTTGGTGCGGCTTCGGAACTTTTAAATATCTTGATATATTTCGAGAACTACGCATCTGACCAAAAAATATCATAGAACATAAAAAGTAGGAAACTTAATTCTCTACAAAAAAGGTCTCTTAACATTTTGCCATAGCTCGCTTCGTTTCCGAGATATTTGCAGATTTATCTCAAGGGAAGGGGCCTGACGGACATATTTCGAGATATTTCTTCTTCTTGTTGTTCTTCTTCTGCACAGCTAAGCTGGAAGTGGCATTTGCAGCTCGCAATAGTGCAGAGTTATCTCAAAGAAAGGGGCCACGGTGTTTCTGTATCTCTATTATGTTGGTGTGGCTTCGGAACTTTTAAATATCTTGATATATCTCGAGAACTACGCATCTGATCAAAAAATATCATAGAACATAAAAAGTAGGAAACTTAATTCTCTACAAAAAAGGTCTCTTAACATTTTGCGATAGCTCGCTTCCTTTCCGAGATATTTGCAGATTTATCTCAAGGGAAGGGGCCTGACGGACATATTTCGAGATATTTCTTCTTCTTGTTGTTCTTCTTCTGCACAGCTAAGCTGGAAGTGGCATTTGCGGCTCGCACTAGTGCAGAGTTATCTCAAAGAAAGGGGCCACGGTGTTTCTGAATCTCTATTATGTTGGTGCGGCTTCGGAACTTTTAAATATCTCGATATATCTCGAAAACTACGCTTCTGATCAAAAAATATCATAGAACATAAATTGTAGAAAACATAATTCTCTACAAAAAACGTCTCTTAACATTTTGCCATAGCTCGCTTCGTTTCCGAGATATTTGCAGATTCAGCTCAAAGGAACGGGCCTGACGGACATATTTCGAGATATTTCTTGTTCTTGTTGTTCTTCTTCTGCACAGCTAAGCTGGAAGTTGCATTTGCAGCTCGCAATAGTGCAGAGTTATCTCAAAGAAAGGGGCCACTGTGTTTCTGTATCTCTATTATGTTGGTGCGGCTTCGGAACTTTTAAATATCTTGATATATCTCGAGAACTACGCATCTGACCAAAAAATATCATAGAACATAAAAAGTAGGAAACTTCATTCTCTACAAAAAAGGTCTCTTAACATTTTGCCATAGCTGGCATCGTTTCGGAGATATTTGCAGATTTAGCTCAAGGGAAGGGGCCTGACGGACATATTTCGAGATATTTCTTCTTCTTGTTGTTCTTCTTCTGCACAGCTAAGCTGGAAGTGGCATTTGCGGCTCGCACTAGTGCAGAGTTATCTCAAAGAAAGGGGCCACGGTGTTTCTGTATCTCTATTATGTTGGTGCGGCTTCGGAACTTTTAAATATCTCGATATATCTCGAAAACTACGCTTCTGATCAAAAAATATCCCAGAACATAAAAAGTAGGAAACTTAATTCTCTACAAAAAAGGTCTCTTAACATTTTGCCATAGCTCGCTTCGTTTCTGAGATATTTGCAGATTTATCTCAAGGGAAGGGGCCTGACGGACATATTTCGAGATATTTCTTCTTCTTGTTGTTCTTCTTCTGCACAGCTAAGCTGGAAGTGGCATTTGCAGCTCGCAATAGTGCAGAGTTATCTCAAAGAAAGGGGCCACGGTGTTTCTGTATCTCTATTATGTTGGTGCGGCTTCGGAACTTTTAAATATCTTGGTATATCTCGAGAACTACGCATCTGATCAAAAAATATCATACTACATAAAAAGTAGGAAACTTAATTCTCTACAAGAAAGGTCTCTAAACATTTTGCCATAGCTCGCTTCGTTTCCGAGATATTTGCAGATTTATCTCAAGGGAAGGGGTCTGACGGACATATTTCGAGATATTTCTTCTTCTTGTTGTTCTTCTTCTGCACAGCTAAGCTCGAAGTGGCATTTGCAGCTCGCAATAGTGCAGAGTTACCTCAAAGAAAGGGGCCACGGTGTTTCTGTATCTCTATTATGTTGGTGCGGCTTCGGAACTTTTAAATATCTCGATATATCTCGAAAACTACGCTTCTGATCAAAAAATATCATAGAACGTAGATTGTAGGAAACATAATTCTCTACAAAAAAGGTCTCTTAACATTTTGCCATAGCTCGCTTCGTTTCCGAGATATTTGCAGATTTATCTCAAGGGAAGGGGTCTGAAGGACATATTTCGAGATATTTCTTCTTCTTGTTGTTCTTCTTCTGCACAGCTAAGCTCGAAGTGGCATTTGCAGCTCGCAATAGTGCAGAGTTATCGCAAAGAAAGGGGCCACGGTGTTTCTGTATCTCTATTATGTTGGTGTGGCTTCGGAACTTTTAAATATCTTGATATATTCCGAGAACTACGCATCTGATCAAAAAATATCATAGAACATAAAAAGTAGGAAACTTAATTCTCTACAAAAAAGGTCTCTTAACATTTTGCCATAGCTCGCTTCCTTTCCGAGATATTTGCAGATTTATCTCCAGGGAAGGGGCCTGACGGACATATTTCGAGATATTTCTTCTTCTTGTTGTTCTTCTTCTGCACAGCTAAGCTGGAAGTGGCATTTGCAGCTCGCAATAGTGCAGAGTTATCTCAAAGAAAAGGGCCACGGTGTTTCTGTATCTCTATTATGTTGGTGCGGCTTCGGAACTTTTAAATATCTTGATATATCTCGAGAACTACGCATCTGACCAAAAAATATCATAGAACATAAAAAGTAGGAAACTTAATTCTCTACAAAAAACGTCTCTTAACATTTTGCCATAGCTGGCATCGTTTCGGAGATATTTGCAGATTTAGCTCAAGGGAAGGGGCCTGACGGACATATTTCGAGATATTTCTTCTTCTTGTTGTTCTTCTTCTGCACAGCTAAGCTGGAAGTGGCATTTGCAGCTCGCAATAGTGCAGAGTTATCTCAAAGAAAGGGGCCACGGTGTTTCTGTGTCTCTATTATGTTGGTGCCGCTTCGGAACTTTTAAATATCTTGATATATCTCGAGAACTACGCATCTGATCAAAAAATATCATAGAACATAAAAAGTAGGAAACTTAATTCTCTACAAAAAAGGTCTCTTAACATTTTGCCATAGCTCGCTTCGTTTCCGAGATATTTGCAGATTTATCTCAAAGGAACGGGCCTGACGGACATATTTCGAGATATTTCGTCTTCTTGTTGTTCTTCTTCTGCACAGCTAAGCTGGAAGTGGCATTTGCAGCTCGCAATAGTGCAGAGTTATCTCAAAGAAAGGGGCCACGGTGTTTCTGTATCTCTATTATGTTGGTGCGGCTTCGGAACTTTTAAATATCTTGATATATTTCGAGAACTACGCATCTGACCAAAAAATATCATAGAACATAAAAAGTAGGAAACTTAATTCTCTACAAAAAAGGTCTCTTAACATTTTGCCATAGCTCGCTTCGTTTCCGAGATATTTGCAGATTTATCTCAAGGGAAGGGGCCTGACGGACATATTTCGAGATATTTCTTCTTCTTGTTGTTCTTCTTCTGCACAGCTAAGCTGGAAGTGGCATTTGCAGCTCGCAATAGTGCAGAGTTATCTCAAAGAAAGGGGCCACGGTGTTTCTGTATCTCTATTATGTTGGTGTGGCTTCGGAACTTTTAAATATCTTGATATATCTCGAGAACTACGCATCTGATCAAAAAATATCATAGAACATAAAAAGTAGGAAACTTAATTCTCTACAAAAAAGGTCTCTTAACATTTTGCGATAGCTCGCTTCCTTTCCGAGATATTTGCAGATTTATCTCAAGGGAAGGGGCCTGACGGACATATTTCGAGATATTTCTTCTTCTTGTTGTTCTTCTTCTGCACAGCTAAGCTGGAAGTGGCATTTGCGGCTCGCACTAGTGCAGAGTTATCTCAAAGAAAGGGGCCACGGTGTTTCTGAATCTCTATTATGTTGGTGCGGCTTCGGAACTTTTAAATATCTCGATATATCTCGAAAACTACGCTTCTGATCAAAAAATATCATAGAACATAAATTGTAGAAAACATAATTCTCTACAAAAAACGTCTCTTAACATTTTGCCATAGCTCGCTTCGTTTCCGAGATATTTGCAGATTCAGCTCAAAGGAACGGGCCTGACGGACATATTTCGAGATATTTCTTGTTCTTGTTGTTCTTCTTCTGCACAGCTAAGCTGGAAGTTGCATTTGCAGCTCGCAATAGTGCAGAGTTATCTCAAAGAAAGGGGCCACTGTGTTTCTGTATCTCTATTATGTTGGTGCGGCTTCGGAACTTTTAAATATCTTGATATATCTCGAGAACTACGCATCTGACCAAAAAATATCATAGAACATAAAAAGTAGGAAACTTCATTCTCTACAAAAAAGGTCTCTTAACATTTTGCCATAGCTGGCATCGTTTCGGAGATATTTGCAGATTTAGCTCAAGGGAAGGGGCCTGACGGACATATTTCGAGATATTTCTTCTTCTTGTTGTTCTTCTTCTGCACAGCTAAGCTGGAAGTGGCATTTGCGGCTCGCACTAGTGCAGAGTTATCTCAAAGAAAGGGGCCACGGTGTTTCTGTATCTCTATTATGTTGGTGCGGCTTCGGAACTTTTAAATATCTCGATATATCTCGAAAACTACGCTTCTGATCAAAAAATATCATAGAACATAAAAAGTAGGAAACTTAATTCTCTACAAAAAAGGTCTCTTAACATTTTGCCATAGCTCGCTTCGTTTCTGAGATATTTGCAGATTTATCTCAAGGGAAGGGGCCTGACGGACATATTTCGAGATATTTCTTCTTCTTGTTGTTCTTCTTCTGCACAGCTAAGCTGGAAGTGGCATTTGCAGCTCGCAATAGTGCAGAGTTATCTCAAAGAAAGGGGCCACGGTGTTTCTGTATCTCTATTATGTTGGTGCGGCTTCGGAACTTTTAAATATCTTGGTATATCTCGAGAACTACGCATCTGATCAAAAAATATCATACTACATAAAAAGTAGGAAACTTAATTCTCTACAAGAAAGGTCTCTAAACATTTTGCCATAGCTCGCTTCGTTTCCGAGATATTTGCAGATATATCTCAAGGGAAGGGGCCTGACGGACATATTTCGAGATATTTCTTCTTCTTGTTGTTCTTCTTCTGCACAGCTAAGCTGGAAGTGGCATTTGCAGCTCGCAATAGTGCAGAGTTATCTCAAAGAGAGGGGCCACGGTGTTTCTCTATCTCTATTATGTTGGTGCGGCTTCGGAACTTTTAAATATCTTGATATATCTCGAGAACTACGCATCTGATCAAAAAATATCATAGAACATAAAAAGTAGAAAACTTAATTCTCTACAAAAAAGGTCTCTTAACATTTTGCCATAGCTCGCTTCGTTTCCGAGATATTTGCAGATTTATCTCAAGGGAAGGGGCCTGACGGACATATTTCGAGATATTTCTTCTTCTTGTTGTTCTTCTTCTGCACAGCTAAGCTGGAAGTGGCATTTGCGGCTCGCACTAGTGCAGAGTTATCTCAAAGAAAGGGGCCACGGTGTTTCTGTATCTCTATTATGTTGGTGTGGCTTCGGAACTTTTAAATATCTTGATATATCTCGAGAACTACGCATCTGATCAAAAAATATCATAGAACATAAAAAGTAGGAAACTTAATTCTCTACAAAAAAGGTTTCTTAACATTTTGCCATAGCTCGCTTCGTTTCCGAGATATTTGCAGATTTATCTCAAGGGAAGGGGCCTGACGGACATATTTCGAGATATTTCTTCTTCTTGTTGTTCTTCTTCTGCACAGCTAAGCTGGAAGTGGCATTTGCGGCTCGCACTAGTGCAGAGTTGTCTCAAAGAAAGGGGCCACGGTGTTTCTGTGTCTCTATTATGTTGGTGCGGCTTCGGAACTTTTAAATATCTTGATATATCTCGAGAACTACGCATCTGATCAAAAAATATCATAGAACATAAAAAGTAGGAAACTTAATTCTCTACAAAAAAGGTCTCTTAACATTTTGCCATAGCTGGCATCGTTTCGGAGATATTTGCAGATTTAGCTCAAGGGAAGGGGCCTGACGGACATATTTCGAGATATTTCTTCTTCTTGTTGTTCTTCTTCTGCACAGCTAAGCTGGAAGTGGCATTTGCAGCTCGCAATAGTGCAGAGTTATCTCAAAGAAAGGGGCCACGGTGTTTCTGTATCTCTATTATGTTGGTGCGGCTTCGGAACTTTTAAATATCTCGATATATCTCGAAAACTACGCTTCTGATCAGAAAATATCATAGAACATAAAAAGTAGGAAACTTAATTCTCTACAAAAAAGGTCTCTTAACATTTTGCCATAGCTGGCATCGTTTCGGAGATATTTGCAGATATATCTCAAGGGAAGGGGCCTGACGGACATATTTCGAGATATTTCTTCTTCTTGTTGTTCTTCTTCTGCACAGCTAAGCTGGAAGTGGCATTTGCGGCTCGCACTAGTGCAGAGTTATCTCAAAGAAAGGGGCCACGGTGTTTCTGAATCTCTATTATGTTGGTGCGGCTTCGGAACTTTTAAATATCTCGATATATCTCGAAAACTACGCTTCTGATCAAAAAATATCATAGAACATAAATTGTAGGAAACATAATTCTCCACAAAAAACGTCTCTTAACATTTTGCCATAGCTCGCTTCGTTTCCGAGATATTTGCAGATTCAGCTCAAAGGAACGGGCCTGACGGACATATTTCGAGATATTTCTTCTTCTTGTTGTTCTTCTTCTGCACAGCTAAGCTGGAAGTGGCATTTGCAGCTCGCACTAGTGCAGAGTTATCTCAAAGAAAGGGGCCACGGTGTTTCTGTATCTCTATTATGTTGGTGCGGCTTCGGAACTTTTAAATATCTCGATATATCTCGAAAACTACGCTTCTGATCAAAAAATATCATAGAACATAAAAAGTAGGAAACTTAATTCTCTACAAAAAAGGTCTCTTAACATTTTGCCATAGCTCGCTTCGTTTCCGAGATATTTGCAGATTTATCTCAAGGGAAGGGGCCTGACGGACATATTTCGAGATATTTCTTCTTCTCGTTGTTCTTCTTCTGCACAGCTAAGCTGGAAGTGGCATTTGCGGCTCGCACTAGTGCAGAGTTATCTCAAAGAAAGGGGCCACGGTGTTTCTGTATCTCTATTATGTTGGTGCGGCTTCGGAACTTTTAAATATCTTGATATATTTCGAGAACTACGCATCTGACCAAAAAATATCATAGAACATAAAAAGTAGGAAACATAATTCTCTACAAAAAAGGTCTCTTAACATTTTGCCATAGCTCGCTTCGTTTCCGAGATATTTGCAGATTTATCTCAAGGGAAGGGGCCTGACGGACATATTTCGAGATATTTCTTCTTCTTGTTGTTCTTCTTCTGCACAGCTAAGCTGGAAGTGGCATTTGCAGCTCGCAATAGTGCAGAGTTATCTCAAAGAAAGGGGCCACGGTGTTTCTGTATCTCTATTATGTTGGTGCGGCTTCGGAACTTTTAAATATCTCGATATATCTCGAAAACTACGCTTCTGATCAAAAAATATCATAGAACGTAAATTGTAGGAAACATAATTCTCTACAAAAAACGTCTCTTAACATTTTGCCATAGCTCGCTTCGTTTCCGAGATATTTGCAGATTCAGCTCAAAGGAACGGGCCTGACGGACATATTTCGAGATATTTCTTGTTCTTGTTGTTCTTCTTCTGCACAGCTAAGCTGGAAGTGGCATTTGCAGCTCGCAATAGTGCAGAGTTATCTCAAAGAAAGGGGCCACGGTGTTTCTGTATCTCTATTATGTTGGTGCGGCTTCGGAACTTTTAAATATCTTGATATATCTCGAGAACTACGCATCTGACCAAAAAATATCATAGAACATAAAAAGTAGGAAACTTCATTCTCTACAAAAAAGGTCTCTGAACATTTTGCCATAGCTGGCATCGTTTCGGAGATATTTGCAGATTTAACTCAAGGGAAGGGGCCTGACGGACATATTTCGAGATATTTCTTCTTCTTGTTGTTCTTCTTCTGCACAGCTAAGCTGGAAGTGGCATTTGCGGCTCGCACTAGTGCAGAGTTATCTCAAAGAAAGGGGCCACGGTGTTTCTGTATCTCTATTATGTTGGTGCGGCTTCGGAACTTTTAAATATCTCGATATATCTCGAAAACTACGCTTCTGATCAAAAAATATCATAGAACATAAAAAGTAGGAAACTTAATTCTCTACAAAACAGGTCTCTTAACATTTTGCCATAGCTCGCTTCGTTTCCGAGATATTTGCAGATTTATCTCAAGGGAAGGGGCCTGACGGACATATTTCGAGATATTTCTTCTTCTCGTTGTTCTTCTTCTGCACAGCTAAGCTGGAAGTGGCATTTGCGGCTCGCACTAGTGCAGAGTTATCTCAAAGAAGGGGGCCACGGTGTTTCTGTATCTCTATTATGTTGGTGCGGCTTCGGAACTTTTAAATATCTTGATATATCTCGAGAACTACGCATCTGACCAAAAAATATCATAGAACATAAAAAGTAGGAAACTTAATTCTCTACAAAAACGGTCTCTTAACATTTTGCCATAGCTCGCTTCGTTTCCGAGATATTTGCAGATTTATCTCAAGGGAAGGGGCCTGACGGACATATTTCGAGATATTTCTTCTTCTTGTTGTTCTTCTTCTGCACAGCTAAGCTGGAAGTGGCATTTGCAGCTCGCAATAGTGCAGAGTTATCTCAAAGAAAGGGGCCACGGTGTTTCTGTATCTCTATTATGTTGGTGTGGCTTCGGAACTTTTAAATATCTTGATATATCTCGAGAACTACGCATCTGATCAAAAAATGTCATAGAACATAAAAAGTAGGAAACTTAATTCTCTACAAAAAAGGTCTCTTAACATTTTGCCATAGCTCTCTTCCTTTCCGAGATATTTGCAGATTTATCTCAAGGGAAGGGGCCTGACGGACATATTTCGAGATATTTCTTCTTCTTGTTGTTCTTCTTCTGCACAGCTAAGCTGGAAGTGGCATTTGCAGCTCGCAATAGTGCAGAGTTATCTCAAAGAAAGGGGCCACGGTGTTTCTGTATCTCTATTATGTTGGTGCGGCTTCGGAACTTTTAAATATCTTGATATATCTCGAGAACTACGCATCTGACCAAAAAATATCATAGAAGATAAAAAGTAGGAAACTTAATTCTCTACAAAAAAGGTCTCTTAACATTTTGCCATAGCTGGCATCGTTTCTGAGATATTTGCAGATTTAGCTCAAGGGAAGGGGCCTGACGGACATATTTCAAGATATTTCTTCTTCTTGTTGTTCTTCTTCTGTACAGCTAAGCTGGAAGTGGCATTTGCAGCTCGCAATAGTGCAGAGTTATCTCAAAGAAAGGGGCCACGGTGTTTCTGTATCCTCTATTATGTTGGTGTGGCTTCGGAACTTTTAAATATCTTGATATATCTCGAGAACTACGCATCTGATCAAAAAATATCATAGAACATAGAAAGTAGGAAACTTAATTCTCTACAAAAAAGGTCTCTTAACATTTTGCCATAGCTCGCTTCGTTTCCGAGATATTTGCAGATTTATCTCAAGGGAAGGCGCCTGACGGACATATTTCGAGATATTTCGTCTTCTTGTTGTTCTTCTTCTGCACAGCTAAGCTGGAAGTGGCATTTGCAGCTCGCAATAGTGCAGAGTTATCTCAAAGAAAGGGGCCACGGTGTTTCTGTATCTCTATTATGTTGGTGCGGCTTCGGAACGTTTAAATATCTTGGTATATCTCGAGAACTACGCATCTGATCAAAAAATATCATACTACATAAAAAGTAGGAAACTTAATTCTCTACAAAAAAGGTCTCTTAACATTTTGCCATAGCTGGCATCGTTTCGGCGATATTTGCAGATTTAGCTCAAGGGAAGGGGCCTGACGGACATATTTCGAGATATTTCTTCTTCTTGTTGTTCTTCTTCTGCACAGCTAAGCTGGAAGTGGCATTTGCAGCTCGCAATAGTGCAGAGTTATCTCAAAGAAAGGGGCCACGGTGTTTCTGAATCTCTATTATGTTGGTGCGGCTTCGGAACTTTTAAATATCTCGATATATCTCGAAAACTACGCTTCTGATCAAAAAATATCATAGAACATAAATTGTAGGAAACATAATTCTCTACAAAAAACGTCTCTTAACATTTTGCCATAGCTCGCTTCGTTTCCGAGATATTTGCAGATTCAGCTCAAAGGAACGGGCCTGACGGACATATTTCGAGATATTTCTTGTTCTTGTTGTTCTTCTTCTGCACAGCTAAGCTGGAAGTGGCATTTGCAGCTCGCAATAGTGCAGAGTTATCTCAAAGAAAGGGGCCACGGTGTTTCTGTATCTCTATTATGTTGGTGCGGCTTCGGAACTTTTAAATATCTTGATATATCTCGAGAACTACGCATCTGACCAAAAAATATCATAGAACATAAAAAGTAGGAAACTTCATTCTCTACAAAAAAGGTCTCTTAACATTTTGCCATAGCTGGCATCGTTTCGGAGATATTTGCAGATTTAGCTCAAGGGAAGGGGCCTGACGGAGATATTTCGAGATATTTCTTCTTCTTGTTGTTCTTCTTCTGCACAGCTAAGCTGGAAGTGGCATTTGCGGCTCGCACTAGTGCAGAGTTATCTCAAAGAAAGGGGCCACGGTGTTTCTGTATCTCTATTATGTTGGTGCGGCTTCGGAACTTTTAAATATCTCGATATATCTCGAAAACTACGCTTCTGATCAAAAAATATCATAGAACATAAAAAGTAGGAAACTTAATTCTCTACAAAAAAGGTCTCTTAACATTTTGCCATAGCTCGCTTCGTTTCCGAGATATTTGCAGATTTATCTCAAGGGAAGGGGCCTGACGGACATATTTCGAGATATTTCTTCTTCTCGTTGTTCTTCTTCTGCACAGCCAAGCTGGAAGTGGCATTTGCGGCTCGCAATAGTGCAGAGTTATCTCAAAGAAAGGGGCCACGGTGTTTCTGTATCTCTATTATGTTGGTGTGGCTTCGGAACTTTTAAATATCTTGATATATCTCGAGAACTACGCATCTGATCAAAAAATATCATAGAACATAAAAAGTAGGAAACTTAATTCTCTACAAAAAAGGTCTCTTAACATTTTGCCATAGCTCGCTTCCTTTCCGAGATATTTGCAGATTTATCTCAAGGGAAGGGGCCTGACGGACATATTTCGAGATATTTCTTCTTCTTGTTGTTCTTCTTCTGCACAGCTAAGCTGGAAGTGGCATTTGCAGCTCGCAATAGTGCAGAGTTATCTCAAAGAAAGGGGCCACGGTGTTTCTGTATCTCTATTATGTTGGTGCGGCTTCGGAACTTTTAAATATCTCGATATATCTCGAAAACTACGCTTCTGATCAGAAAATATCATAGAACATAAATTGTAGGAAACATAATTCTCTACAAAAAAGGTCTCTTAACATTTTGCCATAGCTCGCTTCGTTTCCGAGATATTTGCAGATATATCTCAAGGGAAGGGGCCTGACGGACATATTTCGAGATATTTCTTCTTCTTGTTGTTCTTCTTCTGCACAGCTAAGCTGGAAGTGGCATTTGCAGCTCGCAATAGTGCAGAGTTATCTCAAAGAGAGGGGCCACGGTGTTTCTCTATCTCTATTATGTTGGTGCGGCTTCGGAACTTTTAAATATCTTGATATATCTCGAGAACTACGCATCTGATCAAAAAATATCATAGAGCATAAAAAGTAGAAAACCTAATTCTCTACAAAAAAGGTCTCTTAACATTTTGCCATAGCTCGCTTCGTTTCCGAGATATTTGCAGATTTATCTCAAGGGAAGGGGCCTGACGGACATATTTCGAGATATTTCTTCTTCTTGTTGTTCTTCTTCTGCACAGCTAAGCTGGAAGTGGCATTTGCAGCTCGCAATAGTGCAGAGTTATCTCAAAGAAAGGGGCCACGGTGTTTCTGTATCTCTATTATGTTGGTGCGGCTTCGGAACTTTTAAATATCTCGATATATCTCGAAAACTACGCTTCTGATCAGAAAATATCATAGAACATAAATTGTAGGAAACATAATTCTCTACAAAAAAGGTCTCTTAACATTTTGCCATAGCTCGCTTCGTTTCCGAGATATTTGCAGATATATCTCAAGGGAAGGGGCCTGACGGACATATTTCGAGATATTTCTTCTTCTTGTTGTTCTTCTTCTGCACAGCTAAGCTGGAAGTGGCATTTGCAGCTCGCAATAGTGCAGAGTTATCTCAAAGAGGGGGGCCACGGTGTTTCTCTATCTCTATTATGTTGGTGCGGCTTCGGAACTTTTAAATATCTTGATATATCTCGAGAACTACGCATCTGATCAAAAAATATCATAGAACATAGAAAGTAGGAAACTTAATTCTCTACAAAAAAGGTCTCTTAACATTTTGCCATAGCTCGCTTCGTTTCCGAGATATTTGCAGATTTATCTCAAGGGAAGGGGCCTGACGGACATATTTCGAGATATTTCTTCTTCTTGTTGTTCTTCTTCTGCACAGCTAAGCTGGAAGTGGCATTTGCAGCTCGCAATAGTGCAGAGTTATCTCAAAGAAAGGGGCCACGGTGTTTCTGTATCTCTATTATGTTGGTGTGGCTTCAGAACTTTTAAATATCTTGGTATATCTCGAGAACTGCGCATCTGATCAAAAAATATCATAGAACATAAAAAGTAGGAAACTTAATTCTCTACAAAAAAGGTCTCTTAACATTTTGCCATAGCTCGCTTCGTTTCCGAGATATTTGCAGATTTATCTCAAGGGAAGGGGCCTGACGGACATATTTCGAGATATTTCGTCTTCTTGTTGTTCTTCTTCTGCACAGCTAAGCTGGAAGTGGCATTTGCAGCTCGCAATAGTGCAGAGTTATCTCAAAGAGAGGGGCCACGGTGTTTCTCTATCTCTATTATGTTGGTGCGGCTTCGGAACTTTTAAATATCTTGGTATATCTCGAGAACTACGCATCTGATCAAAAAATATCATACTACATAAAAAGTAGGAAACTTAATTCTCTACAAGAAAGGTCTCTAAACATTTTGCCATAGCTCGCTTCGTTTCCGAGATATTTGCAGATATATCTCAAGGGAAGGGGCCTGACGGACATATTTCGAGATATTTCTTCTTCTTGTTGTTCTTCTTCTGCACAGCTAAGCTGGAAGTGGCATTTGCAGCTCGCAATAGTGCAGAGTTATCTCAAAGAGAGGGGCCACGGTGTTTCTCTATCTCTATTATGTTGGTGCGGCTTCGGAACTTTTAAATATCTTGATATATCTCGAGAACTACGCATCTGATCAAAAAATATCATAGAGCATAAAAAGTAGAAAACTTAATTCTCTACAAAAAAGGTCTCTTAACATTTTGCCATAGCTCGCTTCGTTTCCGAGATATTTGCAGATTTATCTCAAGGGAAGGGGCCTGACGGACATATTTCGAGATATTTCTTCTTCTTGTTGTTCTTCTTCTGCACAGCTAAGCTGGAAGTGGCATTTGCAGCTCGCAATAGTGCAGAGTTATCTCAAAGAAAGGGGCCACGGTGTTTCTGTATCTCTATTATGTTGGTGCGGCTTCGGAACTTTTAAATATCTCGATATATCTCGAAAACTACGCTTCTGATCAGAAAATATCATAGAACATAAATTGTAGGAAACATAATTCTCTACAAAAAAGGTCTCTTAACATTTTGCCATAGCTCGCTTCGTTTCCGAGATATTTGCAGATATATCTCAAGGGAAGGGGCCTGACGGACATATTTCGAGATATTTCTTCTTCTTGTTGTCCTTCTTCTGCACAGCTAAGCTGGAAGTGGCATTTGCAGCTCGCAATAGTGCAGAGTTATCTCAAAGAAAGGGGCCACGGTGTTTCTGTATCTCTATTATGTTGGTGCGGCTTCGGAACTTTTAATTATCTTGATATATCTCGAGAACTGCGCATCTGATCAAAAAATATCATAGAACATAAAAAGTAGGAAACTTAATTCTCTACAAATAAGGTCTCTTAACATTTTGCCATAGCTCGCTTCGTTTCCGAGATATTTGCAGATTTATCTCAAGGGAAGGGGCCTGACGGACATATTTCGAGATATTTCTTCTTCTTGTTGTTCTTGTTCTGCACAGCTAAGCTGGAAGTGGCATTTGCGGCTCGCACTAGTGCAGAGTTATCTCAAAGAAAGGGGCCACGGTGTTTCTGTATCTCTATTATGTTGGTGCGGCTTCGGAACTTTTAAATATCGCGATATATCTCGAAAACTACGCTTCTGATCAAAAAATATCATAGAACATAAATTGTAGAAAACCTAATTCTCTACAAAAAAGGTCTCTTAACATTTTGCCATAGCTCGCTTCGTTTCCGAGATATTTGCAGATTTATCTCAAGGGAAGGGGCCTGACGGACATATTTCGAGATATTTCTTCTTCTTGTTGTTCTTCTTCTGCACAGCTAAGCTGGAAGTGGCATTTGCAGCTCGCAATAGTGCAGAGTTATCTCAAAGAAAGGGGCCACGGTGTTTCTGTATCTCTATTATGTTGGTGCGGCTTCGGAACTTTTAAATATCTCGATATATCTCGAAAACTACGCTTCTGATCAGAAAATATCATAGAACATAAATTGTAGGAAACATAATTCTCTACAAAAAAGGTCTCTTAACATTTTGCCATAGCTCGCTTCGTTTCCGAGATATTTGCAGATATATCTCAAGGGAAGGGGCCTGACGGACATATTTCGAGATATTTCTTCTTCTTGTTGTTCTTCTTCTGCACAGCTAAGCTGGAAGTGGCATTTGCAGCTCGCAATAGTGCAGAGTTATCTCAAAGAGGGGGGCCACGGTGTTTCTCTATCTCTATTATGTTGGTGCGGCTTCGGAACTTTTAAATATCTTGATATATCTCGAGAACTACGCATCTGATCAAAAAATATCATAGAACATAGAAAGTAGGAAACTTAATTCTCTACAAAAAAGGTCTCTTAACATTTTGCCATAGCTCGCTTCGTTTCCGAGATATTTGCAGATTTATCTCAAGGGAAGGGGCCTGACGGACATATTTCGAGATATTTCTTCTTCTTGTTGTTCTTCTTCTGCACAGCTAAGCTGGAAGTGGCATTTGCAGCTCGCAATAGTGCAGAGTTATCTCAAAGAAAGGGGCCACGGTGTTTCTGTATCTCTATTATGTTGGTGTGGCTTCAGAACTTTTAAATATCTTGGTATATCTCGAGAACTGCGCATCTGATCAAAAAATATCATAGAACATAAAAAGTAGGAAACTTAATTCTCTACAAAAAAGGTCTCTTAACATTTTGCCATAGCTCGCTTCGTTTCCGAGATATTTGCAGATTTATCTCAAGGGAAGGGGCCTGACGGACATATTTCGAGATATTTCGTCTTCTTGTTGTTCTTCTTCTGCACAGCTAAGCTGGAAGTGGCATTTGCAGCTCGCAATAGTGCAGAGTTATCTCAAAGAGAGGGGCCACGGTGTTTCTCTATCTCTATTATGTTGGTGCGGCTTCGGAACTTTTAAATATCTTGGTATATCTCGAGAACTACGCATCTGATCAAAAAATATCATACTACATAAAAAGTAGGAAACTTAATTCTCTACAAGAAAGGTCTCTAAACATTTTGCCATAGCTCGCTTCGTTTCCGAGATATTTGCAGATATATCTCAAGGGAAGGGGCCTGACGGACATATTTCGAGATATTTCTTCTTCTTGTTGTTCTTCTTCTGCACAGCTAAGCTGGAAGTGGCATTTGCAGCTCGCAATAGTGCAGAGTTATCTCAAAGAGAGGGGCCACGGTGTTTCTCTATCTCTATTATGTTGGTGCGGCTTCGGAACTTTTAAATATCTTGATATATCTCGAGAACTACGCATCTGATCAAAAAATATCATAGAGCATAAAAAGTAGAAAACTTAATTCTCTACAAAAAAGGTCTCTTAACATTTTGCCATAGCTCGCTTCGTTTCCGAGATATTTGCAGATTTATCTCAAGGGAAGGGGCCTGACGGACATATTTCGAGATATTTCTTCTTCTTGTTGTTCTTCTTCTGCACAGCTAAGCTGGAAGTGGCATTTGCAGCTCGCAATAGTGCAGAGTTATCTCAAAGAAAGGGGCCACGGTGTTTCTGTATCTCTATTATGTTGGTGCGGCTTCGGAACTTTTAAATATCTCGATATATCTCGAAAACTACGCTTCTGATCAGAAAATATCATAGAACATAAATTGTAGGAAACATAATTCTCTACAAAAAAGGTCTCTTAACATTTTGCCATAGCTCGCTTCGTTTCCGAGATATTTGCAGATATATCTCAAGGGAAGGGGCCTGACGGACATATTTCGAGATATTTCTTCTTCTTGTTGTCCTTCTTCTGCACAGCTAAGCTGGAAGTGGCATTTGCAGCTCGCAATAGTGCAGAGTTATCTCAAAGAAAGGGGCCACGGTGTTTCTGTATCTCTATTATGTTGGTGCGGCTTCGGAACTTTTAATTATCTTGATATATCTCGAGAACTGCGCATCTGATCAAAAAATATCATAGAACATAAAAAGTAGGAAACTTAATTCTCTACAAATAAGGTCTCTTAACATTTTGCCATAGCTCGCTTCGTTTCCGAGATATTTGCAGATTTATCTCAAGGGAAGGGGCCTGACGGACATATTTCGAGATATTTCTTCTTCTTGTTGTTCTTGTTCTGCACAGCTAAGCTGGAAGTGGCATTTGCGGCTCGCACTAGTGCAGAGTTATCTCAAAGAAAGGGGCCACGGTGTTTCTGTATCTCTATTATGTTGGTGCGGCTTCGGAACTTTTAAATATCGCGATATATCTCGAAAACTACGCTTCTGATCAAAAAATATCATAGAACATAAATTGTAGGAAACATAATTCTCTACAAAAAAGGTCTCTTAACATTTAGCCATAGCTCGCTTCGTTTCCGAGATATTTGCAGATATATCTCAAGGGAGGGGCCTGACGGACATATTTCGAGATATTTCTTCTTCTTGTTGTTCTTCTTCTGCACAGCTAAGCTGGAAGTGGCATTTGCGGCTCGCACTAGTGCAGAGTTATCTCAAATAAAGGGGCCACGGTGTTTCTGTATCTCTATTATGTTCGTGCGGCTTCGGAACTTTTAAATACCTCGATATATCTCGAAAACTACGCTTCTGATCAAAAAATATCGTAGAACATAAATTGTAGGAAACATAATTCTCTACAAAAAACGTCTCTCAACATTTTGCCATAGCTCGCTTCGTTTCCGAGATATTTGCAGATTTATCTCAAGGGAAGGGGCCTGACGGACATATTTCGAGATATTTCTTCTTCTTGTTGTTCTTCTTCTGCACAGCTAAGCTGGAAGTGGCATTTGCAGCGCGCAATAGTGCAGAGTTATCTCAAAGAAAGGGACCACGGTGTTTCTGTATCTCTATTATGTTGGTGTGGCTTCGGAACTTTTAAATATCTTGATATATCTAGAGAACTACGCATCTGATCAAAAAATATCATAGAACTTAAAAAGTAGGAAACTTAATTCTCTACAAAAAAGGTCTCTTAACATTTTGCCATAGCTCGCTTCCTTTCCGAGATATTTGCAGATTTATCTCAAGGGAAGGGGCCTGACGGCCATATTTCGAGATATTTCTTCTTCTTGTTGTTCTTCTTCTGCACAGCTAAGCTGGAAGTGGCATTTGCAGCTCGCAATAGTGCAGAGTTATCTCAAAGAAAGGGGCCACGGTGTTTCTGTATCTCTATTATGTTGGTGCGGCTTCGGAACTTTTAAATATCTTGATATATCTCGAGAACTACGCATCTGACCAAAAAATATCATAGAACATAAAAAGTAGGAAACTTAATTCTCTACAAAAAAGGTCTCTTAACATTTTGCCATAGCTGGCATCGTTTCGGAGATATTTGCAGATTTAGCTCAAGGGAAGGGGCCTGACGGACATATTTCGAGATATTTCTTCTTCTTGTTGTTCTTCTTCTGCACAGCTAAGCTGGAAGTGGCATTTGCAGCTCGCAATAGTGCAGAGTTATCTCAAAGAAAGGGGCCACGGTGTTTCTGTATCTCTATTATGTTGGTGTGGCTTCGGAACTTTTAAATATCTTGATATATCTCGAGAACTGCGCATCTGATCAAAAAATATCATAGAACATAAGAAGTAGGAAACTTAATTCTCTACAAAAAAGGTCTCTTAACATTTTGCCATAGCTCGCTTCGTTTCCGAGATATTTGCAGATTTATCTCAAGGGAAGGGGCCTGACGGACATATTTCGAGATATTTCTTCTTCTTGTTGTTCTTCTTCTGCACAGCTAAGCTGGAAGTGGCATTTGCGGCTCGCACTAGTGCAGAGTTATCTCAAAGAAAGGGGCCACGGTGTTTCTGAATCTCTATTATGTTGGTGCGGCTTCGGAACTTTTAAATATCTCGATATATCTCGAAAACTACGCTTCTGATCAAAAAATATCATAGAACATAAATTGTAGGAAACATAATTCTCTACAAAAAACGTCTCTTAACATTTTGCCATAGCTCGCTTCGTTTCCGAGATATTTGCAGATTCAGCTCAAGGGAACGGGCCTGACGGACATTTTTCGAGATATTTCTTCTTCTTGTTGTTCTTCTTCTGCACAGCTAAGCTGGAAGTGGCATTTGCAGTTCGCAATAGTGCAGAGTTATCTCAAAGAAAGGGGCCACGGTGTTTCTGTATCTCTATTATTTTGGTGCGGCTTCGGAACTTTTAAATATCTTGATATATCTCGAGAACTACGCATCTGACCAAAAAATATCATAGAACATAAAAAGTAGGAAACTTAATTCTCTACAAAAAAGGTCTCTTAACATTTTGCCATAGCTGGCATCGTTTCGGAGATATTTGCAGATTTAGCTCAAGGGAAGGGGCCTGACGGACATATTTCGAGATATTTCTTCTTCTTGTTGTTCTTCTTCTGCACAGCTAAGCTGGAAGTGGCATTTGCAGCTCGCAATATTGCAGAGTTACCTCAAAGAAAGGGGCCACGGTGTTTCTGTATCTCTATTACGTTGGTGCGGCTTCGGAACCTTTAAATATCTTGATATATCTCGAGAACTACGCATCTGATCAAAAAATATCATAGAACATAAAAAGTAGGAAACTTAATTCTGTACAAAAAAGGTCTCTTAACATTTTGCCATAGCTCGCTTCGTTTCCGAGATATTTGCAGATTTATCTCAAGGGAAGGGGCCTGACGGACATATTTCGAGATACTTCTTCTTCTTGTTGTTCTTCTTCTGCACAGCTAAGCTGGAAATGGCATTTACAACTCGCAATAGTGCAGAGTTATCTCAAAGAAAGGGGCCACGGTGTTTCTGTATCTCTATTATGTTGGTGCGGCTTCGGAACTTTTAAAGATCTTGATATATCTCGAGAACTACGCATCTGATCAAAAAATATCATAGAACATAAATTGTACGAAACATAATTCTCTACAAAAAACGTCTCTTAACATTTTGCCATAGCTCGCTTCGTTTCCGAGATATTTGCAGATTTATCTCAAGGGAAGGGGCCTGACGGACATATTTCGAGATATTTCTTCTTCTTGTTGTTCTTCTTATGCACAGCTAAGCTGGAAGTGGCATTTGCAGCTCGCAATATTGCAGAGTTATCTCAAAGAAAGGGGCCACGGTGTTTCTGTATCTCTATTACGTTGGTGCGGCTTCGGAACCTTTAAATATCTTGATATATCTCGAGAACTACGCATCTGATCAAAAAATATCATAGAACATAAAAAGTAGGAAACTTAATTCTGTACAAAAAAGGTCTCTTAACATTTTGCCATAGCTCGCTTCGTTTCCGAGATATTTGCAGATTTATCTCAAGGGAAGGGGCCTGACGGACATATTTCGAGATATTTCTTCTTCTTGTTGTTCTTCTTCTGCACAGCTAAGCTGGAAGTGGCATTTGCAGCTCGCAATAGTGCAGAGTTATCTCAAAGAAAGGGGCCACGGTGTTTCTGTATCTCTATTATGTTGGTGTGGCTTCGGAACTTTTAAATATCTTGATATATATCGAGAACTACGCATCTGATCAAAAAATATCATAGAACATAAAAAGTAGGAAACTTAATTCTCTACAAAAAAGGTCTCTTAACATTTTGCCATAGCTCGCTTCGTTTCCGAGATATTTGCAGATTTATCTCAAGGGAAGAGGCCTGACGGACATATTTCGAGATATTTCTTCTTCTTGTTGTTCTCCTTCTGCACAGCTAAGCTGGAAGTGGCATTTGCGGCTCGCACTAGTGCAGAGTTATCTCAAAGAAAGGGGCCACGGTGTTTCTGTATCTCTATTATGTTGGTGCGGCTTCGGAACTTTTAAATATCGCGATATATCTCGAAAACTACGCTTCTGATCAAAAAATATCATAGAACATAAATTGCAGGAAACATAATTCTCTACAAAAAAGGTCTCTTAACATTTTGCCATAGCTCGCTTCGTTTCCGAGATATTTGCAGATTTATCTCAAGGGAAGGGGCCTGACGGACATATTTCGAGATATTTCTTCTTCTTGTTGTTCTTCTTCTGCACAGCTAAGCTGGAAGTGGCATTTGCAGCTCGCAATATTGCAGAGTTATCTCAAAGAAAGGGGCCACGGTGTTTCTGTATCTCTATTACGTTGGTGCGGCTTCGGAACCTTTAAATATCTTGATATATCTCGAGAACTACGCATCTGATCAAAAAATATCATAGAACATGAAAAGTAGGAAACTTAATTCTGTACAAAAAAGGTCTCTTAACATTTTGCCATAGCTCGCTTCGTTTCCGAGATATTTGCAGATTTATCTCAAGGGAAGGCGCCTGACGGACATATTTCGAGATATTTCTTCTTCTTGTTGTTCTTCTTCTGCACAGCTAAGCTGGAAATGGCATTTACAACTCGCATTAGTGCAGAGTTATCTCAAAGAAAGGGGCCACGGTGTTTCTGTATCTCTATTATGTTGGTGCGGCTTCGGAACTTTTAAAGATCTTGATATATCTCGAGAACTACGCATCTGATCAAAAAATATCATAGAACATAAATTGTACGAAACATAATTCTCTACAAAAAACGTCTCTTAACATTTTGCCATAGCTCGCTTCGTTTCCGAGATATTTGCAGATTTATCTCAAGGGAAGGGGCCTGACGGACATATTTCGAGATATTTCTTCTTCTTGTTGTTCTTCTTATGC
Organism: Osmia lignaria lignaria; assembly: GCF_051020975.1. Lineage (NCBI taxonomy): Eukaryota > Metazoa > Arthropoda > Insecta > Hymenoptera > Megachilidae > Osmia > Osmia lignaria. The sequence goes on from NW_027478161.1 coordinate 9,638,987, forward strand.
ACAGCTAAGCTGGAAGTGGCAATTGCAGCCCGCAATATTGCAGAGTTATCTCAAAGAAAGGGGCCACGGTGTTTCTGTATCTCTATTATGTTGGTGCGGCTTCGGAACTTTTAAAGATCTTGATATATCTCGAGAACTACGGATCTGATCAAAAAATATCATAGAACATAAATTGTACGAAACATAATTCTCTACAAAAAACGTCTCTTAACATTTTGCCATAGCTCGCTTCGTTTCCGAGATATTTGCAGATTTATCTCAAGGGAAGGGGCCTGACGGACATATTTCGAGATATTTCTTCTTCTTGTTGTTCTTCTTATGCACAGCTAAGCTGGAAGTGGCAATTGCAGCTCGCAATATTGCAGAGTTATCTCAAAGAAAGGGGCCACGGTGTTTCTGTATCTCTATTACGTTGGTGCGGCTTCGGAACCTTTAAATATCTTGATATATCTCGAGAACTACGCATCTGATCAAAAAATATCATAGAACATAAAAAGTAGGAAACTTAATTCTGTACAAAAAAGGTCTCTTAACATTTTGCCATAGCTCGCTTCGTTTCCGAGATATTTGCAGATTTATCTCAAGGGAAGGGGCCTGACGGACATATTTCGAGATATTTCTTCTTCTTGTTGTTCTTCTTCTGCACAGCTAAGCTGGAAATGGCATTTACAACTCGCAATAGTGCAGAGTTATCTCAAAGAAAGGGGCCACGGTGTTTCTGTATCTCTATTATGTTGGTGCGGCTTCGGAACTTTTAAATATCTTGATATATCTCGAGAACTACGCATCTGATCAAAAAATATCATAGAACATAGATTGTACGAAACATAATTCTCTACAAAAAACGTCTCTTAACATTTTGCCTAAGCTCGCTTCGTTTCCGAGATATTTGCAGATTTATCTCAAGGGAAGGGGCCTGACGGACATATTTCGAGATATTTCTTCTTCTTGTTGTTCTTCTTATGCACAGCTAAGCTGGAAGTGGCATTTGCAGCTCGCAATAGTGCAGAGGTATCTCAAAGAAAGGGGCCACGGTGTTTCTGTATCTCTATTATGTTGGTGCGGCTTCGGAGCTTTTAAATATCTTGATATATCTCGAGAACTACGCATCTGATCAACAAATATCATAGAACATAAAAAGTAGGAAACTTAATTCTCTACAAAAAAGGTCTCTCAACATTTTGCTATAGCTCGCTTCGTTTCTAAGATATTTGCAGATTTATCTCAAGGGAAGGGGCCTGACGGACATATTTCGAGATATTTCTTCTTCTAGTTGTTCTTCTTATGCACAGCTAAGCTGGAAGTGGCATTTGCAGCTCGCAATATTGCAGAGTTATCTCAAAGAAAGGGGCCACGGTGTTTCTGTATCTCTATTACGTTGGTGCGGCTTCGGAACCTTTAAATATCTTGATATATCTCGAGAACTACGCATCTGATCAAAAAATATCATAGAACATAAAAAGTAGGAAACTTAATTCTGTACAAAAAAGGTCTCTTAACATTTTGCCATAGCTCGCTTCGTTTCCGAGATATTTGCAGATTTATCTCAAGGGAAGGGGCCTGACGGACATATTTCGAGATATTTCTTCTTCTTGTTGTTCTTCTTCTGCACAGCTAAGCTGGAAATGGCATTTACAACTCGCAATAGTGCAGAGTCATCTCAAAGAAAGGGGCCACGGTGTTTCTGTATCTCTATTATGTTGGTGCGGCTTCGGAACTTTTAAATATCTTGATATATCTCGAGAACTACGCATCTGATCAAAAAATATCATAGAACATAGATTGTACGAAACATAATTCTCTACAAAAAACGTCTCTTAACATTTTGCCTAAGCTCGCTTCGTTTCCGAGATATTTGCAGATTTATCTCAAGGGAAGGGGCCTGACGGACATATTTCGAGATATTTCTTCTTCTTGTTGTTCTTCTTATGCACAGCTAAGCTGGAAGTGGCATTTGCAGCTCGCAATAGTGCAGAGGTATCTCAAAGAAAGGGGCCACGGTGTTTCTGTATCTCTATTATGTTGGTGCGGCTTCGGAGCTTTTAAATATCTTGATATATCTCGAGAACTACGCATCTGATCAAAAAATATCATAGAACATAAAAAGTAGGAAACTTAATTCTCTACAAAAAAGGTGTCTCAACATTTTGCTATAGCTCGCTTCGTTTCCAAGATATTTGCAGATTTATCTCAAGGGAAGGGGCCTGACGGACATATTTCGAGATATTTCTTCTTCTTGTTGTTCTTCTTCTGCACAGCTAAGCTGGAAGTGGGATTTGCGGCTCGCACTAGTGCAGAGTTATCTCAAAGAAAGGGGCCACGGTGTTTCTGTATCTCTATTATGTTGGTGCGGCTTCGGAACTTTTAAATATCTTGATATATCTCGAGAACTACGCTTCTGATCAAAAAATATCATAGAACATAAAAAGTAGGAAACTTAATTCTCTACAAATAAGGTCTCTTAACATTTTGCCATAGCTCGCTTCGTTTCCGAGATATTTGCAGATTTATCTCAAGGGAAGGGGCCTGACGGACATATTTCGAGATATTTCTTCTTCTTGTTGTTCTTCTTCTGCACAGCTAAGCTGGAAGTGGCATTTGCGGCTCGCACTAGTGCAGAGTTATCTCAAAGAAAGGGGCCACGGTGTTTCTGTATCTCTATTATGTTGGTGCGGCTTCGGAACTTTTAAATATCGCGATATATCTCGAAAACTACGCTTCTGATCAAAAAATATCATAGAACATAAATTGTAGGAAACATAATTCTCTACAAAAAAGGTCTCTTAACATTTTGCCATAGCTCGCTTCGTTTCCGAGATATTTGCAGATTTATCTCAAGGGAAGGGGCCTGACGGACATATTTCGAGATATTTCTTCTTCTTGTTGTTCTTCTTCTGCACAGCTAAGCTGGAAATGGCATTTACAACTCGCAATAGTGCAGAGTTATCTCAAAGAAAGGGGCCACGGTGTTTCTGTATCTCTATTATGTTGGTGCGGCTTCGGAACTTTTAAATATCTTGATATATCTCGAGAACTACGCATCTGATCAAAAAATATCATAGAACATAGATTGTACGAAACATAATTCTCTACAAAAAACGTCTCTTAACATTTTGCCTAAGCTCGCTTCGTTTCCGAGATATTTGCAGATTTATCTCAAGGGAAGGGGCCTGACGGACATATTTCGAGATATTTCTTCTTCTTGTTGTTCTTCTTATGCACAGCTAAGCTGGAAGTGGCATTTGCAGCTCGCAATAGTGCAGAGGTATCTCAAAGAAAGGGGCCACGGTGTTTCTGTATCTCTATTATGTTGGTGCGGCTTCGGAGCTTTTAAATATCTTGATATATCTCGAGAACTACGCATCTGATCAAAAAATATCATAGAACATAAAAAGTAGGAAACTTAATTCTCTACAAAAAAGGTGTCTCAACATTTTGCTATAGCTCGCTTCGTTTCCAAGATATTTGCAGATTTATCTCAAGGGAAGGGGCCTGACGGACATATTTCGAGATATTTCTTCTTCTTGTTGTTCTTCTTCTGCACAGCTAAGCTGGAAGTGGGATTTGCGGCTCGCACTAGTGCAGAGTTATCTCAAAGAAAGGGGCCACGGTGTTTCTGTATCTCTATTATGTTGGTGCGGCTTCGGAACTTTTAAATATCTTGATATATCTCGAGAACTACGCTTCTGATCAAAAAATATCATAGAACATAAAAAGTAGGAAACTTAATTCTCTACAAATAAGGTCTCTTAACATTTTGCCATAGCTCGCTTCGTTTCCGAGATATTTGCAGATTTATCTCAAGGGAAGGGGCCTGACGGACATATTTCGAGATATTTCTTCTTCTTGTTGTTCTTCTTCTGCACAGCTAAGCTGGAAGTGGCATTTGCGGCTCGCACTAGTGCAGAGTTATCTCAAAGAAAGGGGCCACGGTGTTTCTGTATCTCTATTATGTTGGTGCGGCTTCGGAACTTTTAAATATCGCGATATATCTCGAAAACTACGCTTCTGATCAAAAAATATCATAGAACATAAATTGTAGGAAACATAATTCTCTACAAAAAAGGTCTCTTAACATTTTGCCATAGCTCGCTTCGTTTCCGAGATATTTGCAGATTTATCTCAAGGGAAGGCGCCTGACGGACATATTTCGAGATATTTCTTCTTCTTGTTGTTCTTCTTCTGCACAGCTAAGCTGGAAGTGGCATTTGCGGCTCGCACTAGTGCAGAGTTATCTCAAAGAAAGGTGCCACGGTGTTCCTGTATCTCTATTATGTTGGTGCGGCTTCGGAACTTTTAAATATCTTGATATATCTCGAGATCTACGCATCTGATCAAAAAATATCATAGAACATAAAAAGTAGGAAACTTAATTCTCTACAAAAAAGGTCTCTGAACATTTTGCCATAGCTCGCTTCGTTTCCGAGATATTTGCAGATTTATCTCAAAGGAAGGGGCCTGACGGACATATTTCGAGATATTTCTTCTTCTTGTTGTTCTTCTTCTGCACAGCTAAGCTGGAAGTGGCATTTGCGGCTCGCACTAGTGCAGAGTTATCTCAAAGAAAGGTGCCACGGTGTTCCTGTATCTCTATTATGTTGGTGCGGCTTCGGAGCTTTTAAATATCTTGATATATCTCGAGATCTACGCATCTGATCAAAAAATATCATAGAACATAAAAAGTAGGAAACTTAATTCTCTACAAAAAAGGTCTCTGAACATTTTGCCATAGCTCGCTTCGTTTCCGAGATATTTGCAGATTTATCTCAAGGGAAGGGGCCTGACGGACATATTTCGAGATATTTCTTCTTCTTGTTGTTCTTCTTCTGCACAGCTAAGCTGGAAGTGGCATTTGCAGCTCGCAATATTGCAGAGTTATCTCAAAGAAAGGGGCCACGGTGTTTCTGTATCTCTATTACGTTGGTGCGGCTTCGGAACCTTTAAATATCTTGATATATCTCGAGAACTACGCATCTGATCAAAAAATATCATAGAACATAAAAAGTAGGAAACTTAATTCTGTACAAAAAAGGTCTCTTAACATTTTGCCATAGCTCGCTTCGATTCCGAGATATTTGCAGATTTATCTCAAGGGAAGGCGCCTGACGGACATATTTCGAGATATTTCTTCTTCTTGTTGTTCTTCTTCTGCACAGCTAAGCTGGAAATGGCATTTACAACTCGCAATAGTGCAGAGTTATCTGAAAGAAAGGGGCCACGGTGTTTCTGTATCTCTATTATGTTGGTGCGGCTTCGGAACTTTTATAGATCTTGATATATCTCGAGAACTACGCATCTGATCAAAAAATATCATAGAACATAAATTGTACGAAACATAATTCTCTACAAAAAACGTCTCTTAACATTTTGCCATAGCTCGCTTCGTTTCCGAGATATTTGCAGATTTATCTCAAGGGAAGGGGCCTGACGGACATATTTCGAGATATTTCTTCTTCTTGTTGTTCTTCTTATGCACAGCTAAGCTGGAAGTGGCATTTGCAGCTCGCAATATTGCAGAGTTATCTCAAAGAAAGGGGCCACGGTGTTTCTGTATCTCTATTACGTTGGTGCGGCTTCGGAACCTTTAAATATCTTGATATATCTCGAGAACTACGCATCTGATCAAAAAATATCATAGAACATAAAAAGTAGGAAACTTAATTCTGTACAAAAAAGGTCTCTTAACATTTTGCCATAGCTCGCTTCGTTTCCGAGATATTTGCAGATTTATCTCAAGGGAAGGGGCCTGACGGACATATTTCGAGATATTTCTTCTTCTTGTTGTTCTTCTTCTGCACAGCTAAGCTGGAAGTGGCATTTGCGGCTCGCACTAGTGCAGAGTTATCTCAAAGAAAGGTGCCACGGTGTTCCTGTATCTCTATTATGTTGGTGCGTCTTCGGAACTTTTAAATATCTTGATATATCTCGAGATCTACGCATCTGATCAAAAAATATCATAGAACATAAAAAGTAGGAAACTTAATTCTCTACAAAAAAGGTCTCTGAACATTTTGCCATAGCTCGCTTCGTTTCCGAGATATTTGCAGATTTATCTCAAAGGAAGGGGCCTGACGGACATATTTCGAGATATTTCTTCTTCTTGTTGTTCTTCTTCTGCACAGCTAAGCTGGAAGTGGCATTTGCGGCTCGCACTAGTGCAGAGTTATCTCAAAGAAAGGTGCCACGGTGTTCCTGTATCTCTATTATGTTGGTGCGGCTTCGGAGCTTTTAAATATCTTGATATATCTCGAGATCTACGCATCTGATCAAAAAATATCATAGAACATAAAAAGTAGGAAACTTAATTCTCTACAAAAAAGGTCTCTGAACATTTTGCCATAGCTCGCTTCGTTTCCGAGATATTTGCAGATTTATCTCAAGGGAAGGGGCCTGACGGACATATTTCGAGATATTTCTTCTTCTTGTTGTTCTTCTTCTGCACAGCTAAGCTGGAAGTGGCATTTGCAGCTCGCAATATTGCAGAGTTATCTCAAAGAAAGGGGCCACGGTGTTTCTGTATCTCTATTACGTTGGTGCGGCTTCGGAACCTTTAAATATCTTGATATATCTCGAGAACTACGCATCTGATCAAAAAATATCATAGAACATAAAAAGTAGGAAACTTAATTCTGTACAAAAAAGGTCTCTTAACATTTTGCCATAGCTCGCTTCGTTTCCGAGATATTTGCAGATTTATCTCAAGGGAAGGCGCCTGACGGACATATTTCGAGATATTTCTTCTTCTTGTTGTTCTTCTTCTGCACAGCTAAGCTGGAAATGGCATTTACAACTCGCAATAGTGCAGAGTTATCTCAAAGAAAGGGGCCACGGTGTTTCTGTATCTCTATTATGTTGGTGCGGCTTCGGAACTTTTATAGATCTTGATATATCTCGAGAACTACGCATCTGATCAAAAAATATCATAGAACATAAATTGTACGAAACATAATTCTCTACAAAAAACGTCTCTTAACATTTTGCCATAGCTCGCTTCGTTTCCGAGATATTTGCAGATTTATCTCAAGGGAAGGGGCCTGACGGACATATTTCGAGATATTTCTTCTTCTTGTTGTTCTTCTTATGCACAGCTAAGCTGGAAGTGGCATTTGCAGCTCGCAATATTGCAGAGTTATCTCAAAGAAAGGGGCCACGGTGTTTCTGTATCTCTATTACGTTGGTGCGGCTTCGGAACCTTTAAATATCTTGATATATCTCGAGAACTACGCATCTGATCAAAAAATATCATAGAACATAAAAAGTAGGAAACTTAATTCTGTACAAAAAAGGTCTCTTAACATTTTGCCATAGCTCGCTTCGTTTCCGAGATATTTGCAGATTTATCTCAAGGGAAGGGGCCTGACGGACATATTTCGAGATATTTCTTCTTCTTGTTGTTCTTCTTCTGCACAGCTAAGCTGGAAATGGCATTTACAACTCGCAATAGTGCAGAGTTATCTCAAAGAAAGGGGCCACGGTGTTTCTGTATCTCTATTATGTTGGTGCGGCTTCGGAACTTTTAAATATCTTGATATATCTCGAGAACTACGCATCTGATCAAAAAATATCATAGAACATAGATTGTACGAAACATAATTCTCTACAAAAAACGTCTCTTAACATTTTGCCTAAGCTCGCTTCGTTTCCGAGATATTTGCAGATTTATCTCAAGGGAAGGGGCCTGACGGACATATTTCGAGATATTTCTTCTTCTTGTTGTTCTTCTTATGCACAGCTAAGCTGGAAGTGGCATTTGCAGCTCGCAATAGTGCAGAGGTATCTCAAAGAAAGGGGCCACGGTGTTTCTGTATCTCTATTATGTTGGTGCGGCTTCGGAGCTTTTAAATATCTTGATATATCTCGAGAACTACGCATCTGATCAAAAAATATCATAGAACATAAAAAGTAGGAAACTTAATTCTCTACAAAAAAGGTCTCTCAACATTTTGCTATAGCTCGCTTCGTTTCCAAGATATTTGCAGATTTATCTCAAGGGAAGGGGCCTGACGGACATATTTCGAGATATTTCTTCTTCTTGTTGTTCTTCTTCTGCACAGCTAAGCTGGAAGTGGGATTTGCGGCTCGCACTAGTGCAGAGTTATCTCAAAGAAAGGGGCCACGGTGTTTCTGTATCTCTATTATGTTGGTGCGGCTTCGGAACTTTTAAATATCTTGATATATCTCGAGAACTACGCTTCTGACCAAAAAATATCATAGAACATAAAAAGTAGGAAACTTAATTCTCTACAAATAAGGTCTCTTAACATTTTGCCATAGCTCGCTTCGTTTCCGAGATATTTGCAGATTTATCTCAAGGGAAGGGGCCTGACGGACATATTTCGAGATATTTCTTCTTCTTGTTGTTCTTCTTCTGCACAGCTAAGCTGGAAGTGGGATTTGCGGCTCGCACTAGTGCAGAGTTATCTCAAAGAAAGGGGCCACGGTGTTTCTGTATCTCTATTATGTTGGTGCGGCTTCGGAACTTTTAAATATCTTGATATATCTCGAGAACTACGCTTCTGATCAAAAAATATCATAGAACATAAAAAGTAGGAAACTTAATTCTCTACAAATAAGGTCTCTTAACATTTTGCCATAGCTCGCTTCGTTTCCGAGATATTTGCAGATTTATCTCAAGGGAAGGGGCCTGACGGACATATTTCGAGATATTTCTTCTTCTTGTTGTTCTTCTTCTGCACAGCTAAGCTGGAAGTGGCATTTGCGGCTCGCACTAGTGCAGAGTTATCTCAAAGAAAGGGGCCACGGTGTTTCTGTATCTCTATTATGTTGGTGCGGCTTCGGAACTTTTAAATATCGCGATATATCTCGAAAACTACGCTTCTGATCAAAAAATATCATAGAACATAAATTGTAGGAAACATAATTCTCTACAAAAAAGGTCTCTTAACATTTTGCCATAGCTCGCTTCGTTTCCGAGATATTTGCAGATATATCTCAAGGGAAGGGGCCTGACGGACATATTTCGAGATATTTCTTCTTTTTGTTGTTCTTCTTCTGCACAGCTAAGCTGGAAGTGGCATTTGCGGCTCGCACTAGTGCAGAGTTATCTCAAAGAAAGGTGCCACGGTGTTCCTGTATCTCTATTATGTTGGTGCGGCTTCGGAACTTTTAAATATCTTGATATATCTCGAGATCTACGCATCTGATCAAAAAATATCATAGAACATAAAAAGTAGGAAACTTAATTCTCTACAAAAAAGGTCTCTGAACATTTTGCCATAGCTCGCTTCGTTTCCGAGATATTTGCAGATTTATCTCAAGGGAAGGGGCCTGACGGACATATTTCGAGATATTTCTTCTTCTTGTTGATCTTCTTCTGCACAGCTAAGCTGGAAGTGGCATTTGCAGCTCGCAATATTGCAGAGTTATCTCAAAGAACGGGGCCACGGTGTTTCTGTATCTCTATTACGTTGGTGCGGCTTCGGAACCTTTAAATATCTTGATATATCTCGAGAACTACGCATCTGATCAAAAAATATCATAGAACATAAAAAGTAGGAAACTTAATTCTCTACAAAAAAGGTCTCTCAACATTTTGCTATAGCTCGCTTCGTTTCCAAGATATTTGCAGATTTATCTCAAGGGAAGGGGCCTGACGGACATATTTCGAGATATTTCTTCTTCTTGTTGTTCTTCTTCTGCACAGCTAAGCTGGAAGTGGGATTTGCGGCTCGCACTAGTGCAGAGTTATCTCAAAGAAAGGGGCCACGGTGTTTCTGTATCTCTATTATGTTGGTGCGGCTTCGGAACTTTTAAATATCTTGATATATCTCGAGAACTACGCTTCTGACCAAAAAATATCATAGAACATAAAAAGTAGGAAACTTAATTCTCTACAAATAAGGTCTCTTAACATTTTGCCATAGCTCGCTTCGTTTCCGAGATATTTGCAGATTTATCTCAAGGGAAGGGGCCTGACGGACATATTTCGAGATATTTCTTCTTCTTGTTGTTCTTCTTCTGCACAGCTAAGCTGGAAGTGGCATTTGCAGCTCGCAATAGTGCAGAGTTATCTCAAAGAAAGGGGCCACGGTGTTTCTGTATCTCTATTATGTTGGTGTGGCTTCGGAACTTTTAAATATCTTGATATATATCGAGAACTACGCATCTGATCAAAAAATATCATAGAACATAAAAAGTAGGAAACTTAATTCTCTACAAAAAAGGTCTCTTAACATTTTGCCATAGCTCGCTTCGTTTCCGAGATATTTGCAGATTTATCTCAAGGGAAGAGGCCTGACCGACATATTTCGAGATATTTCTTCTTCTTGTTGTTCTCCTTCTGCACAGCTAAGCTGGAAGTGGCATTTGCGGCTCGCACTAGTGCAGAGTTATCTCAAAGAAAGGGGCCACGGTGTTTCTGTATCTCTATTATGTTGGTGCGGCTTCGGAACTTTTAAATATCGCGATATATCTCGAAAACTACGCTTCTGATCAAAAAATATCATAGAACATAAATTGCAGGAAACATAATTCTCTACAAAAAAGGTCTCTTAACATTTTGCCATAGCTCGCTTCGTTTCCGAGATATTTGCAGATATATCTCAAGGGAAGGGGCCTGACGGACATATTTCGAGATATTTCTTCTTCTTGTTGTTCTTCTTCTGCACAGCTAAGCTGGAAGTGGCATTTGCAGCTCGCACTAGTGCAGAGTTATCTCAAAGAAAGGGGCCACGGTGTTTCTGTATCTCTATTATGTTGGTGCGGCTTCGGAACTTTTAAATATCTTGATATATCTCGAGAACTACGCATCTGATCAAAAAATGTCATAGAACATAAAAAGTAGGAAACTTAATTCTCTACAAATAAGGTCTCTTAACATTTTGCCATAGCTCGCTTCGTTTCCGAGATATTTGCAGATTTATCTCAAGGGAAGGGGCCTGACGGACATATTTCGAGATATTTCTTCTTCTTGTTGTTCTTCTTCTGCACAGCTAAGCTGGAAGTGGCATTTGCAGCTCGCAATATTGCAGAGTTATCTCAAAGAAAGGGGCCACGGTGTTTCTGTATCTCTATTACGTTGGTGCGGCTTCGGAACCTTTAAATATCTTGATATATCTCGAGAACTACGCATCTGATCAAAAAATATCATAGAACATAAAAAGTAGGAAACTTAATGCTGTACAAAAAAGGTCTCTTAACATTTTGCCATAGCTCGCTTCGTTTCCGAGATATTTGCAGATTTATCTCAAGGGAAGGGGCCTGACGGACATATTTCGAGATATTTCTTCTTCTTGTTGTTCTTCTTCTGCACAGCTAAGCTGGAAATGGCATTTACAACTCGCAATAGTGCAGAGTTATCTCAAAGAAAGGGGCCACGGTGTTTCTGTACCTCTATTATGTTGGTGCGGCTTCGGAACTTTTAAAGATCTTGATATATCTCGAGAACTACGCATCTGATCAAAAAATATCATAGAACATAAATTGTACGAAACATAATTCTCTACAAAAAACGTCTCTTAACATTTTGCCATAGCTCGCTTCGTTTCCGAGATATTTGCAGATTTATCTCAAGGGAAGGGGCCTGACGGACATATTTCGAGATATTTCTTCTTCTTGTTGTTCTTCTTATGCACAGCTAAGCTGGAAGTGGCATTTGCAGCTCGCAATATTGCAGAGTTATCTCAAAGCAAGGGGCCACGGTGTTTCTGTATCTCTATTACGTTGGTGCGGCTTCGGAACCTTTAAATATCTTTATATATCTCGAGAACTACGCATCTGATCAAAAAATATCATAGAACATAAAAAGTAGGAAACTTAATTCTGTACAAAAAAGGTCTCTTAACATTTTGCCATAGCTCGCTTCGTTTCCGAGATATTTGCAGATTTATCTCAAGGGAAGGGGCCTGACGGACATATTTCGAGATATTTCTTCTTCTTGTTGTTCTTCTTCTGCACAGCTAAGCTGGAAATGGCATTTACAACTCGCAATAGTGCAGAGTTATCTCAAAGAAAGGGGCCACGGTGTTTCTGTATCTCTATTATGTTGGTGCGGCTTCGGAACTTTTAAATATCTTGATATATCTCGAGAACTACGCATCTGATCAAAAAATATCATAGAACATAGATTGTACGAAACATAATTCTCTACAAAAAACGTCTCTTAACATTTTGCCTAAGCTCGCTTCGTTTCCGAGATATTTGCAGATTTATCTCAAGGGAAGGGGCCTGACGGACATATTTCGAGATATTTCTTCTTCTTGTTGTTCTTCTTCTGCACAGCTAAGCTGGAAGTGGCATTTGCAGCTCGCAATAGTGCAGAGGTATCTCAAAGAAAGGGGCCACGGTGTTTCTGTATCTCTATTATGTTGGTGCGGCTTCGGAACTTTTAAAGATCTTGATATATCTCGAGAACTACGCATCTGATCAAAAAATATCATAGAACATAAAAAGTAGGAAACTTAATTCTCTACAAAAAAGGTCTCTCAACATTTTGCTATAGCTCGCTTCGTTTCCAAGATATTTGCAGATTTATCTCAAGGGAAGGGGCCTGACGGACATATTTCGAGATATTTCTTCTTCTTGTTGTTCTTCTTCTGCACAGCTAAGCTGGAAGTGGGATTTGCGGCTCGCACTAGTGCAGAGTTATCTCAAAGAAAGGGGCCACGGTGTTTCTGTATCTCTATTATGTTGGTGCGGCTTCGGAACTTTTAAATATCTTGATATATCTCGAGAACTACGCATCTGATCAAAAAATATCATAGAACATAAAAAGTAGGAAACTTAATTCTCTACAAATAAGGTCTCTTAACATTTTGCCATAGCTCGCTTCGTTTCCGAGATATTTGCAGATTTATCTCAAGGGAAGGGGCCTGACGGACATATTTCGAGATATTTCTTCTTCTTGTTGTTCTTCTTCTGCACAGCTAAGCTGGAAGTGGCATTTGCGGCTCGCACTAGTGCAGAGTTATCTCAAAGAAAGGGGCCACGGTGTTTCTGTATCTCTATTATGTTGGTGCGGCTTCGGAACTTTTAAATATCGCGATATATCTCGAAAACTACGCTTCTGATCAAAAAATATCATAGAACATAAATTGTAGGAAACATAATTCTCTACAAAAAAGGTCTCTTAACATTTTGCCATAGCTCGCTTCGTTTCCGAGATATTTGCAGATATATCTCAAGGGAAGGGGCCTGACGGACATATTTCGAGATATTTCTTCTTCTTGTTGTTCTTCTTCTGCACAGCTAAGCTGGAAGTGGCATTTGCGGCTCGCACTAGTGCAGAGTTATCTCAAAGAAAGGTACCACGGTGTTCCTGTATCTCTATTATGTTGGTGCGGCTTCGGAACTTTTAAATATCTTGATATATCTCGAGATCTACGCATCTGATCAAAAAATATCATAGAACATAAAAAGTAGGAAACTTAATTCTCTACAAAAAAGGTCTCTGAACATTTTGCCATAGCTCGCTTCGTTTCCGAGATATTTGCAGATTTATCTCAAGGGAAGGGGCCTGACGGACATATTTCGAGATATTTCTTCTTCTTGTTGATCTTCTTCTGCACAGCTAAGCTGGAAGTGGCATTTGCAGCTCGCAATATTGCAGAGTTATCTCAAAGAAAGGGGCCACGGTGTTTCTGTATCTCTATTACGTTGGTGCGGCTTCGGAACCTTTAAATATCTTGATATATCTCGAGAACTACGCATCTGATCAAAAAATATCATAGAACATAAAAAGTAGGAAACTTAATTCTGTACAAAAAAGGTCTCTTAACATTTTGCCATAGCTCGCTTCGTTTCCGAGATATTTGCAGATTTATCTCAAGGGAAGGGGCCTGACGGACATATTTCGAGATATTTCTTCTTCTTGTTGTTCTTCTTCTGCACAGCTAAGCTGGAAATGGCAATTACAACTCGCAATAGTGCAGAGTTATCTCAAAGAAAGGGGCCACGGTGTTTCTGTATCTCTATTATGTTGGTGCGGCTTCGGAACTTTTAAATATCTTGATATATCTCGAGAACTACGCATCTGATCAAAAAATATCATAGAACATGAATTGTAGGAAACATAATTCTCTACAAAAAACGTCTCTCAACATTTTGCCATAGCTCGCTTCGTTTCCGAGATATTTGCAGATTTATCTCAAGGGAAGGGGCCTGACGGACATATTTCGAGATATTTCTTCTTCTTGTTGTTCTTCTTCTGCACAGCTAAGCTGGAAGTGGCATTTGCAGCTCGCAATAGTGCAGAGTTATCTCAAAGAAAGGGGCCACGGTGTTTCTGTATCTCTATTATGTTGGTGTGGCTTGGGAACTTTTAAATATCTTGATATATATCGAGAACTACGCATCTGATCAAAAAATATCATAGAACATAAAAAGTAGGAAACTTAATTCTCTACAAAAAAGGTCTCTTAACATTTTGCCATAGCTCGCTTCGTTTCCGAGATATTTGCAGATTTATCTCAAGGGAAGAGGCCTGACGGACATATTTCGAGATATTTCTTCTTCTTGTTGTTCTCCTTCTGCACAGCTAAGCTGGAAGTGGCATTTGCGGCTCGCACTAGTGCAGAGTTATCTCAAAGAAAGGGGCCACGGTGTTTCTGTATCTCTATTATGTTGGTGCGGCTTCGGAACTTTTAAATATCGCGATATATCTCGAAAACTACGCTTCTGATCAAAAAATATCATAGAACATAAATTGCAGGAAACATAATTCTCTACAAAAAAGGTCTCTTAACATTTTGCCATAGCTCGCTTCGTTTCCGAGATATTTGCAGATATATCTCAAGGGAAGGGGCCTGACGGACATATTTCGAGATATTTCTTCTTCTTGTTGTTCTTCTTCTGCACAGCTAAGCTGGAAGTGGCATTTGCAGCTCGCACTAGTGCAGAGTTATCTCAAAGAAAGGGGCCACGGTGTTTCTGTATCTCTATTATGTTGGTGCGGCTTCGGAACTTTTAAATATCTTGATATATCTCGAGAACTACGCATCTGATCAAAAAATGTCATAGAACATAAAAAGTAGGAAACTTAATTCTCTACAAATAAGGTCTCTTAACATTTTGCCATAGCTCGCTTCGTTTCCGAGATATTTGCAGATTTATCTCAAGGGAAGGGGCCTGACGGACATATTTCGAGATATTTCTTCTTCTTGTTGTTCTTCTTCTGCACAGCTAAGCTGGAAGTGGCATTTGCAGCTCGCAATAGTGCAGAGGTATCTCAAAGAAAGGGGCCACGGTGTTTCTGTATCTCTATTATGTTGGTGCGGCTTCGGAGCTTTTAAATATCTTGATATATCTCGAGAACTACGCATCTGATCAAAAAATATCATAGAACATAAAAAGTAGGAAACTTAATTCTCTACAAAAAAGGTCTCTCAACATTTTGCTATAGCTCGCTTCGTTTCCAAGATATTTGCAGATTTATCTCAAGGGAAGGGGCCTGACGGACATATTTCGAGATATTTCTTCTTCTTGTTGTTCTTCTTCTGCACAGCTAAGCTGGAAGTGGGATTTGCGGCTCGCACTAGTGCAGAGTTATCTCAAAGAAAGGGGCCACGGTGTTTCTGTATCTCTATTATGTTGGTGCGGCTTCGGAACTTTTAAATATCTTGATATATCTCGAGAACTACGCATCTGATCAAAAAATATCATAGAACATAAAAAGTAGGAAACTTAATTCTCTACAAATAAGGTCTCTTAACATTTTGCCATAGCTCGCTTCGTTTCCAAGATATTTGCAGATTTATCTCAAGGGAAGGGGCCTGACGGACATATTTCGAGATATTTCTTCTTCTTGTTGTTCTTCTTCTGCACAGCTAAGCTGGAAGTGGCATTTGCGGCTCGCACTAGTGCAGAGTTATCTCAAAGAAAGGGGCCACGGTGTTTCTGTATCTCTATTATGTTGGTGCGGCTTCGGAACTTTTAAATATCGCGATATATCTCGAAAACTACGCTTCTGATCAAAAAATATCATAGAACATAAATTGTAGGAAACATAATTCTCTACAAAAAAGGTCTCTTAACATTTTGCCATAGCTCGCTTCTTTTCCGAGATATTTGCAGATATATCTCAAGGGAAGGGGCCTGACGGACATATTTCGAGATATTTCTTCTTCTTGTTGTTCTTCTTCTGCACAGCTAAGCTGGAAGTGGCATTTGCGGCTCGCACTAGTGCAGAGTTATCTCAAAGAGAGGTGCCACGGTGTTCCTGTATCTCTATTATGTTGGTGCGGCTTCGGAACTTTTAAATATCTTGATATATCTCGAGATCTACGCATCTGATCAAAAAATATCATAGAACATAAATTGTAGGAAACATAATTCTCTACAAATAAGGTCTCTTAACATTTTGCCATAGCTCGCTTCGTTTCCGAGATATTTGCAGATTTATCTCAAGGGAAGGGGCCTGACGGACATATTTCGAGATATTTCTTCTTCTTGTTGTTCTTCTTCTGCACAGCTAAGCTGGAAGTGGCATTTGCGTCTCGCACTAGTGCAGAGTTATCTCAAAGAAAGGGGCCACGGTGTTTCTGTATCTCTATTATGTTGGTGCGGCTTCGGAACTTTTAAATATCGCGATATATCTCGAAAACTACGCTTCTGATCAAAAAATATCATAGAACATAAATTGTAGGAAACATAATTCTCTACAAAAAAGGTCTCTTAACATTTTGCCATAGCTCGCTTCGTTTCCGAGATATTTGCAGATATATCTCAAGGGAAGGGGCCTGACGGACATATTTCGAGATATTTCTTCTTCTTGTTGTTCTTCTTCTGCACAGCTAAGCTGGAAGTGGCATTTGCGGCTCGCACTAGTGCAGAGTTATCTCAAAGAAAGGTGCCACGGTGTTCCTGTATCTCTATTATGTTGGTGCGGCTTCGGAACTTTTAAATATCTTGATATATCTCGAGATCTACGCATCTGATCAAAAAATATCATAGAACATAAAAAGTAGGAAACTTAATTCTCTACAAAAAAGGTCTCTGAACATTTTGCCATAGCTCGCTTCGTTTCCGAGATATTTGCAGATTTATCTCAAGGGAAGGGGCCTGACGGACATATTTCGAGATATTTCTTCTTCTTGTTGTTCTTCTTCTGCACAGCTAAGCTGGAAGTGGCATTTGCGGCTCGCACTAGTGCAGAGTTATCTCAAAGAAAGGGGCCACGGTGTTTCTGCATCTCTATTATGTTGGTGCGGCTTCGGAACTTTTAAATATCTCGATATATCTCGAAAACTACGCTTCTGATCAAAAAATATCATAGAACATAAATTGTAGGAAACATAATTCTCTACAAAAAACGTCTCTCAACATTTTGCCATAGCTCGCTTCGTTTCCGAGATATTTGCAGATTTATGTCAAGGGAAGGGGCCTGACGGACATATTTCGAGATATTTCTTCTTCTTGTTGTGCTTCTTCTGCACAGCTAAACTGGGAGTGGCATTTCCAGCTCGCAATAGTGCAGAGTTATCTCAAAGAAAGGGGCCACGGTGTTTCTGTATCTCTATTATGTTGGTGCGGCTTCGGAACTTTTAAATATCTTGATCTATCTCGAGATCTACGCATCTGATCAAAAAATATCATAGAACATAAGAAGTAGGAAACTTAATTCTCTACAAAAAAGGTCTCTGAACATTTTGCCATAGCTCGCTTCGTTTCCGAGATATTTGCAGATATATCTCAAGGGAAGGGGCCTGACGGACATATTTCGAGATATTTCTTCTTCTTGTTGATCTTCTTCTGCACAGCTAAGCTGGAAGTGGCATTTGCGGCTCGCACTAGTGCAGAGTTATCTCAAAGAAAGGGGCCACGGTGTTTCTGCATCTCTATTATGTTGGTGCGGCTTCGGAACTTTTAAATATCTCGATATATCTCGAAAACTACGCTTCTGATCAAAAAATATCATAGAACATAAATTGTAGGAAACATAATTCTCTACAAATAAGGTCTCTTAACATTTTGCCATAGCTCGCTTCGTTTCCGAGATATTTGCAGATTTATCTCAAGGGAAGGGGCCTGACGGACATATTTCGAGATATTTCTTCTTCTTGTTGTTCTTCTTCTGCACAGCTAAGCTGGAAGTGGCATTTGCGTCTCGCACTAGTGCAGAGTTATCTCAAAGAAAGGGGCCACGGTGTTTCTGTATCTCTATTATGTTGGTGCGGCTTCGGAACATTTAAATATCTTGATCTATCTCGAAAACTACGCATCTGATCAAAAAATATCATAGAACATAAAAAGTAGGAAACTTAATTCTCTACAAAAAAGGTCTCTCAACATTTTGCTATAGCTCGCTTCGTTTCCAAGATATTTGCAGATTTATCTCAAGGGAAGGGGCCTGACGGACATATTTCGAGATATTTCTTCTTCTTGTTGTTCTTCTTCTGCACAGCTAAGCTGGAAGTGGGATTTGCGGCTCGCACTAGTGCAGAGTTATCTCAAAGAAAGGGGCCACGGTGTTTCTGTATCTCTATTATGTTGGTGCGGCTTCGGAACTTTTAAATATCGCGATATATCTCGAAAACTACGCTTCTGATCAAAAAATATCATAGAACATAAATTGCAGGAAACATAATTCTCTACAAAAAAGGTCTCTTAACATTTTGCCATAGCTCGCTTCGTTGCCGAGATATTTGCAGATATATCTCAAGGGAAGGGGCCTGACGGACATATTTCGAGATATTTCTTCTTCTTGTTGTTCTTCTTCTGCACAGCTAAGCTGGAAGTGGCATTTGCAGCTCGCACTAGTGCAGAGTTATCTCAAAGAAAGGGGCCACGGTGTTTCTGTATCTCTATTATGTTGGTGCGGCTTCGGAACTTTTAAATATCTTGATATATCTCGAGAACTACGCATCTGATCAAAAAATGTCATAGAACATAAAAAGTAGGAAACTTAATTCTCTACAAATAAGGTCTCTTAACATTTTGCCATAGCTCGCTTCGTTTCCGAGATATTTGCAGATTTATCTCAAGGGAAGGGGCCTGACGGACATATTTCGAGATATTTCTTCTTCTTGTTGTTCTTCTTCTGCACAGCTAAGCTGGAAGTGGCATTTGCAGCTCGCAATATTGCAGAGTTATCTCAAAGAAAGGGGCCACGGTGTTTCTGTATCTCTATTACGTTGGTGCGGCTTCGGAACCTTTAAATATCTTGATATATCTCGAGAACTACGCATCTGATCATAAAAAAATATCATAGAACATAAAAAGTAGGAAACTTAATTCTGTACAAAAAAGGTCTCTTAACATTTTGCCATAGCTCGCTTCGTTTCCGAGATATTTGCAGATTTATCTCAAGGGAAGGGGCCTGACGGACATATTTCGAGATATTTCTTCTTCTTGTTGTTCTTCTTATGCACAGCTAAGCTGGAAGTGGCATTTGCAGCTCGCAATAGTGCAGAGGTATCTCAAAGAAAGGGGCCACGGTGTTTCTGTATCTCTATTATGTTGGTGCGGCTTCGGAACTTTTAAATATCGCGATATATCTCGAAAACTACGCTTCTGATCAAAAAATATCATAGAACATAAATTGTAGGAAACATAATTCTCTACAAAAAAGGTCTCTTAACATTTTGCCATAGCTCGCTTCTTTTCCGAGATATTTGCAGATATATCTCAAGGGAAGGGGCCTGACGGACATATTTCGAGATATTTCTTCTTCTTGTTGTTCTTCTTCTGCACAGCTAAGCTGGAAGTGGCATTTGCGGCTCGCACTAGTGCAGAGTTATCTCAAAGAAAGGTGCCACGGTGTTCCTGTATCTCTATTATGTTGGTGCGGCTTCGGAACTTTTAAATATCTTGATATATCTCGAGATCTACGCATCTGATCAAAAAATATCATAGAACATAAATTGCAGGAAACATAATTCTCTACAAATAAGGTCTCTTAACATTTTGCCATAGCTCGCTTCGTTTCCGAGATATTTGCAGATTTATCTCAAGGGAAGGGGCCTGACGGACATATTTCGAGATATTTCTTCTTCTTGTTGTTCTTCTTCTGCACAGCTAAGCTGGAAGTGGCATTTGCGTCTCGCACTAGTGCAGAGTTATCTCAAAGAAAGGGGCCACGGTGTTTCTGTATCTCTATTATGTTGGTGCGGCTTCGGAACTTTTAAATATCGCGATATATCTCGAAAACTACGCTTCTGATCAAAAAATATCATAGAACATAAATTGTAGGAAACATAATTCTCTACAAAAAAGGTCTCTTAACATTTTGCCATAGCTCGCTTCGTTTCCGAGATATTTGCAGATATATCTCAAGGGAAGGGGCCTGACGGACATATTTCGAGATATTTCTTCTTCTTGTTGTTCTTCTTCTGCACAGCTAAGCTGGAAGTGGCATTTGCGGCTCGCACTAGTGCAGAGTTATCTCAAAGAAAGGTGCCACGGTGTTCCTGTATCTCTATTATGTTGGTGCGGCTTCGGAACTTTTAAATATCTTGATATATCTCGAGATCTACGCATCTGATCAAAAAATATCATAGAACATAAAAAGTAGGAAACTTAATTCTCTACAAAAAAGGTCTCTGAACATTTTGCCATAGCTCGCTTCGTTTCCGAGATATTTGCAGATTTATCTCAAGGGAAGGGGCCTGACGGACATATTTCGAGATATTTCTTCTTCTTGTTGTTCTTCTTCTGCACAGCTAAGCTGGAAGTGGCATTTGCGGCTCGCACTAGTGCAGAGTTATCTCAAAGAAAGGGGCCACGGTGTTTCTGCATCTCTATTATGTTGGTGCGGCTTCGGAACTTTTAAATATCTCGATATATCTCGAAAACTACGCTTCTGATCAAAAAATATCATAGAACATAAATTGTAGGAAACATAATTCTCTACAAAAAACGTCTCTCAACATTTTGCCATAGCTCGCTTCGTTTCCGAGATATTTGCAGATTTATGTCAAGGGAAGGGGCCTGACGGACATATTTCGAGATATTTCTTCTTCTTGTTGTGCTTCTTCTGCACAGCTAAACTGGGAGTGGCATTTCCAGCTCGCAATAGTGCAGAGTTATCTCAAAGAAAGGGGCCACGGTGTTTCTGTATCTCTATTATGTTGGTGCGGCTTCGGAACTTTTAAATATCTTGATCTATCTCGAGATCTACGCATCTGATCAAAAAATATCATAGAACATAAGAAGTAGGAAACTTAATTCTCTACAAAAAAGGTCTCTGAACATTTTGCCATAGCTCGCTTCGTTTCCGAGATATTTGCAGATATATCTCAAGGGAAGGGGCCTGACGGACATATTTCGAGATATTTCTTCTTCTTGTTGATCTTCTTCTGCACAGCTAAGCTGGAAGTGGCATTTGCGGCTCGCACTAGTGCAGAGTTATCTCAAAGAAAGGGGCCACGGTGTTTCTGCATCTCTATTATGTTGGTGCGGCTTCGGAACTTTTAAATATCTCGATATATCTCGAAAACTACGCTTCTGATCAAAAAATATCATAGAACATAAATTGTAGGAAACATAATTCTCTACAAAAAACGTCTCTCAACATTTTGCGATAGCTCGCTTCGTTTCCGAGATATTTGCAGATTTATGTCAAGGGAAGGGGCCTGACGGACATATTTCGAGATATTTCTTCTTCTTGTTGTGCTTCTTCTGCACAGCTAAACTGGGAGTGGCATTTCCAGCTCGCAATAGTGCAGAGTTATCTCAAAGAAAGGGGCCACGGTGTTTCTGTATCTCTATTATGTTGGTGCGGCTTCGGAACTTTTAAATATCTTGATCTATCTCGAGAACTACGCATCTGATCAAAAAATATCATAGAACATAAAAAGTAGGAAATTTGATTCTCTACAAAAAAGGTCTTTAAACATTTTGCCATAGCTCGCTTCGTTTCCGAGATATTTGCAGATTTATCTCAAGGGAAGGGGCCTGACGGACATATTTCGAGATATTTCTTCTTCTTGTTGTTCTTCTTCTGCACAGCTAAGCTGGAAGTGGCATTTGCGGCTCGCACTAGTGCTGAGTTATCTCAAAGAAAGGGGCCACGGTGTTTCTGTATCTCTATTATGTTGGTGCGGCTTCGGAACTTTTAAATATCGCGATATATCTCGAAAACTACGCTTCTGATCAAAAAATATCATAGAACATAAATTGTAGGAAACATAATTCTCTACAAAAAAGGTCTCTTAACATTTTGCCATAGCTCGCTTCGTTTCCGAGATATTTGCAGATATATCTCAAGGGAAGGGGCCTGACGGACATATTTCGAGATATTTCTTCTTCTTGTTGTTCTTCTTCTGCACAGCTAAGCTGGAAGTGGCATATGCGGCTCGCACTAGTGCAGAGTTATCTCAAAGAAAGGTGCCACGGTGTTCCTGTATCTCTATTATGTTGGTGCGGCTTCGGAACTTTTAAATATCTTGATATATCTCGAGATCTACGCATCTGATCAAAAAATATCATAGAACATAAAAAGTAGGAAACTTAATTCTCTACAAAAAAGGTCTCTGAACATTTTGCCATAGCTCGCTTCGTTTCCGAGATATTTGCAGATTTATCTCAAGGGAAGGGGCCGACGGACATATTTCGAGATATTTCTTCTTCTTGTTGTTCTTCTTCTGCACAGCTAAGCTGGAAGTGGCATTTGCGGCTCGCACTAGTGCAGAGTTATCTCAAAGAAAGGGGCCACGGTGTTTCTGCATCTCTATTATGTTGGTGCGGCTTCGGAACTTTTAAATATCTCGATATATCTCGAAAACTACGCTTCTGATCAAAAAATATCATAGAACATAAATTGTAGGAAACATAATTCTCTACAAAAAACGTCTCTCAACATTTTGCCATAGCTCGCTTCGTTTCCGAGATATTTGCAGATTTATGTCAAGGGAAGGGGCCTGACGGACATATTTCGAGATATTTCTTCTTCTTGTTGTGCTTCTTCTGCACAGCTAAGCTGGAAGTGGCATTTGCAGCTCGCACTAGTGCAGAGTTATCTCAAAGAAAGGGGCCACGGTGTTTCTGTATCTCTATTACGTTGGTGCGGCTTCGGAACCTTTAAATATCTTGATATATCTCGAGAACTACGCATCTGATCATAAAAAAATATCATAGAACATAAAAAGTAGGAAACTTAATTCTGTACAAAAAAGGTCTCTTAACATTTTGCCATAGCTCGCTTCGTTTCCGAGATATTTGCAGATTTATCTCAAGGGAAGGGGCCTGACGGACATATTTCGAGATATTTCTTCTTCTTGTTGTTCTTCTTATGCACAGCTAAGCTGGAAGTGGCATTTGCAGCTCGCAATAGTGCAGAGGTATCTCAAAGAAAGGGGCCACGGTGTTTCTGTATCTCTATTATGTTGGTGCGGCTTCGGAACTTTTAAATATCGCGATATATCTCGAAAACTACGCTTCTGATCAAAAAATATCATAGAACATAAATTGTAGGAAACATAATTCTGTACAAAAAAGGTCTCTTAACATTTTGCCATAGCTCGCTTCTTTTCCGAGATATTTGCAGATATATCTCAAGGGAAGGGGCCTGACGGACATATTTCGAGATATTTCTTCTTCTTGTTGTTCTTCTTCTGCACAGCTAAGCTGGAAGTGGCATTTGCGGCTCGCACTAGTGCAGAGTTATCTCAAAGAAAGGTGCCACGGTGTTCCTGTATCTCTATTATGTTGGTGCGGCTTCGGAACTTTTAAATATCTTGATATATCTCGAGATCTACGCATCTGATCAAAAAATATCATAGAACATAAATTGCAGGAAACATAATTCTCTACAAATAAGGTCTCTTAACATTTTGCCATAGCTCGCTTCGTTTCCGAGATATTTGCAGATTTATCTCAAGGGAAGGGGCCTGACGGACATATTTCGAGATATTTCTTCTTCTTGTTGTTCTTCTTCTGCACAGCTAAGCTGGAAGTGGCATTTGCGTCTCGCACTAGTGCAGAGTTATCTCAAAGAAAGGGGCCACGGTGTTTCTGTATCTCTATTATGTTGGTGCGGCTTCGGAACTTTTAAATATCGCGATATATCTCGAAAACTACGCTTCTGATCAAAAAATATCATAGAACATAAATTGTAGGAAACATAATTCTCTACAAAAAAGGTCACTTAACATTTTGCCATAGCTCGCTTCGTTTCCGAGATATTTGCAGATATATCTCAAGGGAAGGGGCCTGACGGACATATTTCGAGATATTTCTTCTTCTTGTTGTTCTTCTTCTGCACAGCTAAGCTGGAAGTGGCATTTGCGGCTCGCACTAGTGCAGAGTTATCTCAAAGAAAGGTGCCACGGTGTTCCTGTATCTCTATTATGTTGGTGCGGCTTCGGAACTTTTAAATATCTTGATATATCTCGAGATCTACGCATCTGATCAAAAAATATCATAGAACATAAAAAGTAGGAAACTTAATTCTCTACAAAAAAGGTCTCTGAACATTTTGCCATAGCTCGCTTCGTTTCCGAGATATTTGCAGATTTATCTCAAGGGAAGGGGCCTGACGGACATATTTCGAGATATTTCTTCTTCTTGTTGTTCTTCTTCTGCACAGCTAAGCTGGAAGTGGCATTTGCGGCTCGCACTAGTGCAGAGTTATCTCAAAGAAAGGGGCCACGGTGTTTCTGCATCTCTATTATGTTGGTGCGGCTTCGGAACTTTTAAATATCTCGATATATCTCGAAAACTACGCTTCTGATCAAAAAATATCATAGAACATAAATTGTAGGAAACATAATTCTCTACAAAAAACGTCTCTCAACATTTTGCCATAGCTCGCTTCGTTTCCGAGATATTTGCAGATTTATGTCAAGGGAAGGGGCCTGACGGACATATTTCGAGATATTTCTTCTTCTTGTTGTGCTTCTTCTGCACAGCTAAACTGGGAGTGGCATTTCCAGCTCGCAATAGTGCAGAGTTATCTCAAAGAAAGGGGCCACGGTGTTTCTGTATCTCTATTATGTTGGTGCGGCTTCGGAACTTTTAAATATCTTGATCTATCTCGAGATCTACGCATCTGATCAAAAAATATCATAGAACATAAGAAGTAGGAAACTTAATTCTCTACAAAAAAGGTCTCTGAACATTTTGCCATAGCTCGCTTCGTTTCCGAGATATTTGCAGATATATCTCAAGGGAAGGGGCCTGACGGACATATTTCGAGATATTTCTTCTTCTTGTTGATCTTCTTCTGCACAGCTAAGCTGGAAGTGGCATTTGCGGCTCGCACTAGTGCAGAGTTATCTCAAAGAAAGGGGCCACGGTGTTTCTGCATCTCTATTATGTTGGTGCGGCTTCGGAACTTTTAAATATCTCGATATATCTCGAAAACTACGCTTCTGATCAAAAAATATCATAGAACATAAATTGTAGGAAACATAATTCTCTACAAAAAAGGTCTCTTAACATTTTGCCATAGCTCGCTTCGTTTCCGAGATATTTGCAGATATATCTCAAGGGAAGGGGCCTGACGGACATATTTCGAGATATTTCTTCTTCTTGTTGTTCTTCTTCTGCACAGCTAAGCTGGAAGTGGCATATGCGGCTCGCACTAGTGCAGAGTTATCTCAAAGAAAGGTGCCACGGTGTTCCTGTATCTCTATTATGTTGGTGCGGCTTCGGAACTTTTAAATATCTTGATATATCTCGAGATCTACGCATCTGATCAAAAAATATCATAGAACATAAAAAGTAGGAAACTTAATTCTCTACAAAAAAGGTCTCTGAACATTTTGCCATAGCTCGCTTCGTTTCCGAGATATTTGCAGATTTATCTCAAGGGAAGGGGCCGACGGACATATTTCGAGATATTTCTTCTTCTTGTTGTTCTTCTTCTGCACAGCTAAGCTGGAAGTGGCATTTGCGGCTCGCACTAGTGCAGAGTTATCTCAAAGAAAGGGGCCACGGTGTTTCTGCATCTCTATTATGTTGGTGCGGCTTCGGAACTTTTAAATATCTCGATATATCTCGAAAACTACGCTTCTGATCAAAAAATATCATAGAACATAAATTGTAGGAAACATAATTCTCTACAAAAAACGTCTCTCAACATTTTGCCATAGCTCGCTTCGTTTCCGAGATATTTGCAGATTTATGTCAAGGGAAGGGGCCTGACGGACATATTTCGAGATATTTCTTCTTCTTGTTGTGCTTCTTCTGCACAGCTAAGCTGGAAGTGGCATTTGCAGCTCGCAATAGTGCAGAGTTATCTCAAAGAAAGGGGCCACGGTGTTTCTGTATCTCTATTATGATGGTGCGGCTTCGGAACTTTTAAATATCTCGATATATCTCGAAAAGTACGCTTCTGATCAAAAAATACCATAGAACATAAAAAGTAGGAAACTTAATTCTCTACAAAAAAGGTCTCTAAACATTTTGCCATAGCTCGCTTCGTTTCCGAGATATTTGCAGATTTATCTCAAGGGAAGGGGCCTAACGGACATATTTCGAGATATTTCTTCTTCTTGTTGTTCTTCTTCTGCACAGCTAAACTGGAAGTGGCATTTCCAGCTCGCAATAGTGCAGAGTTATCTCAAAGAAAGGGGCCACGGTGTTTCTGTATCTCTATTATGTTGGTGCGGCTTCGGAACTTTTAAATATCTTGATATATCTAGAGAACTACGCATCTGATCAAAAAATATCAGAGAACATAAAAAGTAGGAAACTTAATTCTCTACAAATAAGGTCTCTTAACATTTTGCCATAGCTCGCTTCGTTTCCGAGATATTTGCAG
Source organism: Osmia lignaria lignaria (assembly GCF_051020975.1). Classification (NCBI taxonomy): domain Eukaryota; kingdom Metazoa; phylum Arthropoda; class Insecta; order Hymenoptera; family Megachilidae; genus Osmia; species Osmia lignaria. The sequence continues at coordinate 9,665,646 of NW_027478161.1, forward strand.
ATATATCTCAAGGGAAGGGGCCTGACGGACATATTTCGAGATATTTCTTCTTCTTGTTGTTCTTCTTCTGCACAGCTAAGCTGGAAGTGGCATTTGCAGCTCGCACTAGTGCAGAGTTATCTCAAAGAAAGGGGCCACGGTGTTTCTGTATCTCTATTATGTTGGTGCGGCTTCGGAACTTTTAAATATCTTGATATATCTCGAGAACTACGCATCTGATCAAAAAATATCATAGAACATAAATTGTACGAAACATAATTCTCTACAAAAAACGTCTCTTAACATTTTGCCATAGCTCGCTTCGTTTCCGAGATATTTGCAGATTTATCTCAAGGGAAGGGGCCTGACGGACATATTTCGAGATATTTCTTCTTCTTGTTGTTCTTCTTATGCACAGCTAAGCTGGAAGTGGGATTTGCGGCTCGCACTAGTGCAGAGTTATCTCAAAGAAAGGGGCCACGGTGTTTCTGTATCTCTATTATGTTGGTGCGGCTTCGGAACTTTTAAATATCTTGATATATCTCGAGAACTACGCATCTGATCAAAAAATATCATAGAACATAAAAAGTAGGAAACTTAATTCTCTACAAATAAGGTCTCTTAACATTTTGCCATAGCTCGCTTCGTTTCCGAGATATTTGCAGATTTATCTCAAGGGAAGGGGCCTGACGGACATATTTCGAGATATTTCTTCTTCTTGTTGTTCTTCTTCTGCACAGCTAAGCTGGAAGTGGCATTTGCGGCTCGCACTAGTGCAGAGTTATCTCAAAGAAAGGGGCCACGGTGTTTCTGCATCTCTATTATGTTGGTGCGGCTTCGGAACTTTTAAATATCTCGATATATCTCGAAAACTACGCTTCAGATCAAAAAATATCATAGAACATAAATTGTAGGAAACATAATTCTCTACAAAAAACGTCTCTCAACATTTTGCCATAGCTCGCTTCGTTTCCGAGATATTTGCAGATTTATGTCAAGGGAAGGGGCCTGACGGTCATATTTCGAGATATTTCTTCTTCTTGTTGTTCTTCTTCTGCACAGCTAAGCTGGAAATGGCATTTACAACTCGCAATAGTGCAGAGTTTTCTCAAAGAAAGGGGCCACGGTGTTTCTGTACCTCTATTATGATGGTGCGGCTTCGGAACTTTTAAATATCTCGATATATCTCGAAAAGTACGCTTCTGATCAAAAAATACCATAGAACATAAAAAGTAGGAAACTTAATTCTCTACAAAAAAGGTCTCTTAACATTTTGCCATAGCTCGCTTCGTTTCCGAGATATTTGCAGATTTACCTCAAGGGAAGGGGCCTAACGGACATATTTCGAGATATTTCTTCTTCTTGTTGTTCTTCTTCTGCACAGCTAAACTGGGAGTGGCATTTCCAGCTCGCAATAGTGCAGAGTTATCTCAAAGAAAGGGGCCACGGTGTTTCTGTATCTCTATTATGTTGGTGCGGCTTCGGAACTTTTAAATATCTTGATCTATCTCGAGAACTACGCATCTGATCAAAAAATATCAGAGAACATAAAAAGTAGGAAATTTAATTCTCTACAAAAAAGGTCTCTAAACATTTTGCCATAGCTCGCTTCGTTTCCGAGATATTTGCAGATTTATCTCAAGGGAAGGGGCCTAACGGACATATTTCGAGATATTTCTTCTTCTTGTTGTTCTTCTACTGCACAGCTAAACTGGAAGTGGCATTTCCAGCTCGCAATAGTGCAGAGTTATCTCAAAGAAAGGGGCCACGGTGTTTCTGTATCTCTATTATGTTGGTGCGGCTTCGGAACTTTTAAATATCTTGATATATCTCGAGAACTACGCATCTGATCAAAAAATATCATAGAACGTAAAAAGTAGGAAACTTAATTCTCTACCAAAAAGGTCTCTTAACATTTTGCCATAGCTCGCTTCGTTTCCGAGATATTTGCAGATTTATCTCAAGGGAAGGGGCCTAACGGACATATTTCGAGATATTTCTTCTTCTTGTTGTTCTTCTTCTGCACAGCTAAACTGGAAGTGGCATCTCCAGCTCGCAATAGTGCAGAGTTATCTCAAAGAAAGGGGCCACGGTGTTTCTGTATCTCTATTATGTTGGTGCGGCTTCGGAACTTTTAAATATCTTGATATATCTCGAGAACTACGCATCTGATCAAAAAATATCATAGAAGATAAAAAGTAGGAAACTTAATTCTCTACAAAAAAGGTCTCTTAACATTTTGCCATAGCTCGCTTCGTTTCCGAGATATTTGCAGATTTATCTCAAGGGAAGGGGCCTGACGGACATATTTCGAGATATTTCTTCTTCTTGTTGTTCTTCTTCTGCACAGCTAAACTGGAAGTGGCATTTCCAGCTCGCAATAGTGCAGAGTTATCTCAAAGAAAGAGGCCACGGTGTTTCTGTACCTCTATTATGTTGGTGCAGCTTCGGAACTGTTAAATATCTTGATATATCTGGAGAACTACGCATCTGATCAAAAAATATCATAGAACATAAAAAGTAGAAAACTTAATTCTCTACAAAAAAGGTCTCTTAACATTTTGCCATAGCTCGCTTCGTTTCCGAGATATATGCAGATTTATCTCAAGGGAAGGGGCCTGACGGACATATTTCGAGATATTTCTTCTTCTTGTTGTTCTTCTTCTGCACAGCTAAGCTGGAAGTGGCATTTGCAGCACGCAATAGTGCAGGGTTATCTGAAAGAAAGGGGCCACGGTGTTTCTGTATCTCTATTATGTTGGTGCGGATTCGGAACTTTTAAATATCTTGATATATCTAGAGAACTACGCATCTGATCAAAAAATATCATAGAAGATAAAAAGTAGGAAACTTAATTCTCTACAAATAAGGTCTCTTAACATTTTGCCATAGCTCGCTTCGTTTCCGAGATATTTGCAGATATATCTCAAGGGAAGGGGCCTGACGGACATATTTCGAGATATTTCTTCTTCTTGTTGTTCTTCTTCTGCACAGCTAAGCTGGAAGTGGCATTTGCAGCTCGCAATATTGCAGAGTTATCTCAAAGAAAGGGGCCACGGTGTTTCTGTATCTCTATTACGTTGGTGCGGCTTCGGAACCTTTAAATATCTTGATATATCTCGAGAACTACGCATCTGATCAAAAAATATCATAGAACATAAAAAGTAGGAAACTTAATTCTGTACAAAAAAGGTCTCTTAACATTTTGCCATAGCTCGCTTCGTTTCCGAGATATTTGCAGATTTATCTCAAGGGAAGGGGCCTGACGGTCATATTTCGAGATATTTCTTCTTCTTGTTGTTCTTCTTCTGCACAGCTAAGCTGGAAATGGCATTTACAACTCGCAATAGTGCAGAGTTATCTCAAAGAAAGGGGCCACGGTGTTTCTGTATCTCTATTATGTTGGTGCGGCTTCGGAACTTTTAAATATCTTGATATATCTCGAGAACTACGCATCTGATCAAAAAATATCATAGAACATAAATTGTACGAAACATAATTCTCTACAAAAAAGGTCTCTTAACATTTTGCCATAGCTCGCTTCGTTTCCGAGATATATGCAGATTTATCTCAAGGGAAGGGGCCTGACGGACATATTTCGAGATATTTCTTCTTCTTGTTGTTCTTCTTCTGCACAGCTAAGCTGGAAGTGGCATTTGCAGCTCGCACTAGTGCAGAGTTATCTCAAAGAAAGGGGTCACGGTGTTTCTGTATCTCTATTATGTTGGTGCGGCTTCGGAACTTTTAAATATCTTGATATATCTCGAGAACTACGCATCTGATCAAAAAATATCATAGAACATAAAAAGTAGGAAACTTAATTCTCTACAAATAAGGTCTCTTAACATTTTGCCATAGCTCGCTTCGTTTCCGAGATATTTGCAGATTTATCTCAAGGGAAGGGGCCTGACGGACATATTTCGAGATATTTCTTCTTCTTGTTGTTCTTCTTCTGCACAGCTAAGCTGGAAGTGGCATTTGCGGCTCGCACTAGTGCAGAGTTATCTCAAAGAAAGGGGCCACGGTGTTTCTGTACCTCTATTATGTTGGTGCAGCTTCGGAACTGTTAAATATCTTGATATATCTGGAGAACTACGCATCTGATCAAAAAATATCATAGAACATAAAAAGTAGAAAACTTAATTCTCTACAAAAAAGGTCTCTTAACATTTTGCCATAGCTCGCTTCGTTTCCGAGATATATGCAGATTTATCTCAAGGGAAGGGGCCTGACGGACATATTTCGAGATATTTCTTCTTCTTGTTGTTCTTCTTCTGCACAGCTAAGCTGGAAGTGGCATTTGCAGCACGCAATAGTGCAGGGTTATCTGAACGAAAGGGGCCACGGTGTTTCTGTATCTCTATTATGTTGGTGCGGATTCGGAACTTTTAAATATCTTGATATATCTAGAGAACTACGCATCTGATCAAAAAATATCATAGAACATAAAAAGTAGGAAACTTAATTCTCTACAAATAAGGTCTCTTAACATTTTGCCATAGCTCGCTTCGTTTCCGAGATATTTGCAGATATATCTCAAGGGAAGGGGCCTGACGGACATATTTCGAGATATTTCTTCTTCTTGTTGTTCTTCTTCTGCACAGCTAAGCTGGAAGTGGCATTTCCAGCTCGCAATAGTGCAGAGTTATCTCAAAGGAAGAGGCCACGGTGTTTCTGTACCTCTATTATGTTGGTGCAGCTTCGGAACTGTTAAATATCTTGATATATCTGGAGAACTACGCATCTGATCAAAAAATATCATAGAACATAAAAAGTAGAAAACTTAATTCTCTACAAAAAAGGTCTCTTAACATTTTGCCATAGCTCGCTTCGTTTCCGAGATATATGCAGATTTATCTCAAGGGAAGGGGCCTGACGGACATATTTCGAGATATTTCTTCTTCTTGTTGTTCTTCTTCTGCACAGCTAAGCTGGAAGTGGCATTTGCAGCACGCAATAGTGCAGGGTTATCTGAAAGAAAGAGGCCACGGTGTTTCTGTATCTCTATTATGTTGGTGCGGGTTCGGAACTTTTAAATATCTTGATATATCTAGAGAACTACGCATCTGATCGAAAAATATCATAGAACATAAAAAGTAGGAAACTTAATTCTCTACAAAAAAGGTCTCTTAACATTTTGCCATAGCTCGCTTTGTTTCCGAGATATTTGCAGATTTATCTCAAGGGAAGGGGCCTAACGGACATATTTCGAGATATTTCTTCTTCTTGTTGTTCTTCTTCATCACAGCTAAGCTGGAAGTGGCATTTGCAGCTCGCAATAGTGCAGAGTTATCTCAAAGAAAGGGGCCACGGTGTTTCTGTATCTCTATTATGTTGGTGCAGCTTCGGAACTTTTAAATATCTCGATATATCTCGAAAACTACGCTTCTGATCAAAAAGTATCATAGAACATAAATTGTAGGAAACATAATTCTCTACAAAAAAGGTCTCTTAACGTTTTGCCATAGCTCGCTTCGTTTCCGAGATATTTGCAGATTTATCTCAAGGGAAGGGGCCTGACGGACATATTTCGAGATATTTCTTCTTCTTCATGTTCTTCTTCTGCACAGCTAAGCTGGAAGTGGTATTTGCAGCTCGCAATAGTGCAGAGTTATCTCAGAGAAAGAGGCCACGGTGTTTCTGTACCTCTATTATGTTGGTGCAGCTTCGGAACTTTTAAATATCTTGATATATCTCGAGAACTACGCATCTGATCAAAAAATATCATAGAACATAAAACTAGGAAACTTAATTCTCTACAAAAAAGGTATCTTAACATTTTGCCATAGCTCGCTTCGTTTCCGAGATATTTGCAGATTTATCTCAAGGGAAGGTGCCTGACGGACATATTTCGAGATATTTCTTCTTCTTGTTGTTCTTCTTCTGCACAGCTAAGCTCGAAGTGGCATTTGCAGCTCGCAATAGTGCAGAGTTATCTCAAAGAAAGGGGCCACGGTGTTTCTGTATCTCTATTATGTTGGTGCGGCTGCGGAACTTTTAAATATCTTGATATATCTCGAGAACTACGCACCTGATCAAAAAATATCATAGAGCATAAAGAGTAGGAAACTTAATTCTCTACAAAAAAGGTCTCTTAACATTTTGCCATAGCTCGCTTCGTTTCCGAGATATTTGCAGATTTATCTCAAGGGAAGGGGCCTGACGGACATATTTCGAGATATTTCTTCTTCTTGTTGTTCTTCTTCTGCACAGCTAAGCTGGAAGTGGCATTTGCAGCTCGCAATAGTGGAGAGTTATCTCAAAGAAAGGGGCCACGGTGTTTCTGTATCTCTATTATGTTGGTGCGGCTTCGGAACTTTTAAATATCTTGATATATCTCGAGAACTACGCATCTGATCAAAAAATATCATAGAACATAAAAAGTAGGAAACTTAATTCTCTACAAAAAAGGTCTCTTAACATTTTGCCATAGCACGCTTTGTTTCCGAGATATTTGCAGATTTAGCTCAAGGGAAGGGGCCTGACGGACATATTCCGAGATATTTCTTGTTCTTGTTGTGCTTTTTCTGCACAGCTAAGCTGGAACTGGCATTTGCAGCTCGCAGTAGTGCAGAGTTATCTCACAGAAAGGGGCCACGGTGTTTCTGTATCTCTATTATGTTGGTGCGGCTTCGGAACTTTTAAATATCATGATATATCTCGAAAACTAAGCATCTGATCAAAAAAACCTCATACAACATGAATAGTAGGAAACTTAATTCTCTACAAAAAAGGTCTCTTAAGATTTTGCCATAGCTCGCATCGTTTCCGAGATATTTGCAGATATAGCTCAAGGGAAGGGGCCTGACGGACATATTTCGAGATATTTCTTCTTCTTGTTGTTCTTCTTCTGCACAGCTAAGCTGGAAGTGGCATTTGCAGCTCGGAATAGTGCAGAGTTATTTCAAAGATAGAGGCCACGGTGTTTGTGTATCTTTATTGTGTTGGTGCGGCTTCGGAACTTTTAAATATCTCGATATATCTCGAAAACCACGCATCTGATCAAAAAATATCATAGAACGTAAATTGTAGGAAACATAATTCTCTACAAAAAAGGTATCTTAACATTTTGCTATAGCTCGCTTCGTTTCCGAGATATTTGCAGATTTATCTCAAGGGAAGGTGCCTGACGGACATATTTCGAGATACTTCTTCTTCTTGTTGTTCTTCTTCTGCACAGCTAAGCTGGAAGTGGCATTTGCAGCTCGCAATAGTGCAGAGTTATCTCAGAGAAAGAGGCCACGGTGTTTCTGTACCTCTATTATGTTGGTGCAGCTTCGGAACTTTTAAATATCTTGATATATCTCGAGAACTACGCATCTGATCAAAAAATATCATAGAACATAAAACTAGGAAACTTAATTCTCTACAAAAAAGGTATCTTAACATTTTGCCATAGCTCGCTTCGTTTCCGAGATATGTGCAGATTTATCTCAAGGGAAGGGGTCTGACGGACATATTTCGAGATATTTCTTCTTCTTGTTGTTCTTCTTCTGCACAGCTAAGCTCGAAGTGGCATTGGCAGCTCGCAATAGTGCAGAGTTATTTCAAAGAAAGATGCCACGGTGTTTGTGTATCTTTATTATGTTGGTGCGGCTTCGGAAGTTTTAAATATCTCGATATATCTCGAAAACCACGCATCTGATCAAAAAATATCATAAAACGTAAATTGTAGGAAACATAATTCTCTACAAAAAAGGTATCTAAACATTTTGCTATAGCTCGCTTCGTTTCCGAGATATTTGCAGATTTATCTCAAGGGAAGGTGCCTGACGGACATATTCCGAGATATTTCTTGTTCTTGTTGTGCTTTTTCTGCACAGCTAAGCTGGAACTGGCATTTGCAGCTCGCAGTAGTGCAGAGTTATCTCACAGAAAGGGGCCACGGTGTTTCTGTATCTCTATTATGTTGGTGCGGCTTCGGAACTTTTAAATATCATGATATATCTCGAAAACTAAGCATCTGATCAAAAAAACCTCATACAACATGAATAGTAGGAAACTTAATTCTCTACAAAAAAGGTCTCTTAACATTTTGCCATAGCACGCTTTGTTTCCGAGATATTTGCAGATTTAGCTCAAGGGAAGGGGCCTGACGGACATATTCCGAGATATTTCTTGTTCTTGTTGTGCTTTTTCTGCACAGCTAAGCTGGAACTGGCATTTGCAGCTCGCAGTAGTGCAGAGTTATCTCACAGAAAGGGGCCACGGTGTTTCTGTATCTCTATTATGTTGGTGCGGCTTCGGAACTTTTAAATATCATGATATATCTCGAAAACTAAGCATCTGATCAAAAAAACCTCATACAACATGAATAGTAGGAAACTTAATTCTCTACAAAAAAGGTCTCTTAACATTTTGCCATAGCACGCTTTGTTTCCGAGATATTTGCAGATTTAGCTCAAGGGAAGGGGCCTGACGGACATATTCCGAGATATTTCTTGTTCTTGTTGTGCTTTTTCTGCACAGCTAAGCTGGAACTGGCATTTGCAGCTCGCAGTAGTGCAGAGTTATCTCACAGAAAGGGGCCACGGTGTTTCTGTATCTCTATTATGTTGGTGCGGCTTCGGAACTTTTAAATATCTCGATATATCTCGAAAACCACGCATCTGATCAAAAAATATCATACAACATAAAAAGTAGGAAACTTAATTCTCTACAAGAAAGGTCTCTTAACATTTTGCCATAGCTCGCTTCGTTTCCGAGATATTTGCAGATTTATCTCAAGGGAAGGTGCCTGACGGACATATTTCGAGATATTTCTTCTTCTTGTTGTTCTTCATCTGCACAGCTAAGCTGGAAGTGGCATTTGCAGCTCGCAATAGTGCAGAGTTATCTCAAAGAAAGAGGCCACGGTGTTTCTGTACCTCTATTATGTTGGTGCAGCTTCGGAACTTTTAAATATCTTGATATATCTCGAGAACTACGCATCTGATCAAAAAATATCATAGAACATAAAAAGTAGGAAACTTAATTCTCTTCAAAAAAGGTATCTTAACATTTTGCCATAGCTCGCTTCGTTTCCGAGATATTTGCAGATTTATCTCAAGGGAAGGGGCCTGACGGACATATTTTGAGATATTTCTTCTTCTTGTTGTTCTTCTTCTGCACAGATAAACTGGAAGTGGCATTTCCAGCTCGCAATAGTGCAGAGTTATCTCAAAGAAAGGGGCCACGGTGTTTCTGTATCTCTACTATGTTGGTGCGGCTTCGGAACTTTTAAATATCTGCATATATCTCGAGAACTACGCATCTGATCAAAAAATATCATACAACATAAAAAGTAGGAAACTTAATTCTCTACAAGAAAGGTCTCTTAACATTTTGCCATAGCTCGCTTTGTTTCCGAGATATTTGCAGATTTATCTCAAGGGAAGGTGCCTGACGGACATATTTCGAGATATTTCTTCTTCTTGTTGTTCTTCATCTGCACAGCTAAGCTGGAAGTGGCATTTGCAGCTCGCCATAGTTCAGAGTTATCTCAAAGAAAGAGGCCACGGTGTTTCTGTACCTCTATTATGTTGGTGCAGCTTCGGAACTTTTAAATATCTTGATATATCTCGAGAACTACGCATCTGATCAAAAAATATCATAGAACATAAAAAGTAGGAAACTTAATTCTCTTCAAAAAAGGTATCTTAACATTTTGCCATAGCTCGCTTCGTTTCCGAGATATTTGCAGATTTATCTCAAGGGAAGGGGCCTGACGGACATATTCCGAGATATTTCTTCTTCTTGTTGTTCCTCTTCTGCACAGCTAAGCTGGAAGTGGCATTTGCAGCTGGCAATAGTGCAGAGTTATCTCAAAGAAAGAGGCCACGGTGTTTCTGCACCTCTATTGTGTTGGTGCAGCTTCGGAACTTTTAAATATCTTGATATATCTCGAGAACTACGCATCTGATAAAAAAATATCATAGAACATAAAAAGTAGGAAACCTAATTTTCTACAAAAAAGGTCTGTTAACATTTTGCCGCAGCTCGCTTCGTTTCCGAGATATTTGCAGATTTATCTCAAGGGAAGGGGCCTGACGGACATATTTCGAAATATTTCTTATTCTTGTTGTTCTTCTTCTGCACAGCTAAGCTGGAAGTGGCATTTGCAGGTCGCAATAGTGCAGAGTTATCTCAAAGAAAGGGGCCACGGTGTTTCTGTATCTCTATTATGTTGGTGCGGCTTCGGAACTTTTAAATATCTCGATATATCTCGAAAACTACGCTTCTGATCAAAAAATATCATAGTACGTAAATTGTAGGAAACATAATTCTCTACAAAAAAGGTCTCTTAACATTTTACCATAGCTCGCTTCGTTTCCGAGATATTTGCAGATTTATCTCAAGGGAAGGGTCCTGACGGACATATTTTGAGATATTTCTTCTTCTTGTTGTTCTTCTTCTGCACAGCTAAACTGGAAGTGGCATTTCCAGCTCGCAATAGTGCAGAGTTATCCCAAAGAAAGGGGCCACGGTGTTTCTGTATCTCTATTATGTTGGAGCGGCTTCGGAACTTTTAAATATCTCGATATATCTCGAAAACTACGCTTCTGATCAAAAAATATCATAGAACATAAAAAGTAGGAAACTTAATTCTCTACAAAAACGGTCTCTTAACATTTTCCCATATCTGGCATCGTTTCCGAGATATTTGCAGATTTAGCTCAAGGGAAGGGGCCTGACGGACATATTCCGAGATATTTCTTCTTCTTGTTGTTCCTCTTCTGCACAGCTAAGCTGGAAGTGGCATTTGCAGCTGGCAATAGTGCAGAGTTATCTCAAGGAAAGAGGCCACGGTGTTTCTGTACCTCTATTGTGTTGGTGCAGCTTCGGAACTTTTAAATATCTTGATATATCTCGAGAACTACGCATCTGATAAAAAAATATCATAGAACATAAAAAGTAGGAAACCTAATTTTCTACAAAAAAGGTCTGTTAACATTTTGCCGCAGCTCGCTTCGTTTCCGAGATATTTGCAGATTTATCTCAAGGGAAGGGGCCTGACGGACATATTTCGAAATATTTCTTATTCTTGTTGTTCTTCTTCTGCACAGCTAAGCTGGAAGTGGCATTTGCAGGTCGCAATAGTGCAGAGTTATCTCAAAGAAAGGGGCCACGGTGTTTCTGTATCTCTATTATGTTGGTGCGGCTTCGGAACTTTTAAATATCTCGATATATCTCGAAAACTACGCTTCTGATCAAAAAATATCATAGTACGTAAATTGTAGGAAACATAATTCTCTACAAAAAAGGTCTCTTAACATTTTACCATAGCTCGCTTCGTTTCCGAGATATTTGCAGATTTATCTCAAGGGAAGGGTCCTGACGGACATATTTTGAGATATTTCTTCTTCTTGTTGTTCTTCTTCTGCACAGCTAAACTGGAAGTGGCATTTCCAGCTCGCAATAGTGCAGAGTTATCCCAAAGAAAGGGGCCACGGTGTTTCTGTATCTCTATTATGTTGGAGCGGCTTCGGAACTTTTAAATATCTCGATATATCTCGAAAACTACGCTTCTGATCAAAAAATATCATAGAACATAAATTGTAGGAAACATAATTCTCTACAAAAAAGGTTTCTTAATGTTTTGCCATAGCTCGCTTCGTTTCCGAGATATTTGCAGATTTATCTCAAGGGAAGGGTCCTGACGGACATATTTCGAGATATTTCTTCTTCTTGTTGTTCTTCTTCTGCACAGCTAAACTGGAAGTGGCATTTCCAGCTCGCAATAGTGCAGAGTTATCCCAAAGAAAGGGGCCACGGTGTTTCTGTATCTCTATTATGTTGGAGCGGCTTCGGAACTTTTAAATATCTCGATATATCTCGAAAACTACGCTTCTGATCAAAAAATATCATAGAACATAAAAAGTAGGAAACCTAATTTTCTACAAAAAAGGTCTGTTAACATTTTGCCGCAGCTCGCTTCGTTTCCGAGATATTTGCAGATTTATCTCAAGGGAAGGGGCCTGACGGACATATTTCGAAATATTTCTTATTCTTGTTGTTCTTCTTCTGCACAGCTAAGCTGGAAGTGGCATTTGCAGCTCGCAATAGTGCAGAGTTATCTCAAAGAAAGGGGCCACGGTGTTTCTGTACCTCTATTATGTTGGTGCAGCTTCGGAGCTTTTAAATATCTTGATATATCTCGAGAACTACGCTTCTGATCAAAAAATATCATAGAACATAAATTGTAGGAAACATAATTCTCTACAAAAAAGGTTTCTTAACGTCTTGCCATAGCTCGCTTCGTTTCCGAGATATTTGCAGATTTATCTCAAGGGAAGGGTCCTGACGGACATATTTCGAGATATTTCTTCTTCTTGTTGTTCTTCTTCTGCACAGCTAAACTGGAAGTGGCATTTCCAGCTCGCAATAGTGCAGAGTTATCCCAAAGAAAGGGGCCACGGTGTTTCTGTATCTCTATTATGTTGGTGCGGCTTGGGAACTTTTAAATATCTCGATATATCTCGAAAACTACGCTTCTGATCAAAAAAGATCATAGAACGTAAATTGTAGGAAACATAATTCTCTACAAAAAAGGTCTCTTAACATTTTGCCATTGCTCGCTTCGTTTCCGAGATATTTGCAGATTTATCTCAAGGGAAGGGGTCTGACGGACATATTTCGAGATATTTCTTCTTCTTGTTGTTCTTCTTCTGCACAGCTAAGCTCGAAGTGGCATTTGCTGCTCGCAATAGTGCAGAGTTATCTCAAAGAAAGAGGCCACGGTGTTTCTGTACCTCTATTATGTTGGTGCAGCTTCGGAACTTTTAAATATCTTGATATATCTCGAGAACTACGCATCTGATCAAAAAATATCATAGAACATAAAAAGTAGGAAACTTAATTCTCTACAAAAAAGGTCTCTTAACATTTTACCATAGCTCGCATCGTTTCCGAGATATTTGCAGATTTATCTCAAGGGAAGTGGCCTGACGGACATATTTCAAGATATTTCTTCTTCTTGTTGTTCTTCTTCTGCACAGATAAACTGGAAGTGGCATTTCCAGCTCGCAATAGTGCAGAGTTATCTCAAAGAAAGGGGCCACGGTGTTTCTGTATCTCTATTATGTTGGTGCGGCTTCGGAACTTTTAAATATCTTGATATATCTCGAGAACTACGCATCTGATCAAAAAATATCATACAACATAAAAAGTAGGAAACTTAATTCTCTACAAGAAAGGTCTCTTAACATTTTGCCATAGCTCGCTTCGTTTCCGCGATATATGCAGATTTATCTCAAGGGAAGGTGCCTGACGGACATATTTCGAGATATTTCTTCTTCTTGTTGTTCTTCTTCTGCACAGCTAAGCTGGAAGTGGCATTTGCAGCTCGCAATAGTGCAGAGTTATCTCAAAGAAAGAGGCCACGGTGTTTCTGTACCTCTATTATGTTGGTGCAGCTTCGGAACTTTTAAATATCTTGATATATCTCGAGAACTACGCATCTGATCAAAAAATATCATAGAACATAAAAAGTAGGAAACTTAATTCTCTTCAAAAAAGGTATCTTAACATTTTGCCATAGCTCGCTTCGTTTCTGAGATATTTGCAGATTTATCTCAAGGGAAGGGGCCTGACGGACATATTTTGAGATATTTCTTCTTCTTGTTGTTCTTCTTCTGCACAGATAAACTGGAAGTGGCATTTCCAGCTCGCAATAGTGCAGAGTTATCTCAAAGAAAGGGGCCACGGTGTTTCTGTATCTCTATTATGTTAGTGCGGCTTCGGAACTTTTAAATATCTTGATATATCTCGAGAACTACGCATCTGATCAAAAAATATCATACAACATAAAAAGTAGGAAACTTAATTCTCTACAAGAAAGGTCTCTTAACATTTTGCCATAGCTCACTTCGTTTCCGAGATATTTGCAGATTTATCTCAAGGGAAGGTGCCTGACGGACATATTTCGAGATATTTCTTCTTCTTGTTGTTCTTCTTCTGCACAGCTAAGCTGGAAGTGGCATTTGCAGGTCGCAATAGTGCAGAGTTATCTCAAAGAAAGGGGCCACGGTGTTTCTGTATCTCTATTATGTTGGTGCGGCTTCGGAACTTTTAAATATCTTGATATATCTCGAGAACTACGCATCTGATCAAAAAATATCATAGAACATAAAAAGTAGGAAACTTAATTCTCTACAAAAAAGGTCTCTTAACATTTTGCCATAGCTCGCTTCGTTTCCGAGATATTTGCAGATTTATCTCAAGGGAAGGGGCCTGACGGACATATTTTGAGATATTTCTTCTTCTTGTTGTTCTTCTTCTGCACAGATAAACTGGAAGTGGCATTTCCAGCTCGCAATAGTGCAGAGTTATCTCAAAGAAAGGGGCCACGGTGTTTCTGTATCTCTACTATGTTGGTGCGGCTTCGGAACTTTTAAATATCTGCATATATCTCGAGAACTACGCATCTGATCAAAAAATATCATACAACATAAAAAGTAGGAAACTTAATTCTCTACAAGAAAGGTCTCTTAACATTTTGCCATAGCTCGCTTCGTTTCCGCGATATATGCAGATTTATCTCAAGGGAAGGTGCCTGACGGACATATTTCGAGATATTTCTTCTTCTTGTTGTTCTTCTTCTGCACAGCTAAGCTGGAAGTGGCATTTGCAGCTCGCAATAGTGCAGAGTTATCTCAAAGAAAGAGGCCACGGTGTTTCTGTACCTCTATTATGTTGGTGCAGCTTCGGAACTTTTAAATATCTTGATATATCTCGAGAACTACGCATCTGATAAAAAAATATCATAGAACATAAAAAGTAGGAAACCTAATTTTCTACAAAAAAGGTCTGTTAACATTTTGCCGCAGCTCGCTTCGTTTCCGAGATATTTGCAGATTTATCTCAAGGGAAGGGGCCTGACGGACATATTTCGAAATATTTCTTATTCTTGTTGTTCTTCTTCTGCACAGCTAAGCTGGAAGTGGCATTTGCAGCTCGCAATAGTGCAGAGTTATCTCAAAGAAAGGGGCCACGGTGTTTCTGTACCTCTATTATGTTGGTGCAGCTTCGGAGCTTTTAAATATCTTGATATATCTCGAGAACTACGCTTCTGATCAAAAAATATCATAGAACATAAATTGTAGGAAACATAATTCTCTACAAAAAAGGTTTCTTAACGTCTTGCCATAGCTCGCTTCGTTTCCGAGATATTTGCAGATTTATCTCAAGGGAAGGTGCCTGACGGACATATTTCGAGATATTTCTTCTTCTTGTTGTTCTTCTTCTGCACAGCTAAGCTGGAAGGGGCATTTGCAGCTCGCAATAGTGGAGAGTTATCTCAAAGAAAGGGGCCACGGTGTTTCTGTATCTCTATTATGTTGGAGCGGCTTCGGATCTTTTGAATATCACGATATATCTCGAAAACTACGCTTCTGATCAAAAAATATCATAGAACATAAATTGTAGGAAACATAATTCTCTACAAAAAAGGTCTCTTAACATTTTGCCATAGCTCGTTTCGTTTCCGAGATATTTGCAGATATATCTCAAGGGAAGGGGCCTGACGTACATATTCCGAGATATTTCTTGATCTTGTTGTGCTTCTTCTGCACAGCTAAGCAGGAACTGGCATTTGCTGCTCGCAATAGTGCAGAGTTATCTCACAGAAATGGGCCACGGTGTTTCTGTATCTCTATTATGTTGGTGCGGCTTCGGAACTTTTAAATATCTTGATATATCTCGTGAACTACGCATCTGATCAAAAAATATCATACAATATAAAAAGTAGGAAACTTAATTCTCTACAAAAAAGGTCTCTTAACATTTTGCCATAGCACGCTTTGTTTCCGAGATATTTGCAGATTTAGCTCAAGGGAAGGGGCCTGACGGACATATTCCGAGATATTTCTTGTTCTTGTTGTGCTTTTTCTGCACAGCTAAGCTGGAACTGGCATTTGCAGCTCGCAGTAGTGCAGAGTTATCTCACAGAAAGGGGCCACGGTGTTTCTGTATCTCTATTATGTTGGTGCGGCTTCGGAACTTTTAAATATCATGATATATCTCGAAAACTAAGCATCTGATCAAAAAAACCTCATACAACATGAATAGTAGGAAACTTAATTCTCTACAAAAAAGGTCTCTTAACATTTTGCCATAGCACGCTTTGTTTCCGAGATATTTGCAGATTTAGCTCAAGGGAAGGGGCCTGACGGACATATTCCGAGATATTTCTTGTTCTTGTTGTGCTTTTTCTGCACAGCTAAGCTGGAACTGGCATTTGCAGCTCGCAGTAGTGCAGAGTTATCTCACAGAAAGGGGCCACGGTGTTTCTGTATCTCTATTATGTTGGTGCGGCTTCGGAACTTTTAAATATCATGATATATCTCGAAAACTACGCTTCTGATCAAAAAATATCATAGAACATAAATTGTAGGAAACATAATTCTCTACAAAAAAGGTCTCTTAACATTTTGCCATAGCTCGTTTCGTTTCCGAGATATTTGCAGATATAGCTCAAGGGAAGGGGCCTGACGGACATATTTCGAGATATTTCTTCTTCTTGTTGTTCTTCTTCTGCACAGCTAACCTGGAAGTGGCATTTGCAGCTCGGAATAGTGCAGAGTTATTTCAAAGAAAGAGGCCACGGTGTTTGTGTATCTTTATTGTGTTGGTGCGGCTTCGGAACTTTTAAATATCTCGATATATCTCGAAAACTACGCTTCTGATCAAAAAAGATCATAGAACGTAAATTGTAGGAAACATAATTCTCTACAAAAAAGGTCTCTTAACATTTTGCCATTGCTCGCTTCGTTTCCGAGATATTTGCAGATTTATCTCAAGGGAAGGGGTCTGACGGACATATTTCGAGATATTTCTTCTTCTTGTTGTTCTTCTTCTGCACAGCTAAGCTCGAAGTGGCATTTGCTGCTCGCAATAGTGCAGAGTTATCTCAAAGAAAGAGGCCACGGTGTTTCTGTACCTCTATTATGTTGGTGCAGCTTCGGAACTTTTAAATATCTTGATATATCTCGAGAACTACGCATCTGATCAAAAAATATCATAGAACATAAAAAGTAGGAAACTTAATTCTCTACAAAAAAGGTCTCTTAACATTTTACCATAGCTCGCATCGTTTCCGAGATATTTGCAGATTTATCTCAAGGGAAGTGGCCTGACGGACATATTTCAAGATATTTCTTCTTCTTGTTGTTCTTCTTCTGCACAGATAAACTGGAAGTGGCATTTCCAGCTCGCAATAGTGCAGAGTTATCTCAAAGAAAGGGGCCACGGTGTTTCTGTATCTCTATTATGTTGGTGCGGCTTCGGAACTTTTAAATATCTTGATATATCTCGAGAACTACGCATCTGATCAAAAAATATCATACAACATAAAAAGTAGGAAACTTAATTCTCTACAAGAAAGGTCTCTTAACATTTTGCCATAGCTCGCTTCGTTTCCGCGATATATGCAGATTTATCTCAAGGGAAGGTGCCTGACGGACATATTTCGAGATATTTCTTCTTCTTGTTGTTCTTCTTCTGCACAGCTAAGCTGGAAGTGGCATTTGCAGCTCGCAATAGTGCAGAGTTATCTCAAAGAAAGAGGCCACGGTGTTTCTGTACCTCTATTATGTTGGTGCAGCTTCGGAACTTTTAAATATCTTGATATATCTCGAGAACTACGCATCTGATCAAAAAATATCATAGAACATAAAAAGTAGGAAACTTAATTCTCTTCAAAAAAGGTATCTTAACATTTTGCCATAGCTCGCTTCGTTTCTGAGATATTTGCAGATTTATCTCAAGGGAAGGGGCCTGACGGACATATTTTGAGATATTTCTTCTTCTTGTTGTTCTTCTTCTGCACAGATAAACTGGAAGTGGCATTTCCAGCTCGCAATAGTGCAGAGTTATCTCAAAGAAAGTGGCCACGGTGTTTCTGTATCTCTATTATGTTAGTGCGGCTTCGGAACTTTTAAATATCTTGATATATCTCGAGAACTACGCATCGGATCAAAAAATATCATACAACATAAAAAGTAGGAAACTTAATTCTCTACAAGAAAGGTCTCTTAACATTTTGCCATAGCTCACTTCGTTTCCGAGATATTTGCAGATTTATCTCAAGGGAAGGTGCCTGACGGACATATTTCGAGATATTTCTTCTTCTTGTTGTTCTTCTTCTGCACAGCTAAGCTGGAAGTGGCATTTGCAGGTCGCAATAGTGCAGAGTTATCTCAAAGAAAGGGGCCACGGTGTTTCTGTATCTCTATTATGTTGGTGCGGCTTCGGAACTTTTAAATATCTTGATATATCTCGAGAACTACGCATCTGATCAAAAAATATCATAGAACATAAAAAGTAGGAAACTTAATTCTCTACAAAAAAGGTCTCTTAACATTTTGCCATAGCTCGCATCGTTTCCGAGATATTTGCAGATTTATCTCAAGGGAAGTGGCCTGACGGACATATTTCGAGATATTTCTTCTTCTTGTTGTTCTTCTTCTGCACAGATAAACTGGAAGTGGCATTTCCAGCTCGCAATAGTGCAGAGTTATCTCAAAGAAAGGGGCCACGGTGTTTCTGTATCTCTATTATGTTGGTGCGGCTTCGGAACTTTTAAATATCTTGATATATCTCGAGAACTACGCATCTGATCAAAAAATATCATACAACATAAAAAGTAGGAAACTTAATTCTCTACAAGAAAGGTCTCTTAACATTTTGCCATAGCTCGCTTCGTTTCCGCGATATATGCAGATTTATCTCAAGGGAAGGTGCCTGACGGACATATTTCGAGATATTTCTTCTTCTTGTTGTTCTTCTTCTGCACAGCTAAGCTGGAAGTGGCATTTGCAGCTCGCAATAGTGCAGAGTTATCTCAAAGAAAGAGGCCACGGTGTTTCTGTACCTCTATTATGTTGGTGCAGCTTCGGAACTTTTAAATATCTTGATATATCTCGAGAACTACGCATCTGATAAAAAAATATCATAGAACATAAAAAGTAGGAAACCTAATTTTCTACAAAAAAGGTCTGTTAACATTTTGCCGCAGCTCGCTTCGTTTCCGAGATATTTGCAGATTTATCTCAAGGGAAGGGGCCTGACGGACATATTTCGAAATATTTCTTATTCTTGTTGTTCTTCTTCTGCACAGCTAAGCTGGAAGTGGCATTTGCAGCTCGCAATAGTGCAGAGTTATCTCAAAGAAAGGGGCCACGGTGTTTCTGTACCTCTATTATGTTGGTGCAGCTTCGGAGCTTTTAAATATCTTGATATATCTCGAGAACTACGCTTCTGATCAAAAAATATCATAGAACATAAATTGTAGGAAACATAATTCTCTACAAAAAAGGTTTCTTAACGTCTTGCCATAGCTCGCTTCGTTTCCGAGATATTTGCAGATTTATCTCAAGGGAAGGGTCCTGACGGACATATTTCGAGATATTTCTTCTTCTTGTTGTTCTTCTTCTGCACAGCTAAACTGGAAGTGGCATTTCCAGCTCGCAATAGTGCAGAGTTATCCCAAAGAAAGGGGCCACGGTGTTTCTGTATCTCTATTATGTTGGTGCGGCTTGGGAACTTTTAAATATCTCGATATATCTCGAAAACTACGCTACTGATCAACAAATATCATAGAACATACAAAGTAGGAAACATAATTCTCTACAAAAAAGGTCTCTTAACATTTTCGCATAGCTGGCATCGTTTCCGAGATATTTGCAGATTTAGCTCAAGGGAAGGGGCCTGACGGACATATTCCGAGATATTTCTTCTTCTTGTTGTTCCTCTTCTGCACAGCTAAGCTGGAAGTGGCATTTGCAGCTCGCAATAGTGCAGAGTTATCTCAAAGAAAGAGGCCACGGTGTTTCTGTACCTCTATTATGTTGGTGCAGCTTCGGAACTTTTAAATCTGTTGATATATCTCGAGAACTACGCATCTGATCAAAAAATATCGTACAACATAAAAAGAAGGAAACTTAATTCTCTACAAGAAAGGTCTCTTAACATTTTGCCATAGCTCGCTTCGTTTCCGAGATATTTGCAGATTTATTTCAAGGGAAGGGGCCTGACGGACACATTTCGAGATATTTCTTCTTCTTGTTCTTCTTCTTCTGCACAGCTAAACTGGAAGTGGCATTTCCAGCTCGCAATAGTGCAGAGTTATCTCAAAGAAAGGGGCCACGGTGTTTCTGTATCTCTATTATGTTGGTGCGGCTTCGGAACTTTTAAATATCTTGATATATCTCGAGAACTACGCATCTGATCAAAAAATATCATAGAACATAAAAAGTAGGAAACTTAATTCTCTACAAAAAAGGTCTCTTAACATTTTGCCATAGCTCGCTTCGTTTCCGAGATATTTGCAGATTTAGCTGAAGGGATGGGGCCTGACGGACTTAATCCGAGATATTTCTTGTTCTTGTTGAGCTTCTTCTGCACAGCTAAGCTCGAACTGGCATTTGCAGCTTGCAATAGTGCAGAGTTATCTCAAAGAAAGAGGCCACGGTGTTTATGTATCTTTATTATGTTGGTGCGGCTTCGGAACCTTTAAATATCTCGATATATCTCGAAAACTACGCATCTGATCAAAAAATATCATAGAACATAAATAGTAGGAAACTTAATTTCCTACAAAAAGGGTCTCTCAACGTTTTGCCATAGCTCGCATTGTTTCCGAGATATTTGCAGATTCAGCTCAAAGGAACGGGCCTGACGGACATATTCCGAGATATTTCTTGTTCTTATTGTGCTTTTTCCGCACAGCTAAGCTCGAACTGGCATTTGCAGCTCGCAATAGTGCAGAGTTATCTCAAAGAAAGGGGCAACGGTGTTTCTGTATCTCTATTATGTTGGTGCGGCTTCGAATCTTTTAAATATCTCGATATATCTCGAAAACTACGCTTCTGATCAAAAAATATCATAGAACATAAATTGTAGGAAACATAATTCTCTACAAAAAAGGTCTCTTAACATTTTTCCATAGCTCGTTTCGTTTCCGAGATATTTGCAGATATATCTCAATGGAAGGGGCCTGACGGACCTATTTCGAGATATTTCTTCTTCTTGTTGTTCTTCTTCTGCACAGCTAAGCTGGAAGTGGCATTTGCAGCTCGCAATAGTGCAGAGTTATCTCAAAGAAAGGGGCCACGGTGTTTGTGTATCTCTATTATGTTGGTGCGGCTTCGGAACTTTTAAATATCTTGATATATCTCGAGAACTACGCATCTGATCAAAAGATATCATAGAACATAAAAAGTAGGAAACTTAATTCTCTACAAAAAAGGTCTCTTAACATTTTGCCATACCTCGCTTCGTTTCCGAGATATTTGCAGATTTATCTCAAGGGAAGGGGCCTGACGGACATGTTTCGAGATATTTCTTCTTCTTGTTGTTCTTCTTCTGCACAGCTAAAGTGGAAGTGGCATTTCCAGCTCGCAATAGTGCAGAGTTATCTCAAAGAAAGGGGCCACGGTGTTTCTGTATCTCTATTATGTTGGTGCGGCTTCGGAACTTTTAAATATCTTGATATATCTCGAGAACTACGCATCTGATCAAAAAATATCATAGAACATAAAAAGTAGGAAACTTAATTCTCTATAGAAAAGGTCTCTTAACATTTTGCCATAGCCCGCTTCATTTCCGAGATATTTGCAGATTTATCTCAAGGGAAGGGGCCTAACGGACATATTTCGAGATATTTCTTCTTCTTGTTGTTCTTCTTCTGCACAGCGAAGCTGGAAGTGGCAATTGCAGCTCGCAATAGTGCAGAGTTATCTCAAAGAAAGGGGCCACGGTGTTTCTGTATCTCCATTATGTTGGTGCGGCTTCGGAACTTTTAAATATCTTGATATATCTCGAGAACTACGCATCTGATCAAAAAATATCATAGAACATAAATAGTAGGAAACTTAATTCCCTACAAAAAAGGTCTCTCAACATTTTGCCATAGCTCGCTTCGTTTCCGAGATATTTGCAGATTTATCTCAAGGGAAGGGGCCTGACGGACATATTTCGAGATATTTCTTCTTCCTGTTGTTCTTCTTCTGCACAGCTAAAGTGGAAGTTACATTTGCAGCTCGGAATAGTGCAGAGTTATCTCAAAGAAAGAGGCCACGGTGTTTATGTATCTTTATTATGTTGGTGCGGCTTCGGAACCTTTAAATATCTCGATATATCTCGAAAACTACGCATCTGATCAAAAAATATCATAGAACATAAATAGTAGGAAACTTAATTTCCTACAAAAAGGGTCTCTCAACGTTTTGCCATAGCTCGCATCGTTTCCGAGATATTTGCAGATCTAATTCAAGGGAAGGGGCCTGACGGACATATTTCGAGATATTTCTTCTTCTTGTTGTTCTTCTTCTGCACAGCTAAACTGGAAGTGGCATTTCCAGCTCGCAATAGCGCAGAGTTATCTCAGAGAAAGGGGCCACGGTGTTTCTGTATCTCTATAATGTTGGTGCGGCTTCGGATCTTTTAAATATCTCGATATATCTCGAAAACTACGCTTCTGATCAAAAAATATCATAGAACATAAATTGTAGGAGCCATAATTCTCTACAAAAAAGGTCTCTTAACATTTTGCCATAGTTCGTTTCGTTTCCGAGATATTTGCAGATATATCTCAAGGGAAGGGGCCTGACGGACATATTTCGAGATATTTCTTCTTCTTGTTGTTCTTCTTCTGCACAGCTAAACTGGAAGTGGCATTTCCAGCTCGCAATAGCGCAGAGTTATCTCAAAGAAAGGGGCCACGGTGTTTCTGTATCTCTATTATGTTGGTGCGACTTCGGAACTTTTAAATATCTTGATATATCTCGAGAACTACGCATCTGATGAAAAAATATCATAGAACATAAAAAGTCGGAAACTTAATTCTCTATAGAAAAGGTCTCTTAACATTTTGCCATAGCCCACTTCATTTCCGAGATATTTGCAGATTTATCTCAAGGGAAGGGGCCTAACGGACATATTTCGAGATATTTCTTCTTCTTGTTGTTCTTCTTCTGCACAGCGAAGCTGGAAGTGGCAATTGCAGCTCGCAATAGTGCAGAGTCATCTCAAAGAAAGGGGCCACGGTGTTTCTGTATCTCTATTATGTTGGTGCGGCTTCGGAACTTTTAAATATCTTGATATATCTCGAGAACTACGCATCTGATCAAAAAATATCATAGAACATAAATAGTAGGAAACTTAGTTCTCTACAAAAAAGGTCTCTCAACATTTTGCCATAGCTCGCTTCGTTTCCGAGATATTTGCAGATTTATCTCAAGGGAAGGGGCCTGACGGACATATTTCGAGATATTTCTTCTTCTTGTTGTTCTTCTTCTGCACAGCTAAGCTGGAAGTGGCATTTGCAGCTCGCAATAGTGCAGAGTTATCTCAAAGAAAGGGGCCACGGTGTTTCTGTATTTCTATTATGTTGGTGCGGCTTCGGAACTTTTAAATATCTTGATATATCTCGAGAACTACGAATCTGATCAAAAAATATCATAGAACATAAAAAGTAGGAAACTTAATTCTCTACAAAAAAGGTCTCTTAACATTTTGCCATAGCTCGTTTCGTTTCCGAGATATTTGCAGATATATCTCAAGGGAAGGGGCCTGACGGACATATTTCGAGATATTTGTTCTTCTTGTTGTTGTTCTTCTGCACAGCTAAACTGGAAGTGGCATTACCAGCTCGCAATAGCGCAGAGTTATCTCAAAGAAAGGGGCCACGGTGTTTCTGTATCTCTATTATGTTGGTGCGGCTTCGGAACTTTTAAATATCTTGATATATCTCGAGAACTACGCATCTGATCAAAAAATATCATAGAACATAAAAAGTAGGAAACTTAATTCTCTACAAAAAAGGTCTCTTAACATTTTGCCATAGCTCGCTTCGTTTCCGAGATATTTGCAGATTTATCTCAAGGGAAGGGGCCTGACGGACATATTTCGAGATATTTCTTCTTCTTGTTGTTCTTCTTCTGCACAGCTAAACTGGAAGTGGCATTTCCAGCTCGCAATAGTGCAGAGTTATCTCAAAGAAAGGGGCCACGGTGTTTCTGTATCTCTATTATGTTGGTGCGGCTTCGGAACTTTTAAATATCTCGATATATCTCGAAAACTACGCTTCTGATCAAAAAATATCATAGAACATAAATTGTAGGAAACATAATTCTCTACAAAAAACGTCTCTTAACATTTTGCCATAGCTCGCTTCGTTTCCGAGATATTTGCAGATTTATCTCAAGGGAAGGGGCCTGACGGACATATTTCGAGATATCTCTTCTTCTTGTTGTTCTTCTTCTGCACAGCTAAGCTGGAAGTGGCATTTGCAGCTCGCAATAGTGCAGAGTTATCTCAAAGAAAGGGGCCACGGTGTTTTTGTATCTCTATTATGTTGGTGCGGCTTCGGAACTTTTAAATATCTTGATATATCTCGAGAACTACGCATCTGATCAAAAAATATCATAGAACATAAAAAGTAGGAAACTTAATTCTCTATAGAAAAGGTCTCTTAACATTTTGCCATAGCCCGCTTCATTTCCGAGATATTTGCGGATTTATCTCAAGGGAAGGGGCCTAACGGACATATTTCGAGATATTTCTTCTTCTTGTTGTTCTTCTTCTGCACAGCGAAGCTGGAAGTGGCAATTGCAGCTCGCAATGGTGCAGAGTTATCTCAAAGAAAGGGGCCACGGTGTTTCTGTATCTCTATTATGTTGGTGCGGCTTCGGAACTTTTAAATATCTTGATATATCTCGAGAACTACGCATCTGATCAAAAAATATCATAGAACATAAATAGTAGGAAACTTAATTCTCTACAAAAAAGGTCTCTCAACATTTTGCCATAGCTCGCTTCGTTTCCGAGATATTTGCACATTTATCTCAAGGGAAGGCGCCTAACGGACATATTTCGAGATATTTCTTCTTCTTGTTGTTCTTCTTCTGCACAGCTAAGCTGGAAGTGGCATTTGCGGCTCGCACTAGTGCAGAGTTATCTCAAAGAAAGGGGCCACGGTGTTTCTGTATCTCTATTATGTTGGTGCAGCTTCGGTACTTTTAAATATCTTGATATATCTCGAGATCTACGCATCTGATCAAAAAATATCATAGAACATAAAAAGTAGGAAACTTAATTCTCTACAAAAAAGGTCTCTTAACATTTTGCCATAGCTCGCTTCGTTTCCGAGATATTTGCAGATTTATCTCAAGGGAAGGGGCCTGACGGACATATTTCGAGATATCTCTTCTTCTTGTTGTTCTTCTTCTGCACAGCTAAGCTGGAAGTGGCATTTGCAGCTCGCAATAGTGCAGAGTTATCTCAAAGAAAGGGGCCACGGTGTTTTTGTATCTCTATTATGTTGGTGCGGCTTCGGAACTTTTAAATATCTTGATATATCTCGAGAACTACGCATCTGATCAAAAAATATCATAGAACATAAAAAGTAGGAAACTTAATTCTCTACAAAAAAGGTCTCTTAACATTTTGCCATGGTTCGCTTCGTTTCCGAGATATTTGCAGATTCAGCTCAAATGAACGGGCCTGACGGACATATTTCGAGATATTTCGTCTTCTTGTTGTTCTTCTTCTGCACAGCTAAACTGGAAGTGGCATTTCCAGCTCGCAATAGTGCAGAGTTATCTCAAAGAAAGGGGCCACGGTGTTTCTGTATCTCTACTATGTTGGTGCGGCTTCGGAACTTTTAAATATCTTGATATATCTCGAGAACTACGCATCTGATCAAAAAATATCATAGAACATAAAAAGTAGGAAACTTAATTCTCTACAAAAAAGGTCTCTTAACATTTTGCCATAGCTCGCTTCATTTCCGAGATATTTGCAGATTTATCTCAAGGGAAGGGGCCTGACGTACATATTTCGAGATATTTCTTCTTCTTGTTGTTCTTCTTCTGCACAGCTAAGCTGGAAGTGGCATTTACAGCTCGCAATAGTGCAGAGTTATCTCAAAGAAAGGGGCCACGGTGTTTCTGTATCTCTATTATGTTGGTGCGGCTTCGGAACTTTTAAATATCTTGATATATCTCGAGAACTACGCATCTGATCAAAAAATATCATAGAACATAAAAAGTAGGAAACTTAATTCTCTATAGAAAAGGTCTCTTAAGATTTTGCCATAGCTCGCTTCGTTTCCGAGATATTTGCACATTTATCTCAAGGGAAGGGGCCTAACGGACATATTTCGAGATATTTCTTCTTCTTGTTGTTCTTCTTCTGCACAGCTAAGCTGGAAGTGGCATTTGCGGCTCGCACTAGTGCAGAGTTATCTCAAAGACAGGGGCCACGGTGTTTCTGTATCTCTATTATGTTGGTGCAGCTTCGGAACTTTTAAATATCTTGATATATCTCGAGAACTACGCATCTGATCAAAAAATATCATGGAACATAAAAAGTAGGAAACTTAATTCTCTACAGAAAAGGTCTCTTAACATTTTGCCATAGCTCGCTTCGTTTCCGAGATATTTGCAGATTTATCTCAAGGGAAGGGCCTGACGGACATATTTCGAGATATTTCTTCTTCTTGTTGTTCTTCTTCTGCACAGCTAAGCTGGAAGTGGCATTTGCGGCTCGCACTAGTGCAGAGTTATCTCAAAGAAAGGGGCCACGGTGTTTCTGTATCTCTATTATGTTGGTGCAGCTTCGGAACTTTTAAATATCTTGATATATCTCGAGATCTACGCATCTGATCAGAAAATATCATACAACATAAAAAGTAGGAAACTTAATTCTCTACAAAAAAGGTCTCTTAACATTTTGCCATAGCTCGCTTCGTTTCCGAGATATTTGCAGATTTATCTCAAGGGAAGGGGCCTGACGGACATATTTCGAGATATTTCTTCTTCTTGTTGTTCTTCTTCTGCACAGCTAAACTGGAAGTGGCATTTCCAGCTCGCAATAGTGCAGAGTTATCTCAAAGAAAGGGGCCACGGTGTTTCTGTATCTCTATTATGTTGGTGCGGCTTCGGAACTTTTAAATATCTCGATATATCTCGAAAACTACGCTTCTGATCAAAAAATATCGTAGAACATAAATTGTAGGAAACATAATTCTCTACAAAAAAGGTCTCTTAACATTTTGCCATAGCTCGTTTCGTTTCCGAGATATTTGCAGATATATCTCAAGGGAAGGGGCCTGACGGACATATTTCGAGATATTTGTTCTTCTTGTTGTTGTTCTTCTGCACAGCTAAACTGGAAGTGGCATTACCAGCTCGCAATAGCGCAGAGTTATCTGAAAGAAAGGGGCCACGGTGTTTCTGTATCTCTATTATGTTGGTGCGGCTTCGGAACTTTTAAATATCTCGATATATCTCGAAAACTACGCTTCTGATCAAAAAATATCGTAGAACAGAAATTGTAGGAAACATAATTCTCTACAAAAAAGGTCTCTTAACATTTTGCCATAGCTCGTTTCGTTTCCGAGATATTTGCAGATATATCTCAAGGGAAGGGGCCTGACGGACATATTTCGAGATATTTGTTCTTCTTGTTGTTGTTCTTCTGCACAGCTAAACTGGAAGTGGCATTACCAGCTCGCAATAGCGCAGAGTTATCTCAAAGAAAGGGGCCACGGTGTTTCTGTATCTCTATTATGTTGGTGCGGCTTCGGAACTTTTAAATATCTTGGTATATCTCGAGAACTACGCATCTGATCAAAAAATATCATAGAACATAAACAGTAGGAAACTTAATTCTCTACAAAAAAGGTCTCTTAACATTTTGCCATAGCTCGCTTCATTTCCGAGATATTTGCAGATTTATCTCAAGGGAAGGGGCCTGACGTACATATTTCGAGATATTTCTTCTTCTTGTTGTTCTTCTTCTGCACAGCTAAGCTGGAAGTGGCATTTACAGCTCGCAATAGTGCAGAGTTATCTCAAAGAGAGGGGCCACGGTGTTTCTGTATCTCTATTATGTTGGTGCGGCTTCGGAACTTTTAAATATCTTGATATATCTCGAGAACTACGCATCTGATCAAAAAATATCATAGAACATAAAAAGTAGAAAACTTAATTCTCTATAGAAAAGGTCTCTTAACATTTTGCCATAGCTCGCTTCGTTTCCGAGATATTTGCACATTTATCTCAAGGGAAGGGGCCTAACGGACATATTTCGAGATATTTCTTCTTCTTGTTGTTCTTCTTCTGCACAGCTAAGCTGGAAGTGGCATTTGCGGCTCGCACTAGTGCAGAGTTATCTCAAAGACAGGGGCCACGGTGTTTCTGTATCTCTATTATGTTGGTGCAGCTTCGGAACTTTTAAATATCTTGATATATCTCGAGAACTACGCATCTGATCAAAAAATATCATGGAACATAAAAAGTAGAAAACTTAATTCTCTACAGAAAAGGTCTCTTAACATTTTGCCATAGCTCGCTTCGTTTCCGAGATATTTGCAGATTTATCTCAAGGGAAGGGGCCTGACGGACATATTTCGAGATATCTCTTCTTCTTGTTGTTCTTCTTCTGCACAGCTAAGCTGGAAGTGGCATTTGCAGCTCGCAATAGTGCAGAGTTATCTCAAAGAAAGGGGCCACGGTGTTTTTGTATCTCTATTATGTTGGTGCGGCTTCGGAACTTTTAAATATCTTGATATATCTCGAGAACTACGCATCTGATCAAACAATATCATAGAACATAAAAAGTAGGAAACTTAATTCTCTACAAAAAAGCTCTCTTAACATTTTGCCATAGCTCGCTTCGTTTAATAGATATTTGCAGATTTATCTCGAGGGAAGGGGCCTGACGGACATATTTCGAGATATTTCTTCTTCTTGTTGTTCTTCTTCTGCACGGCTAAGCTGGAAGCGGCATTTGCGGCTCGCACTAGTGCAGAGTTATCTCAAAGAAAGGGGCCACGGTGTTTCTGTATCTCTATTATGTTGGTGCGGCTTCGGAACTTTTAAATATCTCGATATATCTCGAAAACCACGCTTCTGATCAAAAAATATCATAGAACATAACTTGTAGGAAACATAATTCTCTACAAAAAAGGTCTCTTAACATTTTGCCATAGCTCGCTTCGTTTCCGAGATATGTGCAGATGTATCTCAAGGGAAGGGGCCTGACGGACATATTTCGAGATATTTCTTCTTCTTGTTGTTCTTCTTCTGCACAGCTAAGCTGGAAGTGGCATTTGCGGCTCGCACTAGTGCAGAGTTATCTCAAAGAAAGGGGCCACGGTGTTTCTGTATCTCTATTATGTTGGTGCGGCTTCGGAACTTTTAAATATCTCGATATATCTCGAGAACTACGCATCTGATCAAAAAATATCATAGAACATAAAAAGTAGGAAACTTCATTCTCTACAAAAAAGGTCTCTTAACATTTTGCCATAGCTCGCATCGTTTCCGAGATATTTGCAGATTTATCTCAAGGGAAGGGGCCTGACGGACATATTTCGAGATATTTCTTCTTCTTGTTGTTCTTCTTCTGTACAGCTAAGCTGGAAGTGGCATTTGCGGCTCGCACTAGTGCAGAGTTATCTCAAAGAAAGGGGCCACGGTGTTTCTGTATCTCTATTATGTTGGTGCGGCTTCGGAACTTTTAAATATCTCGATATATCTCGAAAACTACGCTTCTGATCAAAAAATATCGTAGAACATAAATTGTAGGAAACATAATTCTCTACAAAAAACGTCTCTTATCGTTTTGCCATAGCTCGCTTGGTTTCCGAGATATTTGCAGATTTATCTCAAGGGAAGGGGCCTGACGGACATATTTCGAGATATTTCTTCTTCTTGTTGTTCTTTTTCTGCACAGCTAAGCTGGAAGTGGCATTTGCAGCTCGCAATAGTGCAGAGTTATCTCAAAGAAAGGGGCCACGGTGTTTCTGTATCTCTATTATGTTGGTGCGGCTTCGGAACTTTTAAATATCTTGATATATCTCGAGAACTACGCATCTGATCAAAAAATATCATAGATCATAAAAAGTAGGAAACTTAATTCTCTACAAAAAAGGTCTCTTAACATTTTGCCATAGCTCGCTTCGTTTCCGAGATATTTGCAGATATATCTCAAGGGAAGGGGCCTGACGGACATATTTCGAGATATTTCTTCTTCTTGTTGTTCTTCTTCTGCACAGCTAAGCTGGAAGTGGCATTTGCGGCTCGCACTAGTGCAGAGTTATCTCAAAGAAAGGGGCCACGGTGTTTCTGTATCTCTATTATGTTGGTGCGGCTTCCGAACTTTTAAATATCTTGATATATCTCGAGAACTACGCTTCTGATCAAAAAATATCATAGAACATAAATTGTAGCAAACATAATTCTCTACAAAAGAGGTCTCTTAACATTTTGCCATAGCTCGCTTCGTTTCCGAGATATTTGCAGATATATCTCAAGGGAAGGGGCCTGACGGACATATTTCGAGATATTTCTTCTTCTTGTTGTTCTTCTTCTGCACAGCTAAGCTGGAAGTGGCATTTGCGGCTCGGACTAGTGCAGAGTTATCTCAAAGAAAGGGGCCACGGTGTATCTGTATCTCTATTATGTTGGTGCGGCTTCGGAACTTTTAAATATCTCGATATATCTCGAAAACTACGCTTCTGATCAAAAAATATCGTAGAACATAAATTGTAGGAAACATAATTCTCTACAAAAAACGTCTCTTAACGTTTTGCCATAGCTCGCTTCGTTTCCGAGATATTTGCAGATACATCTCAAGGGAAGGGGCCTGACGGACATATTTCGAGATACTTCTTCTTCTTGTTGTTCTTCTTCTGCACAGCTAAGCTGGAAGTGGCATTTGCAGCTCGCAATAGTGCAGAGTTATCTCAAAGAACGGGGCCACGGTGTTTCTGTATCTCTATTATGTTGGTGGGGCTTCGGAACTTTTAAATATCTTGATATATCTCGAGAACTACGCGTCTGATCAAAAAATATCATAGAACATAAAAAGTAGCAAACTTAATTCTCTACAAAAAAGGTCTTTTAACATTTTGCCATAGCTCGCTTCTTTTTCCGAGATATTTGCAGATTTATCTCAAGGGAAGGGGCCTGACGGACATATTTCGAGATATTTCTTCTTCTTGTTGTTCTTCTTCTGCGCAGCTAAGCTGGAAGTGGCATTTGCAGCTCGCAATAGTGCAGAGTTATCTCAAAGAAAGGGGCCACGGTGTTTCTGTATCTCTATTATGTTGGTGCGGCTTCGGAACTTTTAAATATCTTGATATATCTCGAGATCTACGCATCTGATCAAAAAATATGATAGAACATAAAAAGTAGGAAACTTAATTCTCTACAAAAAAGGTCTCTTAACATTTTGCCATAGCTCGCTTCGTTTCCGAGATATTTGCAGATTTATCTCAAGGGAAGGGGCCTGACGGACATATTTCGAGATATTTCTTCTTGTTGTTCTTCTTCTGCACAGCTAAGCTGGAAGTGGC